>NW_027362762.1:113739557-114208414 GCF_046119375.1 Phyllobates terribilis
TTCTTTACTATTTTCTATTCAATGTCATGATTTCATGTTTGCTCAGATGGATAATCCTGTACTAACACAGCTAACTGAAAATTTAACCGGACCATTCAGTGTTTGCTGAATCGCCTACCCCACAAAATCTTGCAAATTATGGAGCCCACCACCAGGATCTCGAGGGATCTCTAAGTCTTTTTACTTCTTGAGTATAACACAGATATCTGTATAACAAAATGTTTCCACATGATATCCAGACAGGAGATTGCATTATTTGTTAACAATTGGGTGTCCTACTCCCGGGGAACACCCAAGATATTTATATGGAGGACCTCCAGGAATGTATGATTTTGCGGACGTTGCTTTTTATCACTTTAAGGCCACGTTCTCACATTTAGTATTTCACATCAGTATTTGTGAGCGAAAATCAGGAGTGGTGACGTCTTTCAATTATACTTTTCCACTCCTGATTTTGACTTACAAATATTGATGTGAAATTCATTCCAAATACTGAATGTGTGAACGTGTCCTTATACTAACTTTTATTCCAATTTTAATTAATAATTCATTGGCTACTGTTGGTTCAGGCTGGCTACTATTATCCTAAGTCAATGTTCCCTAACCAGAGGGATGGGGATGGGGGCCACATATGACTATTTCATCCCCTGCTTGTGTCTCCCTAACTGGTGGCAGCTGTAAATACTATTGTGCCTCACTGATCCCAGGAATGTCATAATATTACAGAGATTGGTACCAGGGTCAGAGCCATAACACTTGTATTTAAGGGAAATGCGTATTCAGAAAATGACCAACTATTTAAATCAGGTTTTGGCAATGTGTATTTTTTCCATGTCACAAACTGTATAAAAAAAATGAAACTCTTGTAGTTTTCACACTGGCCACTAGGGCTATCCTAGTATTATGCCTCCTGTTCTTTCAGGAAATCAACATGTACATTAGCAGCAATAGACTGACTCCGACCCTATCTTTTGTATTAAAGCATCTAATGAGGAGACGGTCAGCTGTGACACCCCCTATTGTGGTTGGTGGATCCTGTTTTATCACCTGTGCATAGAGGTTGTTACCTCTCATTGTAATCCTGCCTCTAATAATGAGCAAGAAGTAGGAGTCTAAAATATCCCCAGTGACCAATGTGAAAATTGCAAGATTTATAATGATATATTTTTTTTAATAGAGATTGTAATATGGCCAAAAAAAAATCCAAAAATTAAAAAAAAATCACATTATACACAAAAATCTGATTTAAAGAATGGGTAATTTTCTGATTATGCGTTCCCTTTAATACTAGGGTATTTTTTACATTTTGTGGCCCTTTTGGAGTTTGTTGCAGACCACAGTGTAGATACTTAGGTCTTAAATACTTCAGAGGGTCATTTTAAAAGAAAGCTTAGACAGAGAGGTTGGTGGAGGGTAGGGGAAGGGGGTTAATGCATTGGAAGGGGGTTATCCTAAAATAAAATCATGTAACACAGGATTGATGATTAAATGGAGTTAAGCCAAAAGTTATGCAGGACCTTGGTCCAGTTGTCACATCGGTAGTCTGAAGGCCACCAAAACATGGCACTGAAAACCTCGTGCTACACCCAGTGACTTCATTACGTTGCAACACAACACACGCATGCTCCACTCCTGTGATAAATGTATGATCCCTAGGGGTGCAACTGTTGTCCTCACTGATTTAGAGAATGGGACCTGAAGTCCACTGTGTGAATGAAGCTGGAATGAGCATTTGCAATCACCGCTCCTATAGATGGAGAATGGAGCAGTGGTAACACATGCTCATTACTGCAACATTCACATGGGGGACTTTCAAGTCCCCTGTTCTTAGGAATTGAGGGTAGGCAATATGTTTAACCTTCTCATAGCCTGGTGCTGATCTTTTCAGTACCTGAGTGTATCAGGGAAGATTCAGTAGATGTTTATTAATTATTAGATGTTTTTTGTAAATTGTGTGAAATATATTTGACGCCAGCAGAAATCCACAAAAATCTCCTAATCTCAAACTCTTATCTGTGTGTCTGGCATGCGGACAATAGCATCACATAATAACTGCAAAATAATTGGGCTGGAGCACAGAGGGCTGTTCTTGAAATCTATAGGCCCCATTAGACATTAGACTAAAATCGGCCAAACCTGCCAATGTCGACAGTATATGGGAGCCCCCAACACATGATGTCCGGGGGTAGAAGGATCTAGCATGTCTGATTTTGTTCTCGAAGAGATAAGATGCTGCCAGACGTGTGTCCGCAGCTCTTACATTGAAAGAACAGGAGCGTTTGGCAGAGTGAACGCTCCTGTGTATGGAAGAGTTGGGGGAGACGGCTGACAGCATTCTAAAGTGTATGGGGGGCTTAAGACATTGGTAGTCTTCCATAATCTAATCTGTCACCAATCCATATCCTGACATCCAGCTAAATCTGAAAGATCTTGCTGTGACGTTTAGGTTAGCCATACACATTAGATGACCATCAGTCGGTCAGTCAGCCAACAGTCATCTCAGCCAAGATTCCCATACAGTGCTCGCTCGACAGCACTCCTGTGCTCTCTGTGATAAAGCCACTGACTGACAATTCGGCTGGTGGCTTATCGCAGGGACAACAATACGACCGGCACTCCGAAATCGGACGTGTGTAATCGACATCTCTCCCAACAATTAGTTGGCCAGTGCCCCCATACACATTAAACTGTTGGCAGAACCCAGTGATATCTGCGTGTTTACCTGACATTAATCAACGGGGAGGTTGAATTGTGTATTGATCCACCAGGATAGACAAGAAACTACCATTCACATATAGCATTTCTCCATGACATGGCTGGTTTAAAAAGTCAGCTCTCCTGATATGTCTGTTTTGGAAATACCTGCAACATCTCAAGAAAGCTTACAGGTTTTCTTTAGAGAGTACATTGATGGGTCTGATACTGTATACTCATGTTTTTGGTCATTGTGAGATCAGATGCATTAATGTAAATGCCAAAGATTCAGGTTTCCAGTAGTTCACACATCCCACTCGTTAATATTTAGCCTCTTTTTGAGAGCTTGTCCCGTGAAGCCACCAGTTTACCCTAAAAACAAACTGAGAGAAGTTGAAGATTTAGGCTACATTCCCATCTTTGTTAGGTAATACCACTTGTCTATTCCATTCTAGGAACAGATAAATGAAATATCCAAAATGGATCTCTTAAGTAGCTGATGCAAACTGAAGCAGAAGGGCCTTAGTGATAAATATTGGATATAGGACAAGCCCTTTTATTATCCGATCGGTCTGACTTTTGTTGTCATACGTTTTAGAAAGGAAAAAAAAAAACAAAGCTATGTATAATGATCTTTTCCTTCCGTGCTAAAAACAGACACATGACGGAAGCCAGTCAGATCCCAGAATAATTAGTGGAGGTCCTCTGCTCTCGTTGGCAACTGTTATGGACTTGGAATTCCATTTTTGTGTTCCTAGAAAAGAAAAGAGAAATGGAATCCCCTAATGTGAACCCTGCCTTATGTAGGGCTTTTACTATTTGGTGAATCAAAAAGCGGTAACGTAAAAATATAATAAGTTTCATGCCTCTTAGATTTGGTGTCTCCTGGAAGTCTGTAGCCAGGAAATCCACAGCAGTGATAAATCTTCAGGCAAAGGACCATGGAGCTACCATTGTTAGGCTACAGTCACACATCTGTGTCCTTTTTTACATCTATCAGAAAGTGACTGGTTTACATGTTTTTTTTCTCATTTGGGATGTAAAAACCGGTGATTGAATTTCATCCATTTTTGATGGATGCCCATAGACTTGACGGACTGTATCTGATCGACATAGAACAGAGTTTAAAAGATTGACACATCGAACTGTTAAAAAAAAACATGGATGTGTAAATAGTTTTATTAAACTCTTGGACAATACCCCTATGAAAAAAAATGGATATGTTCATGCCGCCATAGGTATTACTCCTTTAAGCACTGGTACCATGCTAAATGGTTTGGAGCAGTTTTTGAGAGGTCTCCTACTATGACTAGAGAAACTCCAGAATTCCAGAGAAAATACTAAGAAATGTGAGTGGAAATAGAAATTGTAGAACATTTTCAGATGGAAAGACTCTCCACAGTCACTATTGGATATAGTGCAGAATATATGAACTATGGATCTGGTAATTTGGTAGTTTCCCTTATTCTCATTAAGTTGTATGAGACCTTTTGGATTTCCGGGTTGTGAACTTTACGTACAGCTTTAAATGATGTGATGTATTTCTCCTAACGTGAGCTTTTCTCTGTTCTTTCGCAGCAATTGGAACTCTGTCAAAGGTTGTATAAGCTTCACTTCCAGCTGCTATTGCTTTTTCAGTCTTATTGTAAACTAATTGGACAAGTCCATGAAGTCAGCTCTATGCCCGAGGTATGTCCATGCATTCAATGCATACAAAAGCCAAATTATCACATATTTTGGATTTTCTTCCAATACATGGGATCTAAGGGGGAACGTTTCTCCATTTGGAGAGTGACAAGCCAAGCCTGGCATGTCAGAGTTAGGAGACTTATAAGCCATGCAAAGTCGATATTGACTTTGAGGATCGCTGCTTCCAATAGGTGGCGCTAGAGTTCTAGTCCTCTTTCTCTGAAGAGGCAATTTGCATATTGCACTTCCAATACATGCAAAGAATGAAAAACTTAACACCTAAGGCCAAAGTCGGGGAGCGCCTCATGCCTGCAAGAACACATTCTGCCTCCTCTCACAGCCAAAGGGTTATTCAACCGGCCTACAAATGAGCATGATTATATACATCCACAGTATGATTGTAGTGCTGGACAGCAACCAACAGCTGTTGTGAAACTACAACTCCCAGAAGCTGCAGGCTATCAGGACATGGGAGATGGGATATGTTCACACTGAGTATTTTGATGATTTTTTTTGGAGCGTATCCACTCCACAGTTCACCTCGAAACCTTTTCCAATTCATGTCTATGGGAAAGCCATTTTCTTGTTCGTATCAGGTTTTTGAGGTTTTTTTTCCCGCTGGTGGAAAAAAAAAGAGTGCATGTCACTTCTCGAACAGGATTTTTGAAGGAAACCTCTCCAAACTAGGAGTTGTTCAATCAAAAATCCCATTAGGAAAAAAAAACTCTTCCAAAACCGCTCATGGATATGTTCCAGGAAAATAAATTCACACTGAGCTTTTTTTCGGAGTTGAAAAACTGACTTTTTCTTGTTTTCGTGAAGGTGTTCTAAAGAGTTTTGAAGGTTTTTTTTTCAACAGTTTTAGAAGCAGTTTCTGCTCAAAAAAAAACTCAGTGTGAACGTAGCCTTAAGGCTTGTGCAAATGTTGAGTATTTCTGGCATTTTTTCTGTGCGTTTTTTCGTGCTTGCAAAATTAATGAGATTTTTTAAATCTCATTCACATGATGCTTTTTTTCTTTGCAGATTTTAACCATCAATTAATTTTCTTTATTTTTTTTTAATCTGCAGCATTTTAATTCATTTAGCATTTTTGTAGCATAAAAAAGCAAGTAAGGCTATGTGCCCACGTTGCATTTATGAAGCAGAAAATTTCTGCTGCATAAATGCAAGTCCTCTCCCAGAAAAACGCATGCGGAATTCCGCACGCGTTTATCACGCGTTTTCCACATGCGGAATTGCCTTGCGTTTTTTATGCATTGGACAAAGGCAATTCCGCTTGCGGAAACGCAAAATTAAATGACATGCTGCGGATTTTTGAACGCGGCATAAACGCTGCGGAAAAATCCGCAGCATGTGCATAGAACTTGCGGAATCCCATTGGGGACCATGGGGTGCGGATATACATGCGTTTTTCAAGCGTTTACGCTGCGGAAATTCCGCAGCATATACGCTTGAAAAATGCTACGTGGGCACACAGCCTAAAAACGCAACAAAAATGCAAGTAAAAATGCATCATAAAAGGGCATATTGTCCCTGCGATTTTTCTGCCAAGCGACGCGTTTTTGGTGCACAAAAATACAATATACAATAGCTGGAGTGCCGCAGGTTGCCAATTCCTGTTGTAGGGAATTATGTTCATGTCTTGAGGTTGGATCAGTTATTTAGGCTATTAATTTTTTAGATAATGCTACAAAACATCTATTCATTTATGGATGTGAAAGTTGTCCATATGGTATCTATGCATATTGTCTATGAACTAAAATTTCTGAGATCAGGGACCAAATTGTGACACATATTTTAGGATTTTTAAGCAGTACCTGAGTATTATACATTAACTGATATTTATGTAACATATTAAAGCCAGTTTATGGGCTCTCATGATTGTGGAGGGTGATTTGACATGAACACAGTGACAAACTCAGTCTTTAAAGGGGGATTTCTACTGATATTGTATTGATGATCTATGAATAACTGATTGGTGGGGTCTGACACCCGACACCCTGACAGTCAGCTGTTATCAGCTCCAGTAGTGGCTGGATATAAACAGTGTAAAGACAGCACAGCTTCAGTCACTGTGTAGTTGCAGCTGCTGGGTACTGCAGATCACCTTCTATTTTTTCATTATATGTTGATCTGCAGCACCTGGCAGAGACTTTTTCAACTCGTGATCAATGTCCCACACAACGGAATTGTTGACGTGAAAATAATTTAATATAGAAATATTATAAAATTAGTGATTTCCTTCTTGTCATTGCGTCTTTAGTTGCTTAACATGTCAAGAGAACTGAATGAACTGAAGAAGAACTTAAAGGAGGCAAGTTTATACATTGCCGCAGAGTCCCTGAATATGGATTCTGCACCATACGAGCCAACGTTCAGTTCCACAGAGTTCGCCATACAGTCCATGCTGGAGTGTTTAAAGAACAATGAGTTAGGGAAGGCAATACGTCAGATCCGCAATTGCCGGTGAGTCTGTGTAACCTCCATGCTAAATCAAGAGATTGTTGGGATCCGTTTAGAAATGGATTTGTCAGATCAGTCATGGATCAGTTATGAATAGAAGCTGTAAGGCTAATGTGAACAAAGCCTAAATGGTGAAAATAATTTATAAAGCAAAATGTTGTAAAGAAATTGATTTTCAATGTATTTCCTCACAAGTTAAAAGGGGGGCATAGACCTGAAGACTTGTGTCCCCCCCCCCCTCCTCTAAATGCACTCTTATATAACGATTCATTTTTACATTTGCTCCTATTTTTTGTTGTATGCCTTCCATTTGCACTTTTTTTGGTCACTTTTTTGTGTGTTTGTCGTTTTTGTTTTTTTAGTTGATCACTCTGGGCAGAGTTTAGGGTTTCCAGATGTTTTTGGATGATTTTTATTATTTGTGACTTATCAAAAAGTCTAAAAAATTTTCAGTTTCCCACCCCTGGAGTGATTTTTTTGTTTTGTACAACTGAAATTTTAACGCAAATTTTTTAACATTTTCTCGAAACATGCTACTTTTTTTGTGCTAAAAAGTTTAGACAAAAATAAAGAACAGTTTTGACTTTATGCACAATTCATGAACCTCCTGCACCATTTTGAAGAATTTGGTGCAAAAAACGTCAACAGATACCACAAGACATTAAAAAAAAATGACTTAAAAAAAAGCGCAAATGCTAAATCGGGTCCTTTTGTTTTGCCATAGAATAAATTTTGGAGATTTTATTATTGGGCCAGCAATACAAGGAAGGAAGATTCCCAGTGCTCCATGTAGCATTAGGAAAATGCTGTTGGTGGCCTTGTCTCAGATGTTATGTCTTTGAATAATGAAGCACCTTTTGTGTTTTCAGGAAACTATGGCCCAATGACATATTTGGTAGCAGCGCCGACGATGAAGTGCAAACACTACTGAACATTTACTTCCGACACCAGACACTTGGGCAGACCGGCACGTATGCCCTCGTAGGCTCCAATCAAAACTTAACAGATATCTGTACCAAGCTCATGGACCTCAACATGGAGATTCGAGATATGATTCGCCGTGCTCAGAACTACCGTGTCGTCTCAACTTACCTCCCCGACTCCAATGTTTCCGGCACTAGTCTCTGACAAGAAGCCATCGTCTGTCTTCTCTCCTCAACTGGAGGTGCAGCCCTGTTGGACTGAGGTCGCTCAGTATCTACTCCATATTGGGAAGACTCTGTCACACTGTTACCATTCCTGCTAACCTTAGGCCAGTCTATCAAGCAAAGCGGACAGATGACGGCATCTGCAGCGATAGCGTATAAGGATAGAGGTGTCTAGCGACAGCCCTCGTGGATCTTTTACCCCCCAACCGTTCGGAAGCGCTGTTATGCTTTATCTCACTACTAAAGAAGGGACTTCCATTGTGTACCAAAGCCTATTATACCGAATCATACTTCCTTTCTATAAACCTTAGGATGGCAAAAGTGCAATGTTTCACAGAATAATATATATAAATATATATAGTCTATTTTTTGTTGCTCTTACTATACTTTTCAGATACTTTTTAATTTGTCAATGAACAGTCAACAGGCAGAATGAGGCTGGCCATAGAAGAATACTGGATGTCATGACGGGTCAATAGCTGAGAGCCTGTATATATGAAGGCGGATTGAGAGCAGACTACAATTATGTTGTACACTGTAATTTGGAGGATTACTGTATTTCACGCTGCTATGACAGACATTTCCTAGAATTGCTAGGCTGCTGCGACAAATGTACTTGATCATAGTCGAGAACTGTTTCAGATCACCCCCATTGATTTAGGCCATTTTAACTTCTTGAGGATTTTGGCTGCCTTTTATTAAACAGACTTGCTTTTTTTTTTTTTTCATGACTATTTATACAATGAAAAAGAAGGCTGATATGACTTAACTACCATATTGAAAGTGGAAGTTTGAAGAACGACGACATCTTTTTCATCTGTCACGCATGCATTTTTCTCTTTTATTTAATGTATATTTGGACGATAAGTTGTTGCAATGAAGAGTTCTTGTTTTTTTCTTTTTTTAATTGGAAATTATTTTTTTTTTCATTTATTATATGCATATTATATTAATATATATATATTGGTATATATGTATGACATTTTCCTTCTTGGAATTTCTGCTGTCGAGTGTGAATTGAATCGCATGAAATTCTTTTGCACATTTTGAGTCATTTCCATTCACGCCTAATCTATGTAACTTATTCACCCTGTACATAATACTGACAGTTTTGTGAGGTAATCAAGATTATTTTTGTTGAGTACATTCACTGAAATATATGATAAAGTTGTTCAGTCACTAAACAATTGCTGAAGTAATTTAATGTACTTTCCAGCTGCTCCATATACAGGAATGCTTCGCTGGCTTATCTCTGTGCAGAACAAAAGGATCGGCTATTGAAGTTGGGTGAAGAAAAGGATCCAGCCATTGCGAAGTCATCTGTTGGAGAAGAGTTGGGAGGCTCCCATACACATTATATTATCGGCCAATATTGGCGGGTTTGGACGACTTTAGTCTAATGTGTTTGGGGACAAAGAATAACAAGTTCTTTAGTCTTACCTATTTGTAGTAATAATAGTATAAGTCAATATTGACCTTTAAAAGAGCCTTGACTTGTGATGTGGGATATAGCCAACTTGTCTCCTACTTTGCACTGATGAAGGGTAAGAACCCTGAAACAGCTGTTTAAAAATGGAGAAACTGGTTTGAGTTCATACCCTAAGTCGTGTAGAAACGCTCTTCAAAGAAGCATTGATATTGACTTAAGAAGAAACTTAAAAGGGTTATCTGGGACTTTTATTATTTTTGCATTAAGAACTTACAGGCAGGTAGTTAGTAACTGTTCAACCCGGCGCAAATCTCTGCTGGCTCAGAGCAATCACGTATCGCTCCTGCTTGCGATTCCCCAGCTTCCGCTGACGTCACGTTGACAGAGCAGCATTTTCTTTTCCACTGTGCTCTGTTGATGGGGTATCTCTGTTATACTGATTGACAGCCGGCTCCCTGCTGCCTATTACATGACTTCTGCAGGTGACACTCCTTTGACAGAGCAGACAGGAAGAGGATGAGCTGCTATTTTGCCAAGAGGTGAAATGAAGCCGAAGAATCACTGGCTAAGCCGACAGATTGTCCCTGTGCAGAACAGGCAGGTAGTTGTCAACCACCTGCCGGTTAGTTCTTAGTCCCATATGCCAAAATCATAAAAAGTCCTGGATAACTCATTTAAGGAAAATATTGATCTCCGGCTGCAGTTTGTTATATAGATAAAAAATATGTCCTTTACTTACGGTCTCCAGGTCCAAAGTTGAGTCTTTGGTGCTGCTCCCAGTGTCCTGTATTGGCTGTGGTGCTGCCATCGCGTAGACAGCACGACAGTCAATCAAGGAGCTCAGCGGCACTGAGGGGGTGTCCAGTCTATAGGCTTACTGCAGCGCTGTTGATGTGACTTCAGTGCAACAGCCAATAACAGACACTGAGAGAAGTGCCAGAGACTCAGTACTGGACCTGGGGATGGGGGTTAAAGATGGGGGTTTGTCTTTAATCTATGATCTAATAATCCAGAAGTATTCTTTCATAATATTGAATTTAAAAATACAAGGCTGAAACCAGAAGTCCAAGCATAAAGAAAGACTCCAAGAGCCATGAGCAGCTTGCCAGGCTGTCTACTTCTCTTGACTCCCCAACACTATGGTAAGCTGGTAGCTCCTGGGTCCCCAATTTATTATTTTTTTTATTTTATTTTTTTTTAATACTGGTGTCTTCCTGTGAGGTAGAGGAATTTTGGGTCCCCTCAGGCACCAGGAATGGAAGCGATTGCAACCCCCTATAGCTATGCCCCTTTTCAGGTTGCATTGAGACTGTCCCATAATTCTAGCACTGTTCTTGAATGACAGTCTCCCAATAAATCTAAAAATTTGCTTTTTCACCATGGACTTCCAACAAAACTTGACACCATAAGGGAACATTGGTTGGTAAATATTATAGTGGTAAAAACAAATACCTATAAATCAAGGTAAGCGCTGGTGTAGCTTGAAAAATAAAAGCCATGCAAAGAAAGGTAAAGTTACACATGGAATGAGGACGAGTGGATAAAACCACTCTCCTCCTCCTCAAATCAAGATTCTCGAAATCCTGAAGTCTACAGTGCCACCTTGTTCTTGACAAAATTTAAATGTAATTTATTTATTTTTTTAAATGCCTCTGCACATTAGATAAGATTCAGCTGAAGGCACTAACAATCTAATGTTAACAGGGGTGGCATGACTGCCCCAATAATAGATGTTGTGGGAAAGATGAATAAAGTCTCTTTTGTTGCTTCAGTGCTGTTGCCAGAGTTGTCAGGGAGCTGCTTATTTTACTCTCCTCAATTGAAAACATGTGAATTGGAATGGAAGGGTTAATTCTGTGCCGCCGGTGTATCAAGGATGGAGGACTGAAGCGGCATCCAGACATGCGGTTTATTAACGCGTTTTGAAGTTACAAAACTTTTTCCAATTGAAAACAGATGCACACTTGGCTAAGCGGAGTGTGCATGTATGTGGGGTTGTTTGGAAGAATATCTGCTGACCAAACACTCCTTCGGCCGACCACTTTATACTGAATGGACAGCTGTAGGTAGGCACTATAATCTGCAGTACATAAAGCGATATCCAGGGGTGGATTGGGCATACAGGAGATTAAGAAATTTCTCCATTATACTTTAATTCTAGTCTTTTTTTCACTGGTTTTGATTTACAACAAATAAGATAGTCAGTCCCATCAGACAACTTTTCTCTTAATTAAAGCAACCCTCCACCATGGAGCTGAAAAGTTGGTAGGGTTGGTAAAAATTGATTTGCAGAACCTTCTCTAGTGGCTATGTCCATAATCTGCGGCTGTTGAGCGGGAGTCCAGTGAATCGCCTATTACAGCATCCGTCACTCCTCTTTTGATCAGCTGGCCTGGCACAACCGCATTTTTGCAGCATGACCCATATGTGACGTCGCACCGGGAAAGCTAATCAAAAGAAGAGCTGTGGGTAGGAGGTGGTTCGCTTGGCTCCCGTCTGGCAGCCACAGATTACTGAGGTGGCTGCTGGACCAGGTCTTGCCAATCAATTCCCACCATTTTTAGTCAGTATACGTTTCTCATGTATAATTGCCCTACCTGGTGCCCTCCTCTTGCCTCCCGATATCTCCTCCTCTTAGATTGGTGTTCTGTGCCTCCTGCTTTCAAGATGGCCACCACCGTTGCAGTAAGAGTACAGTGGTAAATCTGAGCTTGGCCGTTCCTGCGTTTCCTATCTCATAGTGCTGGTGGGGCATGGATTAGAGTCCCTACTGCACACACCACTGAGTGGAGAAAGGAAAATACAGTAGCATTCAAAATAATAGTCCAATATGACTATACCAAATACAGTGATTAATCTGGTTAAATGATATTACCACATGTCAATTTACCAGTTGGTGCAGTAGAGTCTAAGAAAATCAACAGGCTCAGCATTCATGATGTGCATGTTTTTGAGTCTGTGGATTTGAATAATTAATTGAAAGGGGGTGTGTTCAAAATAATAGCAGTGTGGATTTCAATTAGTGAGGTCAATCATTTTGTGAAGGAACAGGTATGAATCAGGTGGCTCTTATTTAAGGGTGAAGCCAACACATGTTGTACATGCATTTCTCCTTGAAAGCCTGATAAATATGGGTCGTTCGAGACACTGTTCAGAAGAACAGCGTACTTTGATTAAAAAGTTGATTGGCGAGGGTAAAACTTATAAACAAGTGCAGACAATCATAGGCTGGTCAGCTAAAATGATCTCCAATGCTTTAAAATGGAAAGCAAAACCAGAGAGACATGGAAGAAAACAGAAGACTACCATTCGAATGGATCATAGAATAGCCAGAATGACAAAGGCTCAGCCAATAATCAGCTCCAGGATGATCAAAGACAGTGTCACGTTGAAAAAAATATGAAAATCCAGCTCTTGAGAAAGATAAAAAAATAAACTCTTATTTGTGGAAAAACTTCATTAAACATATTTGCTGTATCAAATCATTTGATAATTCCTAGGAGATCCAAGCGACGCGTTTCGAAGGCAAGGCGTTCTTTGTCAAAGCTACCATAGGAGTATTGGGTGAGTATATAAATGCTATTCTAATGATTTGCACATGAGACCTAATGCCCCATGTGATCAGAAAAAGGTGACTGTTTTTTTTTAAATCCAGTTATACATTTAAAAAGGAAAAGCACATAATCCACATAACAAAACACTCAAAATTAAAAACAGCAATGAAATCCTAGAAAAAAATTCCATTAATAATGATACATGATTTCCATTCTGATATTCAACTCGCTGGGTGCACATGTTCCCAAATTAAAAATCCAGTATGCCTCTCTGGTACGTAAAAGCTGCACATAATCACCATCCTTGATTGGTTTCTTAAAGGGGTCGTCCACTACTTTCACAATGATGCTCTATCCATATGATCGGCCGCCGGCAGGAAGTACTTACCTGTAGGGCTTGGCCGTCAAGTTGCAGCGGCCGGCGCTTGTTACTGAACTTCCGCCTCCAATTCAATGGGAGGCGGATGTGCAGTACCCTGCGGCGGCCACTACAGATGGACGGCCAAGCACCGCAGGTAAGCACTTCTGGCCGGCGGCACCGATAACAGCTGACCCGGCCGATTTGTGTTTTCATTGGCTGTAAGCCATAATCATCAACATTAAAGCTGTGTGCCCACGATGCGTTTTTCAAGCGTTTCCGCAGCTGCAGAAACGCTTAAAAAATGCATGGTAGAAGGCCTGCCATGTTCCCCAATGATAATCCGCATGTGCTGTGCACATGCTTCAGAAATTTCCGCTGCGGATTATCATTGCGGAAAAAAACGCAGCACTACCAATTATTTTGCGGAAGTGCTGCGTTTTTGCCTCTATTGACTTGCATTAGAACGCGCCAATTACGCAAGACTGCATCTGTACTTGCGTAATTGGCGCGTTCTAATGTGCGGATGGTACCCGGGTGTAGAGGAGAGGAGAGTCTCATCCACCCCCAGGTACCATTAAAAGGCTGTAAAAAAAGAATACAATAAAAAAAGACAGCGCGGGCCATCGGAAGGTAAGTACTGTGTATATATATATATATATATATATATATATATATATATATATATATATATATATATATATATATATATATATATATATATTTTTTTTTACATTCTCTCGGTCACACTATATCAATCCATGCCTTTTGCATGGATTTATATAGTGTGACCAAGTTGTCAAGCACTTTCCAAGTGATGCTAAAATCACTTGGAAAAGCGCTTGATAACCCGCATGTGGAAATGCAAGTGAAGAACCCTTCACATCCGCTTGTTTCTGCCAGGGAGATGCAGAAACGTTCAGGAAAAAATCCTGAGCATTTCTGCATTGTGGGCACATAGCCTAAGGCTATGTGCCCACTTTGCGGAAATGAAGCGGAAAATTTGCGCTTCATTTCCGCAAGTCCTTTCCCGGAAAAATGCATGCGGAATTTTGCTAGCGTTTATCGCGCGTTTTCGACATGCAGAATTGCCTTGCGTTTTTTATTGCATTGGAAAGGCAATTCCGCTTGCGGAAACGCAAAATTAATTGACATGCTGCGGATTTTTGTGCGCATCAAAAATGCTGCGGAAAAATCCGCAGCATGGGCATTGAACTTGCGGATTCTCATTGGGGAGCATGGGGTGCGGATTACCAAGCGTTTTACAAGCGTTTCTCCTGCGGAAATTCCGCATCAAATACGCTTGTAAAACGCTACGTGGGCACATACCCTAACAGAAGTAAACACTTGGAATAGATCACTCTGTAATGACTCTATATAATATGAGTTTCACTTTTTGTATTTTTGCAACTGAAATAAATTAACTTTTTGATGATATTCTAATTTAGTGAGACGCACTTGTATATGGTTTTTTAAATATATTAAAAATATAAATCATTTACTTTACACTTTGCAAATACTTGCTACTTAGTATTTTTGGGCGATTTTATGTGATATACAGTGGTGGCCAAAAGTATTGGCACCCCTGCAATTCTGTCAGATAATGCTCAGTTTCTTCCTGAAAATGATTGCAATCACAAATTCTTTGGTATTATTATCTTCATTTAATTTGTCTTCAATGAAAAAACACAAAGAATTGTCCTAAAGCCAAATTGGATACAATTCCACACCAAACCTAAAAAGGGGGTGGACAAAAGTATTGGCGCTGTTTGAAAAATCATGTGATGCTTCTCTAATTCGTGTAATTAACAGCACCTGTAACTTACCTGTGGCACCTAACAGGTGTTGACAATAACTAAATCACACTTGCTGCCAGTTAACATGGATTAAAGTTGACTCAACCTCTGTCCTTGTGTGTACCACACTGAGCATGGAGAAAAGAAAGAAGACCAAAGAACTGTCTGAGGACTTGAGAAACCAAATTGTGAGGAAGCATGAGCAATCTCAAGGCTACAAGTCCATCTCCAAAGACCTGAATGTTCCTGTGTCTACCGTGCGCAGCGTCATCAAGAAGTTTAAAGCCCATGGCACTGTGGCTAACCTCCCTAGATGTGGACGGAAAAGAAAAATTGGCGAGAGATTTCAACGCAAGATTGTGCGGATGGTGGATAAAGAACCTCGACTAACATCCAAACAAGTTCAAGCTGCCCTGCAGTCCGAGGGTACAACAGTGTCAACCCGTACTATCCGTCGGCGTCTGAATGAAAAGGGACTGTATGGTAGGATACCCAGGAAGACCCCAATTCTTACCCCGAGACATAAAAAAGCCAGGCTGGAGTTTGCCAAAACTTACCTGAGAAAGCTTAAAACGTTTTGGAAGAATGTTCTCTGGTCAGATGAGACAAAAGTAGAGCTTTTTGGCAAAAAGCATCAACATAGAGTGTACAGGGAAAAAAAAGAGGCATTCAAAGAAAAGAACACGGTCCCTACAGTCAAACATGGCGGAGGTTCCCTGATGTTTTGGGGTTGCTTTGCTGCCTCTGGCACTGGACTACTTGACCGTGTGCATGGAATTATGAAGTCTGAAGACTACCAACAAATTTTGCAGCATAATGTAGGGCCCAGTGTGAGAAAGCTGGGTCTCCCTCAGAGGTCATGGTGACATGATGGAAGGAGGGACCCTCCCAGCAATAATACAGTGCAGTAAAAATTTTAAAGTTCATGTAACACTTTTTTAAAAAGTAAATTTAAGAACTCTCAGACAGGTATTACAGAATGTATAACACCCCACTCACTAGCACTGTACTATGATATATTGTCAAGTTTCTTTGCTAAAGTCGGCAGCAAATACAGTATATGAGAATACAGACCAAGGTTGACCAGGCTTTTTAAAAAAAAATCTTATGTAAAGGATCTATTTTTTCTCCATTGATCCAGAGAGCTACAGAATGCCCTGTACCAGGGATCCCCAACATGTGGCTCGCAGGCCCATGATGTGTGGCTCGTGGCTGTCTGTCAACTTGTTGCATTAGCACCAGGTCCAGTAAACAGCTATGAAGAGCAGATCTCCAGATGGTGACTTTTGTGACTAGCCCTGCACCGTAGAGAAATTTGGATGATCATATCCTGGCCTTGTGGTTTTAGAGATTACTATATTTAATTTATCTGGAGATAGGAAGATCCTGCCAGTCGCAGGAGGTTCTTTAAAGAAGTTGTCCACTACTATTTGGTAATATTTAAAATGCCCCCAGTGTATTTTTATGGTGGAAATAAGATTATTTCTAATTGCCTTGTCCTGTCCTTTTTCCTGTGAATGACTATCGGTGGCCACTCACAGGCGTGACGTTGACTCGCCAGGGGGAGGGATATGGGGGAGACTCGGTACCCGGGCCTTTACCTCCTTGGAATGTCACGGCAGTCGGCTCCCGGTCCCGTACCCTGGGGTCACTCTTTAAAAGGGGGTTTTAGTGTTTTTGTTAATAGTTTGTCTCGTGACGCCACCTGTGGTTTCTGGTAATAGTTACCAGCGCTGCTGCAGACCTCCGGGGGTGATGGGATGGCAGCTGGGATGTTTCTGCTCCCCACAGGCGGAGCGGGCCCCCGGGGCAGAGTTGATAGAAGGGATGCAGGGACGTGTAACGTAGGAGGGATGACGGCGCAGCTGCAATAACCGACAGAGACAGTGGAGTGATTTTACTCACAGTTCTTTTTAGATTCCTCTGGTACACCGTACAGGTTACCGCTTCCCATGTCACGCTGCGTTCACCAAGCAGGGGTTCAGAAGTCCCTCCGGCAATTCGAGAGTACTTATCGGGACCCCCTTTTCATATGTTCCTTTCCTCAGCTGCCTTTCCGCGCTGGGTCTCTCCCTCCTGCCCTGCGCCTCACAAACTGAGTCCCAAGATGGCGTCCTCGCATCCCTCAGGGTCACCTGCAGTTCCCTGATCCTACACGGCTGTCCTTCTTGGCTACTCGGATGCGAGTATGGCAACTGCACCATAAAAGTCAAAAGCCTCCAGTTTCCTAGCCAAGACCTGTAGTGACGCGACTAGCCCAGGGACCGGTTCCCTTCTTGCGGCCTGGTCCCTCTGACACTTGACAGATTAGAGCGTACAGGAGGCTTCCTGCTCTTTCCGTACCCCTGGGACCCCTTCAGTTACCGGAGCCTTCCTCCTCTGCTCCCCTCCTCTTCTCTCCTCTGCTGGGCCTCATTCACTAGGCCCAAGCTGGAGCAGAGCTCCTGCAGAGCACCTGCTCCACTCACTAGACTCAGAACTCTCTCCTTACTCACTGCGCACCCTCTAACTAAGATGGATCCCCTATTTATACTCCTAACAAATGCTCCCCTAAACTCCTTCCTCCACCCACACCCACTACTTGGTTCCCCCTCATTCTGGTTCCCCCCACTCCAGCCAGGGACAGGGCTCAGCAGAACACAGTGCATCTTGCCCTTCCAGCCGGCCTGGAGCAGTGTAGTGTTGAATGCAGGTGTTGGGGTTCCGGGCAGCACTCCCTCATTACCTGAGAGAAGGAGACACCACACCTCTGGGTGAGGTGCAGTACCTCTGTGGTGACTGAACCCTCAGGGGCGCCACAACGTGACCCCCGGCTGCAGCCGGCTCTGACATCCGCTGATGTCACGTCAAGTTCCGGCTTCAGTCGGGGGTGACTCAGTGCTGCGCTCCCCGCGGTGGATGTTGGGCTATGGGTGGGGTTACCCCGCGCGTCACAGCCCAGCATCCACCGCGATTTCCCTCTCCTACATTCATTTGGAAAGCACACGGTGAATGCGGAGCTGTGATGCGCGGGGCAACCCCGCCCACAGCCCAGCATCCACCGCGGGGAGCGCAGCACTGTGTCATCCCCTGCTGCAGCCAGAACTCGACGTGACATCAGTGGATGTCAGAGTCGGCTGCAGCCGGGGGTCACGTGATGCCGGTGAGTGACCAGTGATAGCGCCGCTAACAGGCAAGAAGGACAGGACAAGGTAATTAGAAATACTATTATTTCCAACATAAAAATACATTGGGGGCATTATCCATAGTAGTTGGCTGGATGTGATAGTGTGGTGGGAGTGCCTGATGCAAGAATACTGAATCAGGGTAAGGTGACAACCATTGGATGTAAGTATACAGCCTCAGTTTGATTACAATGGGAAAGCTTTGGCTGTCATTATAATGGTAATTGGGGCTTTGGGTGACGCTACTTTGGGGGAGGGCAGGAGCAGGATGTCACTACTCCGAGGGGATCTGGATGTGGCTCGTGACCCTCTCTCAGAGCTGAATGTGGCTATCCAGATAAGAAAGGTTGAAGACCACTGCCCTATACAGTGTCTATAGCACTCTGCCATCTCCAGCAGTTCCAAAACAATAAATGGAGAAGTAGTATTTCCCAGCGGTCGAACCCCAAAAGAGGAGAACGTGATCACAGCAAATTATCTATTCACAGGATAAGATGGAGCCAAGTACCTGATTGTTACTGCTGCAATTTATAAACTTTTAAAAAATGGGACAAAATGTACTTATTAAATGCAAGACTGTTAATTCTAAGAAAAGAGACTTCAGGCTTTGTTATGCGATTACAATATGGAAACATTGCATTCATATACAATAACTCTTAGTAACTACATGCTACACACGCCCCCTGAGGAAGCAGGGTGAAACGCGCATTGGGGCTCGGGGCTGCACTGGGTAAGACCATTTTCTTTACTGATGTGCATAGAACCTGTTTGTTTAACCCCTTCACCCCTGGGCCATTTTCCGTTTTTGCGCTTTTGTTTTTTGCTACCCTTCTTCCCAGAGCCATAGTTTTTTTATTTTTCAATCAATATGGCCATGTGAGGGCATATTTTTTGCGGGACGAGTTGTACTTTTGAACGAAACCATTGGCTTTACCATATCGTGTACTGGAAAACAGGAAAAAATTCCAAGTGCGGTGAAATTGCAAAAAAGTGCAATTCCACAGTTGTTTTTTTGTTTTTTAACCATGTTCACTGAATGCTAAAACTGACCTGCCATTTTGATTCTCCAGGTCATTACGAGTTTGTCGATACCTAACATGTATAGGTTCTTTTTTATTTAAGTCGTGAAAAAAATCCAAAGTTTGCTAAAAAAAAAAAAAAAAATGTCACCCTTTTCCAAGACCCGTAGTGTCTCTATTTTCCAAGATCTGGGGCCGGGTGAGGGCTTATTTTTGCTCGCTAAGCTGACATTTTTATTGATACCATTTTGGAGTAGATATGTTTTGATCGCCTGTTATTGCATTTTATTGCACTGTTGCAGCTACCAAAAAAAACGTAATTCTGGCATTTTGATTTTTTTCTCTCGTTACGCCGTTTATCGATCCAATTAATTATTTTTATATATTGATAGATCGGGCGATTCTAAACGTGGCGATAGCAAATATCTGTATATTTGATTTTTCTTTTATTGTTTTATTTTGAATGGGGCAAAAGGGGGGAGATTTAAACTTTTATTTATTTTTTTCAAAAAACTTTTTTTTTCACTTGCTTCAGTAGTCTCGATCAGATCGCCTGTGTGTAGCAGAAATGCTCATTGGCTATGAGCGCCGACCGCTGGGCAGCTCTCATAGCATCCCGGCAATGACAACCGCAGGGGTCTCCTGCAGACCCCAGGTTGTCATGCCAACCCTTTAGTGACCCGCGGTCATGTGACACGGGCGCCAATGGGCGGGATTAGTGAAGCCCTTCCACCGCGGCCATGTTAAATGCCACTGTCAGAGATTGACAGCGGCATTTAACATGTTAAAAGCCGCGGGTGGATCGCGATTCCACCCGCGACTGTTAGGGGCACATGTCGGAAAGGGGTTAAACTTTAGCTATGCCTGCAATTGTGTTTCTTTGGTCTAACCGTGTGCATGGGTAATTGATTTCTCAGCACTATACACTTTTGAATCCATGATTATCTGGCTTATGAATATATGATGGCAATTTAAAAAAAAAATTCTTCTCCCATAGAGGCAATCGCTAACTGGGACGTGTAGTGATATATTAACTGATATTAAGCACATGTCTGAAACTGTGTAGACAATTTTAGCACCATTTAACTTTAGTATACATGAGGGTTAGTATAATATCTGTAATCAGATGAATATATAATGAGTGAATGCACCGAATTGGCTCTGAATTCTGCAATATATAGAACTATAACACTAGTTATCCCTCTCATGTGTGCCACCATTGGTGATGTAAACTACATACACTGTTTTAATACTTACTATTGTATGACATTGCTTCTGTATGCAGTGCAGCCAATCGAGGAAATCTTGGTTTTTAATGTCTGTTATTGTTATTTTAGACATTTCTAAATAAAGAATGATTTTATAATTTTTGGCGTAGTAATTTTTACCAGTTTGCCTCCCTAGGACTTTGGTCTATGGGAGCTGTTACTGTATGTGTTATAATTGAAGAGGTGCCTCCTATACTGTTACTATAGGTTGATCAAAGAATGCTGTCAGTACAGATTGGTCACTAGAGGGTAATAAAACCTAAATTTATACCCAAATTTCACACCATCCAGTATAAATGGGCCCATAGATACATCATTTATAAGGTAGCAGTAACTCAACATTATCCTCAGCCACAACTTCCAAGGAATTCCATGGAGAGTGACACTATTAACAGTAGAGATGGGTGAACCCCAATTGTAAAGTTCGAGGTCCGTGCAGGACACCCAGTGTCCGTGCACGGAACCCGAACACAGACTTCTCCAGTAAGACCGTGTTACTGTTCGGGTTCGGCAGCCCGAACAAAGCTTATTGAGATCAACAAGTTTTTCCTGTGTGGGCACTTCTGACCCCATTACAGCCATGTCGAGTATTGGCATGGCTGTGATTGGCCAGCAAACCATGTAAAAAAAAAAAAAAAAAAAAAAAAAAGACTTGTTGTTCCCTCTATTTTTTATAACAAGTGCAGGTAAAACAGACAATTTTTTTAAATTATTTAAATAGATAATTAAAAAGAATGGTATGGCCCCCCCCCCTATTTATGATAACCAGCCAAGCTAAAGCAGACAGCTGGGGGCTGGTATTCTTAGGCTGGGAAGGCCAATGGATATTTGGCCCTTCCCAGCCTAAAAATAGCAGCCATCCCAGAAAAGGCACATCCATTAGATGCACCAATTCTGGCGCTTTGCCCGACTCTTCCCACTTGCCCTGGTGCGTTAGCAAGCGGGGTAATATTTTGGAGTTGATGTCAGCTGTGTAATGTCCGCTCACATCAAGCACAGAGGTTAGTAATGAGGCGGCGTCTATCAGACACCCCCATTACTAACCTCGTAAGTAAAAAGAGAAGAAAAAAAAACAGAAAAAAATATATTTTTTTCAAATAAAGATTTTTTTTTTCCTGTGTGTTTTTTTTTCTCTTTTTACTTAATGGGTTAGTATTGAGGGGCTTGATGTTAGCGCACATTACAGAGCTGACATTAACCTCAAAATATTACCCCACTTGCCAAAGCACCAGGGCAAGCGGTAAGAGCTGAGGCAAAGTGCCAGGCTTGGTGCATCTAATGAATGCGCCATTTCTGGGGAGGCTGCAGGCTATTCTTATTAGGCTGGGTAGGGGCCATGGATATTGGCCCCTTCCCAGCATGTTAAGACCAGCTCACAGCTCTCTGCTTTCCTTTGGCAGATAATTAAAAATAGGGGTTTAATAAATAAATAAATGAGAAAAAACTACATGGGGTCCCCCCCGTACTTATGGTAATCAGCCAAGGTAAAGCAGGAAGCTGGAGGCTAGCATTCTCAGGCTGTTCTCAGGTCCATGGATATTTGGCCCTCTCCAGCCTAAAAATAGCAGCCCACAGCCACCCCAGTAAAGATGCATCCATTAGATACACCAATTCTGGCACTTTGCCCGACTCTTTCCACTTGCCCTAGTGCGTTGGCAAGCGGGATAATAAACTGTGAGCAGAATTATTAGGCAAATGAGTATTTTGATCACATGATACTTTTTATACATGTTGTCCTACTCCAAGCTGCATAGGCTTGAGAGCCAACTACCAATTAAGTAATTCTGGTGATGTGCATCTCTGTAATGAGGAGGGGTGTTGACTAATGACATCAACACCCTATATAAGGTGTGCTTAATTATTAGGCAACTTCCTTTCCTTTGGGAAAATGGGTCAGAAGAGAGATTTGACGGGCTCTGAAAAGTCCAAAATTGTGAGATGTCTTGCAGAGGGATGCAGCAGTCTCGAAATTTCCAAACATTTGAAGCGTGATCACCGAACAATCAAGCGTTTCATGGCAAATAGCCAACCGGGTCGCAAGAAGTGTGTTGGCCAAACGCAAAATAACTGCCTATGAATTGAGGAAAATCAAGCGTGAAGCTGCCAAGATGCCATTCGCCACCAGTTTTGCCATATTTCAGAGCTGCAACGTTACTGGAGTATCAAAAAGCACAAGGTGTGCGATACTCAGGGACATGGCCAAGGTATGGAAGGCTGAAAAACGACCACCTTTGAACAAGAAACATAAGCTAAAACGTCAAGAATGGGCCAAGAAATATCTTAAGACTGATTTTTCAAAGGTTTTATGGACTGATGAAATGAGAGTGACTCTTGATGGGCCAGATGGATGGGCCAGAGGCTGGATCAGTAAAGGGCAGAGAGCTCCACTCCGACTCAGACGCCAGCAAGGTGGAGGTGGGGTACTCGTATGGGCTGGTATCATCAAAGATGAACTTGTGGGACCTTTTCGGGTTAAGGATGGAGTGAAGCTCAACTCCCATACCTACTGCCAGTTTCTGGAAGACAACTTCTTCAAGCAGTGGTACAGGAAGAAGTCGGTATCGTTCAAGAAAAACATGATTTTTATTCAGGACAATGCTCCATTACATGCATCCAAATACTCCACAGCGTGGCTGGTCAGTAAAGGTCTAAAAGAAGAAAAAATAATGACATGGCCCCCTTGTTCACCTGATCTGAACCCCATAGAGAACCTGTGGTCCATCATAAAATGTGAGATCTACAGGGAGGGAAAACAGTACACCCCTCGGAAGAGTGTCTGGGAGGCTGTGGTGGCTGCTGCACGCTATGTTGATCGAAAACTGATCAAGAAACTGACAGAATCTATGGATGGAAGGCTGTTGAGTGTCATCATAAAGAAAGGTGGCTATATTGATCCCTAATTTTTTGGTTTTTTGTTTCTGCATGTCAGAAATGTTTATTTCTAAATTTTGTGCACTGATATTGGTTTACCTGGTGAAAATAAACAAGTGAGATGGGATTATATTTGTTTTTTATTAAGTTGCCCAATAATTCTGCACAGTAATAGTTACCTGCACAAACAGATATCCTCCTAAGATTGCCAAATCTAAAAAAACCCACTCCAACTTCCAAAAATATTAAGCTTGGATATTTGAGTCTTTTGGGTTGATTGAGAACATAGTTGTTGATCAATAATAAAAATAATCCTCTAAAATACAACTTGCCTAATAATTCTACACACAGTGTATTTTGGGGTTGATGTCAGCTTTGTAGTGTCAGCTGACATCAAGCCAAGAGGCTAGTAATGGAAAGGCGTCTATAAGCCCCCCCCCCCCCATTACTAAACCCATAAGTTTAAAACAAAAAAACACACAGAGAAAAGTCCTTTATTTGTACAAATCACTCCCCGACCCTCTTTTACCCATTTATTACCTTTGAAAAATCAAATAATCAAAAAGGGTTCGCCATAAATCCATACCACGTCCCACGATGATCCCCAACTCTGCTATATCCAGATGCAGTGCTGAGCGATGGCATCAGTAATGTGGAACACACGCTGGAACACACTGACCGTAGCATGTGAATCAAGCTGCTGCAAAGATCGCTGATGTCAATAACGTTATCGCAGTTCATAGCCGACAAACTACGGAAAGAAATTTCTCACGCTGTGAGCGCTGACATCAGCAAGAGTACCGCAGTTCATCGGCTATGAACTGCAATAGCGCTCAACGCAGCAGCCAGATTCAAACGCTACGGTCAGTGTGTTCTAGCTGTCGTGCTGAGCGGTCACATTACTGATCGCCGTGTGACGTGGGATGGATTTACGGTGGATCCCTTTGGTTTATTTTATTTTTTAAAGTTAATAAATGGGTAAAAGAGGGTCAGGGAGTGTTTTCTAAAATTAAAGGACTTTTATGTGCGTGTGTTTATTATGTTTGACTACAGTGTTAGTACTGGAGGTGTCTGATAGACACCTCTCCATTACTAACCCCTGGGCTTGATGTCTGTGGACATTACACAGCCGGCATCAACCCGAAACCCATAACACCCGCTGGTGTTATTAGTATGGCAGGGGGCCAATATCCATGAACCCTTCCCAGCCTATTAATATCAGCCCGCAGCGGGCAGGATTTGATCAGCTGTCATGTGCCCCTAACAGCCGTGAGTGGAATCATGATCTACCTGCGGCTGTTAACATATTAAACGCAGCTGTCAATCTCTGACAGCTGCATTTAACATGATTGCATTTCGCGTCTGTGGAGACAAGGGGGGTCTCCCGTGGGCATAATACTACCCAGAAAGCATAGGGTAAGGGTAAAACAGTGTGGCAATACTTTTTTGAACGACAAACAGACAAGAAACATATAGAACAGTCCCAACAAATACCAAAGATGGTGCAAATAACAGAGTCTCAACCTTCCGCTGACTCATAGGGATTAGAGCAGCTTCGACTTTGGGGCTTCCAGGGCCGACTATCCCCACCAGTGGCACCCCACTTTTGGCGGACACCCACAGAGAGGAGGTAAGAACACGTTTAGGAAGCTGACAGTTCATTGAGGTATGTGGCCAGGAGACCCGAGGATCCAAACCTGGCTTCTCCAAATATATCCATGGAACCAGATGACCGGAGGGTCCAAACCTGGCTTCTCCGAGTATATCCATGGGGGCCAGGTGATCTGAGGGTCTCTACCTGGCTTCCCCAAACATATCCATGGGGCCAGGTGACCGGATGGTCCCAACCTGGCTTTCTCCCAGTGTATCCATGGGTTTCAGGTGACCGGAGGGTCCCAACCTGGCTACCCCAAACATCTCCATGGGACCAGGTGACCGAAGGATCCCAACCTGGTTTCCCCAAATGTGTCCATGGGTTCTGTGAAAGTCAATGGAACAAATCTGTATTCCTCTAGCCAGGGCTGTGGTCCCTTAAGCTGGCATCCTGTAGAATTCAAATCTGTGTCCCTCTTGATGGAGCCATGGTGTCCTGTAGAGATGTCACGTAGAGTGTTCCTGGCTGTGGTTTTGTAAAGGACCTCTGATACACTGGCATATCCCCCTTAAATAGTTCACAATTCTCCTTTAAGACATTATTCACAGGTCAGGGGGGAGATGAGATGAGTTTAACTCTCGTTGTTTGAGCATTTAATTGATTTGCATAGTTTGCCCTCCTCTGTTTTGCGAGTCAACAAGCCACAGGGCCCACACAATGGTTAGTCAACATATTTAGCAAACATCCATTGTTCAAAGACCCTGCATCCCTGTCTTGCAACGTTAGCAGACAATAACTTGCAGTAAATATCAACTCAAGTGTTAACATCCAAGCTTATACAAATAATATTCTGTGCTTCTTGAACAACCAAAGAAAAACACATCAATTCAAAAGTCGACATTAAGATAATAGAGTATTTCTCCTGGCCTACTGAATTTACGTCTGGATAATTAAGATTAAATGCTGTGTCGTCACAGCGTCACAAACTCCACCCATCGGCACCCCTGTCACATGATCGCGGGGCGTCAATGGGTTGGCATGACAACCGGAGTCTGCAGAAGACCACTGTGCTTGTCATTGCTGATTTGCCATGAACGGGGGCCCAGGTAGCACAAGCGGTCAGACGATCGCAGCTTCAAGTCTCCTAAGGAGACTATTGAAGCAAGTAAAAAGAAAAAATATATATTTTTAAAAAATAGAAAAACAATATAAAAGTTCAAATCACCCTCCTTTAGCCCCATTCAAATTAAAACAATATTTTTTTTTTTAAAGAAAACACATATTTGGTATCGCTGCGTTCAGAAACGCCCGATCTATCAAAATAAATTAAACCGATCGGTAAACAGCATAGCCAGAAAAAAATCAAAACGTCAAAATTACGTTTTTTGGGGTCGCAGCAACATTGCAAATAAAATACAATAACTAGTAATCAAAACATCATATCTACCACAAAATGGGATCAATAAAAATGTGCAAACTAAAATCCCTAACCCAACCCCAAATCCCAAACACAGGAGATGCTACGGGTCTCAGAAAATGGCGCTTTTTTTCTTTTTTTTTCAAACTTTGGATTTTTTTTCACCACTTAGAAAAAAAGGACCTATTTGTGTTTGGTATCTGCAAACTCGTAATGACCTGGAGAATCATAATGGCAGGTTAGTTTTAGCATTTAGTGAACATTATAGAAAAAAAAAAAAAAGAATTGCCCTTTTTTAAAAAAAATCCAGAGGTTGTGAAAGGGTTAAATATCACATCTGCACAGTCAGTGTACTGGTATTCAAAAAAAAAAAAAATGGCGCCACATGCGCAATAGCATCTGTCAGCAAACGATGCTCTCAATCTGTGCAGGTGCCGCCCACTGTGTACCAAGGACAAGTGCACTAGAAGAGGCAGTCATCGCTGCTGCACCTATTTGCTATTACTAGTATTAAAATAATAAGTTCAGCCCCACTACATATATAGATAGATAGATCCATATATTAAGCTTTTCATTATCTTTTATCAACTTATACGTGTAGCATCAGCATCTCTGCCCCCTGCCAGGCAGAGACGCCGTCCCCCTTACCGCCGGTCTCCTGGTCCGGCGTCTTCCGGCCTCCCTGCTGCTACTGCTGGTGCACGCAGCTTCCCGGGCACTGTGCTTAGGGCGCGCTCTCCCTCCTTCTTAAAGCGGCCGCGCCCGCCATCCTAAAAAGTCACCGGCCAATGGCCGGAGGACTTTCCCTATTTAAAGCACCACCTCCAATATGGAGGTGCCCGTGCAAGGTGGTTGCTCTGTGATTCTTACTGTTTCTTCAGCCCTCAGGTCCCTCTGCAAGTCAGTCCTGTCCGCCAGTCTGTTCTTCAGTCCAGTCCGCCAGTCTGACTACTATCCAGCCCGACAGTCTGTCTACAGTCCAGTCCGCCAGTCTGTCTATGGACTCTGCCCGCCTGCTTACCAGGAAGCACGTGCCTGTTACCTGCCGTGCCCGCCAGCCTGCTTACCTGGAAGCACCTGCCTGTTACCTGCCGTGCCCGTCAGCCTGCTTACCTGGAAGCACCTGCCAGTTACCCGTTGTGCCCGCCAGCCTGCCTACCCGGAGCACCCGTCTGGCTATCAGCCGAATCAGCCTGCTTGTCTACCCGGACCACCCGTCAGCCTGCCTGCCGTGCTCATCCGCTGTACCGGTCAGTTCCTGCCATCTGACCCGTGGGAGTCACCTGCTCTCATACAAGGTTGGTCCCAGAGTAGCACCTGGTCCCCCTGCTCGGTCCCTCCCTAGTTCACGGAGTCGATTGAGCCACCGTGCGACCTTGGTCAGGCCGAGTAGGTACTTAGTCACGCCCCTCTGGTCCCTCCTTGCACCGCAGCACAGAGGTTCCACCACCCGGATCAGTAACAGTTTGCACAGGCCATGGAACCCAGTGGCCCCGAGGCTCCTTCACTCTCTGACCTGTACCAGGAGGTTTCTCGTCAGAGATCCCAACAGGGAACTATCCAGACCTACCTGCAGTCTGTCAACTCCCGCCTGTACACACTGCCCACCCCATCTGTGTCCGTCTCTAGCCGAGCGGCACCCGCTCCGGCGGCGCCTCAGCCTACTAGTGCTATGGCATTCGGCTCTGGCCCCAGGCTCTCTGCGCCTCCACGTTTTGGTGGTGACCCCGTCTTATGTCGGGGTTTTCTAAATCAGTGCATGCTGCACTTTTAACTCCTGGCACATCAGTTTCCCTCCGACCGGGCCAAGGTGGTGTTCATCATGTCTCACCTCACCGGGGAGGCATTGGCATGGCTAAACCCTCTGTGGGACAGAGGGGATCTCCTGGTGTCCGATCTTCCGGCTTTCCTCACTGCCTTTCGGAAGGTCTTCGATGAGCCCGGACGAAAGACTTCTACTGCCTCCTCACTTCTCCGTCTCCGCCAAGGGAGTCTCACCGTGGGCCAGTATGCCATACATTTCCGTACCCTCGCATCTGAGCTTGCCTGGAACAACGAGGCCCTGGAGTCCATCTTCTGGGAGGGTCTTTCCAGACGGATCAAGGATGAGCTAGCCGGTAGTGACATCCCTTCCACCCTGGATGACCTGGTGTCATTAGCTACCCGGATTGACATCCGTTTTTTGGAACGAGCTAAGGAGACTACCCGGGAGAGAAAATTTCTGCGTCTCACTTCTGTATTCCAAAAGCCTGCCTCCCAACCAGCAATTGCCCAGGCACGCTCGCATGAACCCATGCAAATTGACCAAACCAAGATGGTCAAGTCTTGCCAGGAGACGCGCCGAGCAAAAGGGAGTTGCTTCTAGTGTGGCAGTAAGGGGCATCTGATCCGTTCCTGCCCGGTGAAGCCGGGAAACTCCAGTGTCTAGGACCGCTCGGAGAGGTCGTCCTAGGCAAGAGTAAATCCTCGCCGTCCTTGACTCTATCTGTTTCTATTTCCAGTGGAGAAACCAGCTTCTTTGAGACCCCCCACCTGGATTCCAGAGCCACTGGGAATCTAATTTCTCAGGCCCTTGTGGAGCGGTATCAAATTCCTACCATACGTCTGGCTGAACCATTGGCAGTCGCTTCCGTGGATGGGAGACTTCTTCCGGAGACCATCTTGCTCGTCACAGAGCCTTTAACCCTTCAGGTGGGAATGCTGCACTCGGAGAGGATCTCCTTTCATGTGCTGTCCGGTCTCTCTCACTCCCTCTTGCTTGGTCTACCCTGGTTACAGAGACATGAACCCGTCCTGAATTGGCGATCTGGTGAGGTGCTCCGTTGGGGGCAGAATTGCCATGAGTCCTGCCTGGTTCCGGTTCGTCCAGCTCGACCACTGTCTACTCCAGCTAATCTACCTGGCCTGCCGGCACCCTACTGGTCCTATGCGGACGTCTTCGACAAGAAGGAAGCTGAGACACTACCACCTCATAGGCCGCATGATTGCCCAATCGACCTGGTACCCGGTGCTTCACCTCCCCGCGGGCGTATCTACCCCTTGTCGCTGGCTGAGACCAGGGCCATGTCTGAGTACATAGAAGAGAATCTTGCTAGGGCATTCATCCAGAAATCTACCTCCCCGACTGGAGCAGGATTCTTCTTCGTTAAGAAGAAAGACGGCTCGCTACGTCCGTGTATCGACTACAGGGGTCTTAACCAGATTACCATCAAGAATAAGTACCCCCTGCCTCTCATCTCGGAGCTGTTCGACCGCCTTAAAGGCGCGAAGATCTTCACCAAGCTCGATCTTCGTGAGGCGTACAACTTGGTCTGGATCCGCCAGGGAGACGAATGGAAGATGGCATTCAACACCCGGGACGGTCACTATGAATATCGCGTGATGGCCTTTGGTCTCTGTATTGCCCCAGCTGTCTTCCAGGAGCTGGTTAATGACATCTTCCGCGATCTCCTGTATTCTTGCGTGGTGGTGTACCTGGACGATATCTTGGTCTTCTCTCTGGATCTGCCCACACACCGGAGGGATGTTCGTCAGGTTCTGCTAAGGCTTCGGCAGAATCGCCTCTATGCAAAATCTGAGAAATGTCTCTTCGAGCAGACTTCCCTTCCGTTCCTGGGATATATTATCTCCGAGACTGGTCTTCGGATGGATCCTGAGAAGGTTTCTGTTGTCTTAAAGTGGCCCCGACCGGAGGGTTTGAAGGTGATTCAGCGATTCCTGGGCTTCGCAAATTATTACCGCCTCTTTATTCCTCATTTCTCCTCCTGGACCGCTCCCATCTCCGCGCTCACACGTGACGGAGCATATCCCAAGGAATGGACTTCCGAAGCTGAAGAGGCCTTCGTCTCCCTAAAACAAGCTTTCTCCTCCTCCACTGTGCTGCACCGTCCGGATTGCAACAAGCAGTTCTTCCTGGAGGTTGATGCTTCCTCCTCCGGAGCCGGAGGGGTGCTCACCCAGAAATCCCCGTCTGGGAGAATGGTAACCTGCGGCTTCTTCTCCAAGCTCTTATCCTCGTCCGAGCGCAACTACTCCATAGGAGATCGTGAGCTGCTTGCCATCAAATTGACACTGGAGGAGTGGCGCTACCGGCTGGAGGGGGCTCTGCACCCGGTGGTCATCTACACTGACCACAAAAACCTGGCTTATTTACAAAACGCCCAAAAACTCAATCTGCGTCAGGCCTGGTGGTCTCTGTTCTTTGCCCGATTCTGCTTTACTCTACATTACCGCCCAGCGGACAAGAACATTAAAGCCGAAGCTCTATCCCGCTCATTCCTGTCTTCCGACCAAGAGGAGGCGCCTCTGCATATCATCGACCCCTCCAGAGTAATGACTGTGGCTCCGTTTGACCTGTCTCATCTTCCACCCGGTAAGACTTTTGTAGCGGTTCCGGATCGTAAGAAGGTTCTTCTCTGGGGCCATTCATCCAAACTAGTCGGCCATGCTGGCCAGAGGAAGACCTTCCTGCTCATCGCCTGGCATTACTGGTGGCCTTCCCTACGCAAGGATGTTGCGGATTTCGTCACGGCTTGTTCCTCCTGTGCCCGTAACAAGGTTCCCAGGCATCTTCCAGACGGCCATCTCCTTCCTCTTCCCATACCTTCCGCTCCGTGGCAACACATTGCTATGGACTTTATTACGGATTTTCCTGTTTCTGCCGGTTGTACTGTCATTTGAGTGGTCGCTGACCGCTTTTCTAAAATGGCCCACTTCATCCCTCTGCCTGGTCTCCCGTCTGCATCTGTGCTGGCTAAGGACTTCATCCATTACGTCTTTCGTCTCCACGGCCTACCCCTCCACATTGGGTCTGATCGCGGGGTCCAGTTCACTTTGCGCTTCTGGAGAGCTACGTGTAAGCTGCTGGATGTCTCCTTGGATTTCTCCTTTGCTTATCATCCTCAGTCCAATGGTCAAGTGGAACGTATCAACCAGGTCCTTACCAGCTTTCTCCGGCACTTCGTCAACGCTCACCATAACGATTGGGTTGAGCTCCTACCATGGGCTGAGTTCTCCTATAACAACCATGAGAGCGAGTCTTCTTCCAAATCCCCGTTCTTTGTTGTCTACAGTCAACACCCCCGGATTCCGTTTCCCGTCTCCGCTTCAGTGGACAATCCTGCCACAGAGTCTCTAGTCAGCGAATTTTCTGCTATTTGGGAAGACACTAGATCCGCACTGCTTCAGTCCTCCGAGCGGATGAAGAAACATGCTGATAAGAGACGTCTGGATCCGCCTCAATTCTGTCCGGGAGACAGGGTCTGGCTCTCCTCCAAATATGTTCGTCTCAAAATACCATCGTATAAGTTGGGTCCGCGGTTCCTCGGTCCATTTGAGGTTCTCAACCAAATCAATCCCGTGGCTTACAAGCTAAAACTCCCGGCCACCTTAGGGATTCCCAACTCCTTCCATGTATCTCTCCTCAAACCAGTTGTTCTTAATTCTTTTTCTGACGATCCAGGTACCACCCAAACTCCGGTCTCCGCTGAGGACGTCTATGAGGTAGAGAACATTTTGGCCACAAAAAGGGTAAGAGGAAAAAACTTTTTTCTGGTGGATTGGAAGGGGTTTGGCCTGGAGGAGAGGTCTTGGGAACCCAGGGAGAACATCCATGCCCCTCTTCATCTTAAAGAATTTCTCACAGGCCTACAAAAGAGGGGGTGTAAAGGGGGGGGTACTGTAGCATTGGCGTCTCTGCCCCCTGCCAGGCAGAGACGCTGTCCCCCTTACCGCCGCGCTCCTGGTGCGGCGTCTTCCGGCCTCCCTGCTGCTGCTGCTGCTGGTGCATGCAGCTTCCCGGGCACTGTGCTTAGGGCGCGCGCTCCCTCCCTCTAAAAAGTTCAATTCCTATCGGTCAGTATCTTAGAGCTCGTCGTATTTGTTCGAGCGATGACAAGTTTAAAAGCCAAGAGCAGGACCTCTCTAGGAGGTTCTTAAGTAGAGGTTATAATATCCGTGATATCAATGGAGTATATATGAGGGCCAAAAACTTCAATAGACAAAGTCTTCTTGCTACTAACTCAAAATCTAGAGGCAGAGAATTTTCAGAAAATTCAGATTTAAAACCACATTTAATAGTAATTGGACAGATATCAAAAATATTTTGACAAGACATTGGTCAGTTTTATTAACTGATAAAGATTTGAAATCTCAGCTTCCCAATCAACCAGCTATGACCTGGAGTAAGTCAAATACATTGAGTGACCTACTAAACAGGAGTCATTATATCCCACCAAAAGGTCCTTCTCCATTCGGAAGTAAAGGCCCCCCTTGAGGCAGCTTCTCCTGCAGTAAATGTTCGGTATGCAGATTCCTCCCTAAAGTATCACATTTTTCCTGACTAAGCCATTTCCGGGCGAAACGCGCATTGAGGCTGCTCTACACCCTTAGCATTCCTTGCTACGCTGCCTCGGATCCTACCAATATGACCCAAGGTAATGGAAGTTCAATGCTTCTATTCATGATTTGCTGATATGTACATTTCATAGCGCAACTACTATGATTACACTTTATTTGATTGCATTTAACCGTTCTGATATCTAACTGTATGTATTTAATATACAGGGTTATCGGTCATACGCTACATATCTCCTTAACTTCCCTTATAGGATTTTTAACTGCAATCATTAGATATGGTCAGTGTTCGGATCTTCATCCATTGGCAGTATACTAACATCTGTTATATATTGAATGCTATCCTGGGGTGTTAGTCTCTTTGCTATATTTTCCATCCTATCCTACTACTCTCTAGCTGTCTTTTCCCCCCCTCCCTTGTTGCCCTCATTTTGTCCTTCTCTATTTATATTGATTGTAATTTTTATTATATTAATATTTTTTCAATAAAGTATATATTTATCATTTAAATCCCTCATGTGTGTCTTTTTGGAGAGTACTTATAAGTAGATTAAAATTATTACCCTCATTGGAGAAAAAAATTTTCTCCTTTATATTCGAAATTTTCTCTCCAAAATAGTTCTTTTTGGTTTTACCTGGAAGCACCTGCCTGTTACCTGCCATACCTGCCAGCCCGTCAGCCTGCTTACCTGGAAGCACCTGCCTGTTACCTGCCGTGCCCGCCAGCCTGCTTACCTGGAAGCACCTGCCAGTTACTCGTTGTGCCTGCCAGCCTGCCTACCCGGAGCACCCGTCTGGCTATCAGCCGAATCAGCCTGCTTGTCTACCCGGACCACCCTTCAGCCTGCCTGCCGTGCTCATCCGCTATACCGGTCAGTTCCTGCCATCTGACCCGTGGGAGTCACCTGCTCTCATACAAGGTTGGTCCCAGAGTGGCACCTGGTCCCGCTGCTCGGTCCCTCCCTGGTTCACGTAGTCGATTGAGCCGCCGTGCGACCTTGGTCAGGCCGAGTAGGTACTTAGTCACGCCCCTCTGGTCCCTCCTTGCACCGCAGCACAGAGGTTCCACCACCCAGATCCGTAACAATACGAGATAGATTTGATATCTAATAGATACCTAGTTATATATTTTCACTAATTACCTTTACCATGCTATTTACTGTCTGATTGCTTCTACACTGTGTTCCAAATTATTATGCAAATAATATTTTCTCAGATTTTCCCAAATTACCTATATGAATTGCAGTCATTGTAATTTTCCAGTCATATAACTATTAGAGTACAATTGAAAGGTTTTTGTACAAACTGCATATGATAACAGTATATTTTTAAAAAAATAAAAAACTCAAACTGCACTCAAAATGCATGTTCCAAATTATTATGCAGGTTATTATAAACTGAAATCAAACAGTTTTCAACTCAAAACTTTATTCTAGGTGATGTTACATTTGCACATAGGACCCCTTGTTCGAAAGGAGCTTCTGAACTCTCTCGTCCATTGAATTTGTCAGGTTTTGGATGGTTTCTGCTTTAATTGTTTTGCATGAGGACAGAATACCCTCCCAGAGCTGTTGCTTAGATGTGAACTGCCTCCCGCCATCATAGACACTCCTTTTGATGATGCTCCAGAGGTTCTCAATGGGGTTGAGGTCAGGGGAGCATGGGTGCCACACCATAAGTTTGTCCCCTTTTATGCCCATAGCAGCCAGAGATGCAGATGTGTTATGTGCAGCATGAGACGGGGCATTATCATGCATGAAATGATCTCGATGGTCCAGATGGATGGAGTGGAGGATGGCTGGTTGATGGACACCCCATGCAAACACGGCTACGGCGCTAACAAGGAGGAGGTGGAGTAATGTTTTGGGCTGGAATCATGGGGAGAGAGATTGTCGGCCCTTTTAGGATCCCTGAAGGGGTAAAGATGAACTCCATAATGTATGTTGAGTTTCTCAAACAGCACTTCCTTCCATGGTTCAAGAAGAAGAACCGTGTATTCCGCAGCAAGATCATTTTCATGCATGATAATGCTCCGTCTCATGCTGCACATAACACATCTACATCTCTGGCTGCTATGGGTATAAAAGGGGACAAACTTATGGTGTGGCCCCCATGCTCCCCTGACCTCAACCCCATTGAGAACCTCTGGAGGATCATCAAAAGGAGTGTCTATGATGGTGGGAGGCAGTTCACATCTAAGCAACAGCTCTGGGAGGGTATTCTGCCCTCATGCAAAACAATTGAAGCAGAAACCATCCAAAACCTGACAAATTCAATGGACGAGAGAGTTCAGAAGCTCCTTTCGAACAAGCGGTCCTATGTGCAAATGTCAATTGCAAAAAGAACTTCGGCACTCTATACATGAATATATAAGAAATATTGTATCTAGACTAATGTCACTTAGAAAAATGAAGTTTTTTTGCGCATAGTTTGGCCAATTTATGTGTGCCCATCATTCTTGTATGGCGTGCCGAAGTTCTTTTTGCAACTGAGATTACTTTTTTCTTCAGAGCACCCGAATAGACCAGTGAGCGACCCCTCTCTTTTTTCTATGTGCAAATGTAACATCACCTAGAATAAAGTTTTGAGTTGAAAACTGTTTGATTTCAGTTTGTAATAACCTGCTAATGCTTATAATTTCAAAAATGAATTTTTTTTTATTCTTTATTAAAATGAAAAGGTTGAAAACTCTGCTGTGCATAATAATTTGGAACATGCATTTTGAGTGTAGTTTGAGTTTTTTATTTTCTTAAAAATATACTGTTATCATAGGCAGTTTGTACAAAAACCTTTCAATTGTACTCTAATAGTTATTTGACTGGAAAATTACAATGACTGCAATTCATATAGGTAATTTGGGAAAATCTGAGAAAATATTATTTGCATAATAATTTGGAACACAGTGTATATTCAATATCCCTATGTATTTACATACAGTATCTTACCCTATCCCTATCTAACTAGGTAACCAGCCTGAAAATTAATATTCATTATATATTTTAATGGCCTGTGATCCTGATCCATATACCTATAGAAGAAAAATATAAAAAAAGTTACTTTTACGGTAAAAAAAAGATCCATTTTAAAGACCCTTATCAGCAATACAACAAAACTAGAATTAACTGTATTCCTTTTATACCATCATGTATGTTGTAGGAAAAAATGGCTTAAAAGATGATCATGGGGCAGTCTTCTAACAACTGTTGCCTGTAAATAGAACAACTCCAAAAATATATTAGTAAGTTCATTAAATTACTCAGACTTTCTGAAAGAATTTCACTAACACCTTGAAGGTGCAGACATTTTTTCCCTCCTTGCCTTTCAAGATCCACAATTTTATTATTTTCCGAGTAACATAGCTGTATGAGGGTTTTTTTTCTTTGCAGGATGAGTTGCAGTTTTGAATGACAATTTTTGTTATCAAATAAAGTACACTGCATAATGAGAAAAAAATTTGAGTTTGATAATGAAAAAAACAGAAAAAAACACGTGTATACGTTATATATGTTCATAATTTTATATATACACATATATATGTATATATACAGTACAGACCAAAAGTTTGGACACACCTCCTCATTTATAGATTTTTCTGTATTTTCATGACTATGAAAATTGTACATTCACACTGAAGGCATCAAAACTATGTGTAATTATATACTTAACAAAAAAGTGTGAAAATATGTCTTATATTCTAGGTTCTTCAAAGTAGCCGCCTTTTGCTTTGATGACTGCTTTGCACACTCTTGGCATTCTCTTGATGAGCTTCAAGAGGTAGTCACCGGAAGTGGTCTTCCAACAATCTTGAAGGAGTTCCCAGAGATGCTTAGCACTTGTTGGCCCTTTTGCCTTCACTCTGCAGTCCAGCTCACCCCAAACCATCTCGATTGGGTTCAGGTCTGGTGACTGTGGAGGCCAGGTCATCTGGCGTAGCACCCCATCACTCTCCTTTTTGGTCAAATAGCCCTTACACAGCCTGGAGGTGTGTTTGGGGTCATTGTCCTGTTGAAAAATAAATGATGGTCCAACTAAACGCAAACCGGATGGAATAGCATGCCGCTGCAAGATGCTGTGGTAGCCATGCTGGTTCAGTATGCCTTCAATTTTGCATAAATCCCCAACAGTGTCACCAGCGAAGCACCCCCACACCATCACACCTCCTCCCCCATGCTTCACGGTGGGAACCAGGCATGTAGAGTCCATCCGTTCACCTTTTCTGCGTCACGGTGGTTGGAACCAAAGAACTCAAATTTGGACCAAAGCACAGATTTCCCCTGGTCTAATATCCATTCCTTGTGTTCAGGGGCGTACATAGGAATCATGGGGCCCCATAGCAGAAGTTCTAATTGGGCCCCCCCCCCCAAATAAAAATGTAAATAATTGTCGGGGTCACAGAAGAGCAGATCTCACAACTTTCCAGCCTTTACATAGTAATTTTCCTCCTGCTGAAGTCCTAGATTCCTTTTTCATTGCCCCATAAAGTTTGATGCCAACAAAAGTGCCCCCCAAACATAGTATGATACCCCCACGGTGAATTCCTCCACATGCACAGTTTAATGACCATACTCTACCCCACCTCAACTCCTAGGGCAAAGTATGCTGACCCCAACACAGTATGATCCCCCCACTGTGACCCCCACACAGTCCTCCATGCAGTATAATGGGCCTATATGCAGTATAGTGGCCCCACACCTCTGCACACTCCACAGAGTATAATGCACTCGCCATGGTCCTCCATACAGTATAAGGCACTCGCCATGGTCCTCCACACAGTATAATGCACTCGCCATGGTCCTCCACACAGTATAATGCACTCGCCATGGTCCTCCACACAGTATAATGCACTCCCCATGGTCCTCCACACAGTATAATGCACTCCCCATGGTCCTCCACACAGTATAATGCACTCGCCATGGTCCTCCACACATTATAATGCACTCGCCATGGTCCTCCACACAGTATAATGCACTCGCCATGGTCCTCCACACAGTATAATGCACTCACCATGGTCCTCCACACAGTATAAGACACTCGCCATGGTCCTCCACACAGTATAAGACACTCGCCATGGTCCTCTACGCAGTAAAATGCACTCCCCATGGTCCTCCACACAGTATAATGCACTCGCCATGGTCCTCCACACAGTATAATGCACTCGCCATGGTCCTCCACACAGTATAATGCACTCGCCATGGTCCTCCACACAGTATAATGCACTCGCCATGGTCCTCCACACAGTATAAGACACTCGCCATGGTCCTCCACACAGTATAAGACACTCGCCATGGTCCTCCACACAGTATAATGCACTCGCCATGGTCCTCCACACAGTATAATGCACTCGCCATGGTCCTCCACACAGTATAATGCACTCATCATGGTCCTCCACACAGTATAAGACACTCGCCATGGTCCTCCACACAGTATAAGACACTCGCCATGGTCCTCTACGCACTATAATGCACTCCCCATGGTCCTCCACGCAGTAAAATGCACTCCCCATGGTCCTCCACACAGTATAATGCACTCCCCATGGTCCTCCACACAGTATAATGCACTCGCCATGGTCCTCCACATAGTATAATGCACTCACCATGGTCCTCCACACAATATAATGCACTCGCCATTGTCCTCCACACAGTATAATGCACTCGCCATGGTCCTCCACACAGTATAATGCACTCGCCATGGTCCTCCACACAGTATAATGCACTCGCCATGGTCCTCCACACAGTATAAGACACTCGCCATGGTCCTCCACACAGTATAAGACACTCGCCATGGTCCTCCACGCAGTATAATGCACTCCTCATGGTCCTCCACGCAGTATAATGCACTCCCCATGGTCCTCAACACAGTATAATGCACCCCATTGTCTGTACGCAGTATAATGCAGCCCCCTATAGGGTAAAATGCAGCTCCCCCCCACCATAGGGTAAAATGCAGCCCCCAGTCCTCCAGTATTATCAGTACTCACTGATTTATAAATAAATAAATACATACTTACCGCTCCTCGTTCCCCGCTGCTTCAGTCTCTGCAGCGCGTCTCTCTCATCAACTCAGAGCGTGGAGCGTCATCACCCCACTGCGTCAGAAGCAGAGGAGGAATGATGGGAGAGAGAGTGTCACATGACGTTCTCTCCTCCATCATTGCTATCAACCAGGGCCGGCTCCTGGTTTTCGTGGGCCCCGGGCGAAAGAGTCTCAGCGGGCCCTTAAATGCATACCAACATTCATGATGCACAGATACGGCGGAGAAATATAGGTATAGTACACAGGGCCCAGGCTGTCCCCTCATCCTTCACATATGCAGCCACGCGCGCACACGGTATGCAGCCACGCGCACACACACACGGTACCCAGACACGCGCGCACACACGGTACGCAGACACGCGCGCACACACACGGTATGCAGACACGCGCGCACACACGGTATGCAGACACGCGCGCACACACGGTACGCAAACACGCACACACACACACGGTACGCAAACACGCGCACACACACACGGTACGCAGACACGCGCGCACACAAACAGATACACAGATAAGTACACATACAGACATACGTACATATTTGAACACATTCTTAAAAACACATAAAACAGACATAAATATATATATATACACAGTCATACACAATGACATACACACAAGACACATTAGAAATATATTTAATATGGGGATTGGGGAATCTGGCGACAAGCCTCACTCACCTGCCCCTTGGCCTGTGACCGGTCCAACTGTGCAGGGTCGCCGGTTTGTCTGATGGCCATCACAGGCCCTGGACCATCAGTGGGGCCCACTCGCCGTCGGGGCCCACACCGCTTCCCCAGCATCTCCGCAGCGAGGACCTCCGGCAGTGTTTGATTGCCGGCACTTCATCGGGGCCCCCTTCGGGGCCTCCCTTCATCAGGGCCCCCTTCAGGGCCTCCCTTCATCAGGACCCCCCTCGGGGCCTCCCTTCATCAGGGCCCCCCTCGGGGCCTCCCTTCATCAGGGCCCCCCTCGGGGTCTGCCTTCATCAGGGCCCCACTCGGGGCCTGCCTTCATCAGGACCCCCTCCTGCACCCCCCGCTCCGCAGCTTGATTGCCGCCGCCGCCACTGTCTTCAGGCATGGCCGCGCGCAGTGCCCTATGCGGCTGTGTCTGCTAGCAATGACGTGGCAGGGGCGACACAAGCACAATTAAAGGCGCAGTGTCACCCCTGCCGTGTCATTACTACAACACACAGCCGCACATCGCACTGCGCGCGGCCATGCCGGAAGACAGTGCCTGTGGGCGGCGGCAATCATGCAGCTGAGCGGGGAGTGCAGGAGGGGGGCGACTGCTATGGGGCTCCATCCAGCTCACGGGCCCCATAGCAGTCGCATGGTCTGCCGCCATTGGCGGTACGCCACTGCTTGTGTTCTTTAGCCCAAACAAGTCTCTTCTGCTTGTTGCCTGTCCTTAGCAGTGGTTTCCTAGCAGCTATTTTACCATGAAGGCCTGCTGCACAAAGTCTCCTCTTAACAGTTGTTGAAGAGATGTGTCTGCTGCTAGAACTCTGTGTGGCATTGACCTGGTCTCTAATCTGAGCTGCTGTTAACCTGCGATTTCTGAGGCTGGTGACTCGGATAAACTTATTCTCAGAAGCAGAGGTGACTCTTGGTCTTCCTTTCCTGGGGAGGTCCTCATGTGAGCCAGTTTCTTTGTAGCGCTTGATGGTTTTTGCAACTGCACTTGGGGACACTTTCAAAGTTTGCCCAATTTTTCGGACTGACTGACTTTCATTTCTTAAAGTAATGATGGCCACTCGTTTTTCTTTACTTAGAATTTGTATTATGGCAAGAAAAAAGCAGCTAACACTCTATTCAGTAGGACTATCAGCTGTGTATCCACCTGACTTCTGCACAACAAAACTGATGGTCCCAACCCCATTTATAAGGCAAGAAATCCCACTTATTAAACTTGACAGGGCACACCTGTGAAGTGAAAACCATTTCCGGTTACTACCTCTTGAAGCTCATCAAGAGAATGCCAAGAGTGTGCAAAGCAGTCATCAAAGCAAAAGGTGGCTACTTTGAAGAACCTAGAATATAAGACATATTTTCAGTTGTTTCACACTATTTTTTGTTAAGTATATAATTCCACATGTGTTAATGTACAATTTTCATAGTCATGAAAATACAGAAAAATCTTTAAATGAGAAGGTGTGTCCAAACTTTTGGTCTGTACTGTATATATATACACACACAAACACTTATTAATGCCAAGAGACAGTAATAATGGTCCAACCTTCATTATTAAAATATACCTATCAATCCATCTTAAAATACCTACTTGTTGTTCGGTAAAGTTTGCCGTGCAGGGTGCATTTATAACAGGATATCAATATTTTAAGAAACCCAAAAGAATGCAAGAAATGGCTCAGAGTGTTGTTTTTGGCTTTCTGCCCAACTCATATGACTATTGTCATATTATTCAGAACTCTTGGCAACGTGACATGACATTTCCGCCATGCAGTAGGCAATCCTGAGAAACAATCAGCAAAAGCAAATACTTGTTTTGTATTATAAGAAGAAAAGTATTTGCATAATTACGTAAATCTCCACATTTAAAGGGCTAGCCTAAGGATAGGGGATAACCTAGCATTTTAAGAAAACCCCAGGTTATTGTAGAAAATAATATTTAGGACCAATTAATTTGGATAATATATCTTTATAGCAGTCTGAGATTGCATGATTAATGATTGACAGGCTGGTACAATGGGAGAGAGGATCCTGCCCACAAGGAATTATAGGGGTATTCCCATCTCCAAGATCTTATCTTAAAATGTAGTAGTAGTAATAATAATAATAATAATATATATATATATATACACACACTACCGTTCAAAAGTTTGGGGTCACCCAGACAATTTAGTGTTTTCCATGAAAACTAATTTTATTTATCAAATGAGTTGCAAAATGAATAGAAAATATAGTACAGACATTGACAAGGTTAGAAATAATGATTTTTATTTGAAAGAATAATTTTCTCCTTCAAACTTTGCTTTCGTCAAAGAATGCTCCCTTTGCAGCAATTCCAGCAGTGCGGACCTTTGGCATTCTAGCTGTTAATTTGCTGAGGTAATCTTGAAAAATTTCCCCCCATGCTTCCTGAAGCCCCTCCCACAAGTTGGATTGGCTTGATGGGCACTTTTTGCGTACCATACGGTCAAGCTGCTCCCACAACAGCTCAATGGGGTTGAGATCTGGTGACTGTGCTGGCCACTCCATTACAGATAGAATACCAGCTGCCTGCTTCTTCCCTAAATAGTTCATGCATAATTTGGAGGTGTGCTTTGGGTCATTGTCCTGTTGTAGGATGAAATTGGCTCCAATCAAGCGCTATCCACAGGGTATGGCATGGCATTGCAAAATGGAGTGATAGCCTTCTTATTCAAAATCCCATTTACCTTGTACAAATCTCCCACTTTACCAGCACCAAAGCAACCCCAGACCATCACATTACCTCCACCATGCTTGACAGATGGCGTCAGGCACTCTTCCAGCATCTTTTCAGTTGTTCTGCGTCTCACAAATGTTCTTCTGTGTGATCCAAACACCTCAAACTTTGATTTGTCTGTCCATAAAACTTTTTTCCAATCTTCCTCTGTCCAATGTCTGTATTCTTTTGCCCATATTAATCTTTTCCTTTTATTAGCCAGTCTCAGATGTGGCTTTTTCTTTGCCACTTTGCCCTGAAGGCCAGCATCCCGGAGTCACCTCTTCACTGTAGACGTTGACACTGGCGTTTGGCGTGTACTATTTAATGAAGCTGCCAGTTGAGGAGCTGTGAGGCGTCGATTTATCAAACTAGAGACTCTAATGTACTTGTCTTGTTGCTCAGTTGTGCAGCGGGGCCTCCCACTTCTCTTTCTACTCTGGTTATAGCCTGTTTGTGCTCTCCTCTGAAGGGAGTAGTACACACCGTTGTAGGAAATATTCAGTTTCTTGGCAATTTCCTTCATTTCTAAGAACAAGAATAGACTGTCGAGTTTCACATGAAAGTTCTCTTTTTCTGGCCATTTTGAGAGTTTCATAGAACAAACAAATGTAATGCTCCAGATTCTCAATTAGCTGAAAGGAAGGTAAATTTTATAGTTTCTCAAATCAGCCAAACCGTTTTCAGCTGGGCTAACATACTTGTGCAAGGGTTTTCTAGAGTTTTCTAAACATCCATTAGCCTTCTTACACAGTTAGCAAACACAATGTACCATTAAAACACTGGAGTGGTGGTTGTTGGAAATGGACCTCTATACACCTATGTAGATATTGCAATAAAAACAAGATGTTTGCAGCTAGAATAGTCATTTACCACATTAACAATGTATAGAGTATTTCTGATTCATTTAATGTTAGCTTCATTGAAAAAAAATGTGCTTTTCTTTCAAAAATAATGAAATTTCTAAATGACCCCAAACTTTTGAACGGTAGTGTATATACAGTATATACACAATTTTTTTTTTATGACTTGAAGTACTCCCATCAAAGTTTTCATACTCTTAATATATTGCAATCATCATACTATATAGCACTGTGTACCAGGGCTGGACTGGGTCAGAAAAGCAGCCCTGCCACACAAACCCCACCAGCCAACATATTATAAGGGTATGTGCACACGGTCGGCAGTGGCAGCGCTTTGAACGCAGTATACTTTATGCTGCGTACAATGTTCTGCACGCAGGTGATTCTGTATGTGTTCATTGAACCATGCGAATTCACCGCATGCTATACATTGTACTAGTGTCTCTGCTAGAGAAATTGACATGCTGCATTCTGGAAAGACGCGCCACATATCCGTGCGCGCAGGTGATCCGCAGGTGCACGGAGACGCATAGTGGACACGGGATTTCTACAAATCCCATCCACTATGCTGTAACATCTGGCCGCTGCGTCCAATCCTCAGTGTTTACTGATCGTGTGCACGTACCCTGACACTCATTACCCTCGATCAGTGAATTTTGCTTTACTTTGTCGTGCCCCTCACTCTCCTAAAAGGAGCTATTTGAAGAGCCGCATGTGAATGGCGCCACAGTGCGTATGATCGGCCACAGCTCCATTTACATGGTGCTCTACATAGCTCTGATTTTCGGGATCATGGGGGTCCCAACAGTCGGATCTCCAGCGATTGGACAGTTATGCCCTATCCAGAGGAGAGGGGATTACTTGGGATAATCAATTTAAACAGGTTTTCCAATATTTATTTTTATTTGGACCACAGAGTGAAGGCAAAAGGGCCAACATAGTAATATTGAAAATACTAAACCAATATTGACGCCTCTCTGACAACAGGACAGGAGGAATGGTACTGTGCAGTGTATATATACAGGAGAAGTGGTACTGTGCAATGTATATACAGGACAGGAGAAGTGGTGCTGTGCAGTGTATATATACAGGACAGGAGAAGTGGTTCTGTGCAGTGCATATATATAGGACAGGAGGAGTGGTACTGTGCAGTGTATATATACAGGAGAAGTGGTACTGTGCAGTGTATATATACAGGACAGGAGAAGTAGTACTGTGCAGTGTATATATACAGGACAGGAGGAGTGGTGCTGTGCAGTGTATATATACAGGACAGGAGAAGTGGTTCTGTGCAGTGCATATATATAGGACAGGAGGAGTGGTACTGTGCAGTGTATATATACAGGAGAAGAGGTACTGTGCAATGTATATACAGGACAGGAGAAGTGGTACTGGGCAGTGTATATATACAGGACAGGAGGAGTGGTGCTGTGCAGTGTATATATACAGGAAAGGAGAAGTGGCACTGTGCAGTGTATATATACAGGACAGGAGAAGTGGTACTGTGCAGTGTATATATACAGGACAGGAGAAGTGGTACTGTGCAGTATATATTCAGGACAGGAGAAGTGGTACTGTGCAGTGTATATATACAGGACAGGAGAAGTGGTACTGTGCAGTGCATATATATAGGACAGGAGGAGTGGTACTGTGAAGTGTATATATACAGGAGAAGTGGTACGGTGCAATGTGTATACAGGACAGGAGAAGTGGTACTGTGCAGTGTATATATACAGGACAGGAGAAGTGGTAATGTGCAGTGTATATATAGGACAGGAGAAGTGGTACTGAGCAGTGTATATATACAGGAGGAGTGGTACTGTGATGTGTATATACAGGACAGGAGACGTGGTACTGTGCAGTGTATATATACAGGACAGAAGTGGCACTGTGCAGTGTATATATACAGGACAGGAGAAGTGGTACTGTGCAGTGCATATATACAGGACAGGAGGAGTGGTACTGTGCAGTGTATATATACAGGACAGGAGAAGTGGTACTGTGCAGTGCATATATATAGGATAGGAGGAATGGTACTGTGCCGTGCATGTATACAGGACAGGAGAAGTGGTAATGTGCAGTGTATATATACAGGACAGGAGAAGTGGTACTGGGCAGTGTATATATACAGGACAGGAGAAGTGGTACTGTGCAATGTATATATACAGGACAGGAGATGTGGTACTGTTCAGTGTATATATACAGGACAGGAGGAGTGGTGCTGTGCAGTGTATATATACAGGACAGCAGGAGTGGTACTGGGCAGTGTATATATACAGTACAGGGCAGGAGAAGTGGTACTGTGCAGTGTATATATACAGGGCAGGAGAAGTGGTACTGTGCAGTGTATATATACAGGACAGGAGAAGTGGTACCGTGCAGTGTATACACACAGGACAGGAGGAGTGGTGCTGAGAGTAGCACCTGCCTCCTGAGCTCAAGCACTTCCAGGAGGAGGGTCGTCGTCTGCCTCTCTTCTCCCCAGGGAGAGGCAGGCTTACTGGGAGGCCGGCATGGCTTCCCAGCCTCCTATCCCCCGGTCTATGCCGGCGGGGGAGAAGCAGCCTCAACAACCGGCCCAGGAGGGAGTGAGGAGATCGGGAAGGGTGAGGAAGAGTACATCCACCTGCTCTAACCCCGAGACTGTTCACCGCCCACCCAGAGAGGGAGACCGGGGCACCCCAGGCCCCAGGAACAAGAGCGCAGCAAGATCCTGGGGTGAGATGAGCTCCCGCGAGTCCACAAGTTCCTTCTCCTCCCGAGTGGTCGCCACGTTGCGAGAGTACGAGGGCGCCGGCAAAGCACTAACCCAGCTGAAAGAGGAGCTGAGGGAGGACCGGATCCTGAACACCCGGGCGTCCAACAAGGAAAGACCCGCGACCTCACAGAGGTTTAAAGCCCTCAGAGACGAGGTGGTCAGGTTAGTGCTCCTTCGGGAGAGGATTGAGAAAAGCGCAGGTCCCTTCCTGGAGAGGTTTAAGAACCAGCGGCGGTTCTCAGAAATGAAGGGGTTAAACACCTCAGGAGAACCGCCAGCCGGCGTCCTTAGTGAAGAAGAGGAGGAGGATGAAGAGGTGACTGGAGTCTCAGTTGCTGGAGCCAGTGAGGGGCAGAGCCGGAGTTCCAGTGGTCTCCCTGCAGGGCAGAGGACTCCGACAGCAGAGGCTGGAGTGTCGGGGGAGGAAGAGGAAGGAGGACTGCTGAGGGAGATCCGACTGCTGGAGTCTCCAGTGGGCCTGACAAAGTTTTCTTTCGGTGAGGATAAACCAGTGGAGGAGACCAAGAGGAGGAAGAGGAAGACCGGAGGAGCTGCACAGGAGGTGGTGAGTTACAAGTATGTACCAATGACTGATGTTGCGCCTGCCACCTTCTGTTTATACCCCACCAAACCTAAAGGCATGGGCTCTGCAGTGGGCTCGAGGCAGAGGCAAGGTGGGGAGAGGAGAAGGACGTCCGGCGATGCTGCCATCTGTGCAGGGAACAGTGCGGGGGGCGAGGCTGTGGAGGTACTCACAGCGCCGGACATAGGAAGTTCTGTGGAGTTTCCCTCCTTGCCCTCTGCGGCTAAGCCGGTTATCACCGGGGCTGGGGGGGCAGGGAGGGATGTGAAAAACATATCTGCGAGGAACACTGGGCACACTGCTGCGACAGGGGGGCAGTGTGCCCCAGCGCCCAAAAAGAACACTAAGACCCCAAAGTCTGTGGGTGCAGGGCGGGCAGCGGTGCCAAACAAACAGTCTGCCCAGCAAAAGGACCAAAATGCTCCAGTAGGGTGGCGGGGTGCTCCAGAAGACGACCTGCAGAAAGCCAGCAGCAACCAAAGGGAAACGGGTGTGGTGCTGCAGGGAAAGGAGTCTCTGGAAGTGCTCCCCTCCCCCGGCCCAGCAAGTGTGAGTGCAGAGACACCAGACACAAGGGAAGAAGGAATGGAGGTGACTGTGGAAGGTGCAGAGAACAGCAGAGGTAATGGGGTGACAAGTAAAGGGAATGGAAGTAGTGGTGCAGTGAATGATGGGAGTAATGGTGGAGCAGATGGTGGGAGTAATGGTAGAGCAGATGGTGAGAGTAGTAGGAATGGGGGAAGTAGTGGTGCAGTGAATGATGATGCAGCAAATGGTAGGGGTAGTGGAGCAGTGAATGATGATGCAGCAAATGGTGGGGGTAGTGGTGGAATGAATGCTGGGAGTAGTGGGAATGGTGGGAGTAGTGGTGTAGCAAATGTTGGGGGTAGTGATGTAATGAATGGTGGGAGTAGTGATACAGCAAATGGTGGGAGAAGTAGTGGAGTGAATGATGGGAGTAATGGTCCTGCGAATGGTGTGAGTAGTAGTGGAGTGAATGGTGGGAGCAGCATTGGTGTTGGTGGGGGGGAAGTAGGCTCTGGTCCCGCTGCCCCCCCAGCATTGGCTGGGGCTTCAGCCCAAAGCTATTCAGGAGTTGTCAGTGCTGGGGATAGTAGTGCGCCCTCGTCTGGTGGCCCTGGGGATGGTGACTTGCAACAGCAGCTCCTGGACGCCCTGAGGAGAGGGGAGAGCTCCATCACTGTAGAGGGGAGGGAGGTTGATCTGTCTTTCTGGATAGAGAGACATGGTCTTTCAGCCTTCCGAGATAGAGGGGCAGAGGCTGTCTGGTCTCTGCCGACAACGGGGCAGAGGAGTAACCGTAGGAACGTGGTCCGTCTCCAGTGGGTAAGCAAGGATGCCTGTCCTGATAGGTCGAAGGTGGTTGAGCTCCTGCTGGGGATGGGCTTTGCGGCATATGACATCTTTGCCTTGATCCATCCCTACGGGACCTCCTACTTCGATGTCAGCTTCGTGAGACCGGAGGGCCTTGAGCTTTTCTGGTCTCGCCATGAGCTGGCTCGGAGTCGCCCCGAATGGCATGGTCTCTTTCCCCTGGCAATAACCCGCCAAGATTCAGTCAGGAAAGTGACCGTTTTGACTAGTAACGAGTCGCTTTCCTGTATGGACATTACGACCTGGGTTAGTCGATATGGAGAGGTCACCAATATTCCCGAAAAGAATCTGGATGACCATGGTATCTGGTCAGGGGCCTGGACCTTCATGGTGAGATTGAAGGTTTCGGGAAACACTGTTACCCATATCCCCTCCTCAACCTTTTTGGGGAGGGATAGGATCTTGATTTTCTACCGGGGGCAGCCTAAGGTCTGTCACAGATGCGGTAGCCCCACACACTTCAGTGCGCAGTGTACCACCCAGAATTGCGCACTGTGTGGGGACCTTGATCATCTTGCTGCTGCCTGTCGCAGGATTAGGTGTAACTTGTGTGGTGACCTTGGTCACCCGTTCAGTCGCTGTCCGCGTTCCTTCGCCAATGCGGTCCTGAAAGCGGCGAGTGCGGGACAGGCGAAAGACGGGACTAATCTTGCCGGTGAAGGGACCAGTAGGGGCGGGGGAGGCAGGGAACCGGTGAGGAGCAAGCTGCCGCCATCCACCATCAGGCGGCAGGAGCAGCGCCGTGGGGACAGGGGGCAGGGAGTAATGTCCCTAAACTCTGACCCAGGTACTTCACTTGCAGCTGAGGATCCTAAAGACAGCGAATTGAGCGAGGAAGTCAAGAGACTTGAAAGGGAAGAGCGAGAGGACGCCACGTCTTCCCAGGAACCCTCTTCTGGTGACAGTCTAGATGAGGGAGAGGGGGAGTGGTCACAGAAAAAGAAAAAGGGTAACAGGAAAATGGCCAGAGGTAGGAGGGGGACCAGGTCTCGAGCTGCCTCTTTGGAGTGCGACCGCTCTGACTCTCTGGCCGTGATCCAAGTGCCATTGGAGGGTTCAGCCGCCCCCCCTCTGGTGGATCTCTCCAACCGGTTCGGGGCTCTCCAGGACCTCCCTCTGGAGGGGGGAAGTGGGGACCCGGGGCCGGAGGTTGCGGACAAGGTGGTTGGGGCTCAGGAGATGGCTTGGTCTTCCTCTCGGGGGGCAAATACAAAGCCCTCTGGGGGGACGACTAACCCAGGACCACCAGACGAGGGCAAAAATGTATGTAAGGAGAGAATGGACGAGTCTGTTTGTTTTAAGCGCACTAAAAACCCGTCATTATCAGAGGAAGAGGTTGGGACTGTCAGTGGTGGGAAGAAAAAGGCTATCTAATTCAATCAATCATGATGGCGGCACCCACCCCGTTGACGCTGGCAACTATTAATGTTTGCAGCATAAAGTCAGATGCGGCAAGGTACACGGCCTTTCATTTTCTCGGCCAACTTGACGCCGACATTTTGTTTTTGCAGGAGACCAGGTTGACCGATATATCAACCTTGCATAAAGCAAGGCGGGAGTGGAGGCATAGGCCCTCCTACTGGTCTCTAGCGGCCGAGCCGTATAGCGGGGTGGAGGTCCTTTTTAAGACCGCAGCGGTTGAATGCAGACGAGTGATCGAATTAGAAATGGGGAGATGCTTGATCCTAGATGTCTCCATGGGGGGACAAGAGCTTCGGCTCATTAACATCTATGGTCCCCAGTCCAAGTGGGACCGCAAATGTCTCTTCCTGAAGATCAAACCTTTTTTATTTTCGAGTCGGCAGGTGGTCTTCGGAGGGGATTTCAACAATGTCACGAGATCCTGTGATAGAGGAGGTTCTGGAGGCCGGCTGGCTTATGACTGCGTCGCGTTAAACAGGATAGTGAGTGAGGCTCGCCTGGTGGATGTCCACATCCGGCACAACCCGGGCGACAAGGGATTCACCTTTTTTAGAGGTAGTCAGTGCAGGTCTAGGCTAGACAGGTTTTATTTGAAGGAGGAGGCCATCTCTTCACCGTTGTCGGTTGTGGAGTTGGAGTTCTCCGATCACTGTTTGATTATGTTTTCTCTGAATGTTACAGAGACTCCTTGGATGGGAAGAGGCTTTTGGAAGCTGAATTCGTCACTCCTTGAGGAAGAAGCTGTAAGACGGTCTTTTGAGGAATTCTTTCAGAGCCAGGTACCATTGCTGGGCCTAAGTAACACTAAGTCGGAGTGGTGGGAGATGTTCAAACATCGGGTGGCGAGATTCTTCAAGGAAGCTCTCGAACCTCAGAAGCCTGAACAGGGATCGCCTGTATCAGAGCCTGAGGAGGAAACTCGAGCATCTTGTCTCGACTGGAGGTAGCCGCGAGGAGATCTCCAGAGTGAAGTCCTTGCTGAAGAGGTGTCAGTACGATAGGCACGCATCTTTGGTTTTCGAGAGGGACTACGGGAAGTACTGCTCGCCCGACCCTTACAGAAACTGTAAGATGTCAGTGAATAGTAAGATAGTGATGGGGCTGGTGGAGAGTACGGGGTCCCTGAGAAGGTCCAGATCAGGGATCTTGGAGGTCGTCAGTTCCTACTACTCGCACCTCTTGGGAAGGAGGGAGCTTGATCGTGATGGGATGTCGGCTTTCCTGGCTGAATCTGTTCCTGAGCCAGGGCCTGACCTCTCGCTGGGCGTTTTGGCAGAAGCGATCAAAGAAGAGGAAGTGAGACTGGCGATCGATGGGCTTAGGCCCAAAAAGTCGCCAGGTCCGGATGGCTTAACATCCGAGTTCTTTAGGACCTTTAGGGACTCTTTGGTCCCCCTCTTGACTCAGGTGTTTAACGAGTGTCTCTCCCCGGGCACTCTGCCGAGATCATTAAGGAGGTCAGCTTTGATCATTTTGTCAAAGGGTAAGGATCCCTCACGCATTGAGAACTGGCGTCCCATAGCACTTCTCAATGTGGACAGGAAGATTTTGGCTAAGATACTTTTCAACAGGCTGGTGAAGTTTGCACCCCGGCTCCTTTCGGAGGTTCAGCACTGTTGCGTTCCTGGCCGTAGCACTTTTAGTGCTGTTCTAGGTGTCCGAGAGGCCGTGGAGCAAGGCAGGGCTGGCCTCTGGAAGGGGTTCTTGCTGACCCTGGATCAGGCAAAAGCCTTTGATCGGGTTAACCACGAGTACCTCTGGTCCACTCTTTTGAGGTATGGTCTGCCTGGAGGGTTTGTGGACTGGCTTAAGACCTTGTATGCAGGGGCTGAGACTTACCCTCTGGTGAATGGGTGGATTGGACTACCTTTCGGGGTAGGATCCGGTGTCCGTCAGGGCTGTCCTCTTAGCCCTTTGCTTTACGCGTTTGCAATCGATCCCTTCCTCAGAAGGATCGATTGTGGACCGTTGGCGGGGGTGCGGATGGGCGGGGCGGCGCCGGAGGCTATCCTGGGGGTGGTGGCCTACGTGGACGATGTCACCGTCTTTGTTTCTTCGCAAGAGGAGGCAGTGGTGGTGATTTCAGAAGTGGAGCGCTTCTCGGAGGCATCCGGGTCCAAGGTCAACCAGGATAAGTGTGAGAGTCTCTGGCTGGGAGGCGGAGATCCCGGGTTTGATCTTCCGGACACCCACCCCGAACCCCAAGAACATGCCAAAGTCCTGGGCATCGAATTCGGCCAGGGTGATTACCCCACGAAAAACTGGGAAGGCAGAATCAAAGGTGTCGCCCAAAGAGTGGACCAATGGAGGGGTTGGTCTTTGACCCTGAGGGAAAGGGTTGGCCTGTGCAAAGCTTTCCTGCTCCCCTTGCTAATCTACCTGGGCAGCGTCTGTGTCTTGCCAGAGCCTCTCTGGACACGGGTCTACAGTCTGTTCTTCCAGATGTTATGGGGGAACAGACTGAACCTAGTCAAGCGGGAGGTCACTTACCGCACGAGGAGACTAGGGGGTTTGAATATGGTGAACCCCGTGGTGTTCCTAGTGAACACCTTCTTGAAAGTGAACGTGTCAAACCTCTGGAGTATTCTCCTGCAAGGGATGGTTTCAGCCTTTCTTCCAGGAATGGGAGACAGGGGGAAGATTGAAGGATCTTCGCACACCACACGGGCATCTCCCGGCTTATGTTACCCCGGTTCTGAAAATGATCCGCCGGTGGGGTCTGGGAATGTGGGAGGTGAGGTCCCTCCCGAGGAAACTCCTCGATATGAGGGTCTTGCTTTCTCATTTTCAGAGTCCATTGGCCCTCAAAGACTGCCCAAGTCGGGATCTGGAGGTTGGGTTGAGTTTGTTAAATTCTAGCAGGATCCCCGAGAAGCACTGGGACTTGACTTGGCGCTGCTTCCATGGTAAGCTGTATGTGAGGGACAATTTGAAGTTCAGGAGCTCCGAGGACAGGAATTGCCCCCGTGAGGCTTGTGCTAACGTACTGGAAAGCATGGAGCACTTCCTGCTTTATTGTCCCTTTAATACAGTGGTGTACAACAGGGTGGGGGCTTCCATTGGTTGGCCGCGGCTGGCTACTCTGTCCTACGCCGGGTGGGCCTATGGAGCGTTCGGAGACCTTGGGAGAAGGGACCGAGACACTTTATTCATAGTCAGCGCAGTGGTGAGGTATTTCACGTGGAACGCACGAGTTTAAGTCTCGACGCAGAGTAAAATCCTCCATGTAGATGAAGTCTGTAGGAACATCCTAGGTGACCTGGTGAAGGTACGTTCTCTGGAGTATGAAAGACTGGGTGCCCGGAGGGCGGCCCGTCTCTGGAGGGGCTTTTCCTTCAGGGTGCCTTAGTCCGGTAGTACTCCTATATCCTGGTGGTGGGCTGATGTCTTTCCACCCTAGATTTTTGTTTTGTATTTCTGTCTCCTGAATAGAAGGTTTGCCGGCATCGAACTTGAGCCTTGGATGGTGAGTGTGTAGGTTGTGTTCTGTTTATATTGTATATAATGTATAATAGGGGTTTTTAGTTAGGTTGGGTGGGGGATTTTGGGGGGGGGGTTCTTCATCAGCGCTGATAAGAGGACTGATCTGGCCTGGTCCAGACCCCGCCTGGGGAAAAACTTTGGGGCCTGATCCTAGCTCGGAGTAATCCTGAACTTTGTGGCCAGAGCTGGATCAGGGGTGGCGGGATAGTTAGTGTAGGTCTGTGTTTTATATATATATTAAAAAATGACAAAATTAAAAAAAAAAAAAAAAAGGTTTAAAATTGTCCATGTCACTATTGTATATATTGTTATTTTTGTTTTTCTGTGGTGTGAATGAGGTGCGGTAAGGGTGTGACTAAGGTCAGGCAGTGGGACCAGTAGGTTAGTGTTAGTTCCCGGTTGTATATACGTTATATTAGGTTTAGTGTTTTATTGTATATAATCTTGTATATAGGACGGTGTTTTATGTGTATATAGGACGGTGTGAGCGTTGTGTGGGATTGTATATAGTAGTTTGAATGAAGCTGGGCCGGGGGTTTTATAGGTTTTATAATATTTATTTCTTGTATATGTATATATTCCTGCGGTGATTTATTTTGTTTCTATTTTCTGTGATTTGTCGTCTTGTTTTGTTCTTATGTTCGGTGTCCTGTAATGTATTATTGTTCTGTCATGTACTGTACTTATTCTATCAATAAAAAAAAGACCTGCAGTGTATATATACAGGACAGCAGGAGTGGTACTGGGCAGTGTATATATACAGGACAGGAGAAGTGGTACTATGCAGTGTATATATACAGGGCAGGAGAAGTGGTACTGTGCAGTGTATATATACAGGACAGGAGAAGGGATACTGTGCAGTGTATATATACAGGACAGGAGAAGTGGTACTGTGCAGTGTATATATACAGGACAGGAAAAGTGGTACTGTGCAGTGTGTGTATATACAGGACAGGAGGAGTGGCACTGTGCCGTGTATATACAGATACTTAGATTTGCACGGTCTCAGTCTGGCACCTTGTCACTTCTGGAACACTTGCCACCTTAACATAGCCCAGTTCTGCTTCATGAACACTCTCATTTTGTAACCACATTAGTATTTTCCCAGTGAATACTGGAGGAATGGTACCTGTGTGAATGACTGTTCTGACAATGACAAACTCTTCAGAGCAAACTCTGCAGTTAGAGGCATTAGAAGCTATTAATTAGTGCACAATATACAAGACCAGCTTTTCAAAGTCAAATCTGTGTCTGGATTGCCCATCCTAAACTCTTAGAACTCTGATTTATCCAGTCATTTGTTTATTTACCTACCATAAAGATAAGTACTGTATTTTTCGGACTATAAGACGCACCGGACCATAAGACGCACCTAGGTTTTAGAGGAGGAAAATAGAAAAAAACTAAGCAAAAAATGTGGTCATGATGCAATGTTAAGGGGTAAGGGATTTGCTGCTAACACTGTTATAGGGGTAATGTCCCCCAATTCTGTTAATATCCCCCATCCTGGTATATATGTCCCCCTCCTTCCTGTTATACGTGGCCCCTATCCTGGTATGCTTGGCACCTCTCATCACCATACTGGTATGCATGGCACCCTCTGATCTCCATCCTGGTATGCATGGCACCCCCTGATCCCCATCCTGGCATGCATGGCACCCCCTGATCCCCACCCTGGTATTCTTGGCACCCTCTAATTCCCATCCTGGTAATGCATGGCCCCCCTGATCCCCATCCTGGTAATGCATGGCACCCCTGATCCCCATCCTGGTGATGCATGGCACCTCTGATCCCCATCCTGGTAATGCATGGCACCCCTGATCCCCATCCTGGTAATGCATGCCCCCCCGGATCCCCATCCTGGTAATGCATGATCCCCCTGATCCCCATCCTGGTAATCCATGGCCCCCCTGATCCCCATCCTGGTAATGCATGGCCCCCATGATCCCCATCCTGGTAATGCATGGCCCCCATGATCCCCATCCTGGTAATGCATGGCCCCCCTGATCCCCATCCTGGTAATGCATGGCCCCCCTGATCCCCATCCTGGTAATGCATGGCCCCTCGATCCCCATCCTGGTAATGGATGGCCCCCTTGGTCCCCAATCCTGGTATGCATGGCCCCCCTGATCCCAATCCTGGTAATGCATGATCCCCCTGATCCCCATCCTGGTAATCCATGGCCCCCATGATCCCCATCCTGGTAATGCATGGCCCCCATGATCCCCATCCTGGTAATGCATGGCCCCCATGATCCCCATCCTGGTAATGCATGGCCCCCCTGATCCCCATCCTGGTAATGCATGGCCCCCCTGATCCCCATCCTGGTAATGCATGGCCCCCATGATCCCCATCCTGGTAATGGATGGCCCCCTTGGTCCCCAATCCTGGTATGCATGGCCCCCCTGATCCCAATCCTGGTAATGCATGGTCCCCCCTGATCCCTATCCTGGTAATGCATGGCCCCCATGATCCCCATCCTGGTAATGCATGGCACCCCTGATCCCCATTCTGGTAATGCATGGCACCCCTGATCCCTATCCTGATATGCATGGCACCCCCTGATCCCCATCCTGGCATGCATGGCACCCCCTGATCCCCATCCTGGTATGCTTGGCACACTCTGATTCCCATCCTGGTAATGCATGTGTGGCGCCCCTGAGGGTTCGGTCGCCACAGGAATGTTGCACTTCTTTAATGGAGTGTAGTGTTCCTCCTCTGAGGTAAGTCCGGTGCTATGGTAGCTACCTGCTTTTGCATCCAACAGCACATTTCCACCAGAGGGAGCTATTATGCACTAGGTGCTGCTCCCCTGGTTACAGGGAGACTGGGGAACACAAAGTGGTAGGAACCAGTTAGTGGGTGTGGGTGGAGGAACAGTTAGCTAGTTACACTTCTAATTTCATATTTAATAGAATGCCATCTTGGTCCTTTGGTCTTTCGTTGGTCCTTCAGTCCTTTGATCTTGGTTCTGCTCTGGTCCTGTGTGGACCTGTCCAGCCCTTCAGACCTGTGTGGTCTCTAGCAGTCTTACTGTCAAGTGGTCGTACTGTGCTGTCATGAACTGTGTGTTAAGTGACTTCCCTCCGGGAGCGCAGATCCTGTGTGGGCCTGCACCGTGAAGGGACACAGCCCTCGTTCTCCGAGCTATGGGACGAGAGGTAGGTTGCAGACATGGAATGTCTCAACCCGGCCAAGGACCAGGATCAAGAAGGCCCGGGAGCTTTAGAGTGTGGCTCCCTAGCAAATGGGTCCCGGGGAGGATGCAGACGGAGCGGAGCGCGCCACCTGTCATCTCCTACCTGATCTATTCAGAGGGATTCCGGCTGCAAGAGGGGTACCGGCCCCCGACACCCGACCTCGTACTCTATGTCCAGGACGGGAAAGCCCGGTTAGGCCCTGAGGATCCCGGCGGGCCTCGGCTGGAGAGGAATTGCCACCCGAGCCCCACACCTGAGAGGAGCTCAGAGGGAGACCCGGCCTATCTACACACGCACAGACGGGAAAGGGTAAAGTCTGTAGTGCAGGAACACTCTGGTGTAGGGACGCTGCCAAACACTGGACTTCCTCGGAGGTAGTCGAACCCTCGTCCCTGGTGGCCGCAGGACTCCGCGAGGAGCAGGGAGAAGCCTTGCGCTGCTTATAAGAACTGTGAGTAAAGCCTTGGAAACTCATCCCTATGGCCTCCGGACTGTTCATTACGTGCCATACCACGCGACACGGTGCCCGCGTCTCTTCTCCCGCACTACTACCCCCCCTTCATCCCGCCTTGCCTGCCCTGAGGCCGCGCTCCGCCTCTGGGGAGCAGCGAGAACTTTAGCCGCCATGACATCGGGCCTCAGTGGACTGTAGCGGCGCTGGTGGCTCATCATCAGACACCACGGGTGGCGTAGTCGACAATTACCACTCAACCCGTATAGCCCTAACATAATTTTTAATGTGACGGCCCTGGGCATGGGACGGGTCAAGGCCACGACTGCATCCCCCTTCTCAACATCTGACCCGGCTCCGAGTACCCCATCTTCCCAGGGCAGGGCTTGAGAGGCGTCACACATGGCCCACTTGATCCCCATCCTGGTAATGCATGGCCCCCCTGATCCGCATCCTGGTAACGCATGGCCCCCCTGATCCCCATCCTGGTAATGCATGGGCCCTATGATCCCCATCCTGGTAATGCATGATCCCCCTGATCCCCATCCTGGTAATCCATGGCCCCCCCTGATCCCCATCCTGGTAATGCATGGCCCCCCTAATCCCCATCCTGGTAATGCATGGGCCCTATGATCCCCATCCTGGTAGCGCATGGCCCCCATGATCCCGATCCTGGTAATGCATGGCCCCCCTGATCCCCATCCTGGTAATGCATGGCTCACCTGTTCCCCATCCTGGTAATGCATGGCCCCTCGATCCCCATCCTGGTAATGGATGGCCCCCTTGGTCCCCAATCCTGGTATGCATGGCCCCCTTGATCCCAATCCTGGTAATGCATGGCCCCCCTGATCCCCATCCTGGTAATGCATGGCCCCCATGATCCCCATCCTGGTAATGCATGGCCCCCCTGATCCCCATCCTGGTAATGCATGGCCCCCCTGATCCTCATCCTGGTTATGCATGGCCCCCATGATCCCCATCCTGGTATGCATGCCCCCCCCTGATCTCCATCCTGGTAATGCATGGCCCCCCTGATCCCCATCCTGGTAATGCATGGCCCCCCTGATCCCCATCCTGGTAATGCATGGCCCCCCTGATCCCCATCCTGGTTATTCATGGCCCCCATGATCCCCATCCTGGTATGCATGCCCCCCCTGATCTCCATCCTGGTCATGCATGGCCCCCCTGATCCCCATCCTGGCAATGCATGGCCCCCCTGATCCCCATCCTGGCATGCATGGCACCCCCTGATCCCCATCCTGGTATGCTTGGCACACTCTGATTCCCATCCTGGTAATGCATGTGTGGCGCCCCTGAGGGTTCGGCCACCACAGGAATGTTGCACTTCTTTAATGGAGTGTAGTGTTCCTCCTCTGAGGTAAGTCCGGTGCTATGGTAGCTACCTGCTTTTGCATCCAACAGCACATTTCCACCAGAGGGAGCTATTATGCACTAGGTGCTGCTCCCCTGGTTACAGGGAGACTGGGGAACACAAAGTGGTAGGAACCAGTTAGTGGGTGTGGGTGGAGGAACAGTTAGTTAGTTACACTTCTAATTTCATATTTAATAGAATGCCATCTTGGTCCTTTGGTCTTTCGTTGGTCCTTCAGTCCTTTGATCTTGGTTCTGCTCTGGTCCTGTGTGGACCTGTCCAGCCCTTCAGACCTGTGTGGTCTCTAGCAGTCTTACTGTCAAGTGGTCGTACTGTGCTGTCATGAACTGTGTGTTAAGTGACTTCCCTCCGGGAGCGCAGATCCTGTGTGGGCCTGCACCGTGAAGGGACACAGCCCTCGTTCCCCGAGCTATGGGACGAGAGGTAGGTTGCAGACAAGGAATGTCTCAACCCGGCCAAGGACCAGGATCAAGAAGGCCCGGGAGCTTTAGAGTGTGGCTCCCTAGCAAATGGGTCCCGGGGAGGATGCAGACGGAGCGGAGCGCGCCACCTGTCATCTCCTACCTGATCTATTCAGAGGGATTCCGGCTGCAAGAGGGGTACCGGCCCCCGACACCCGACCTCGTACTCTATGTCCAGGACGGGAAAGCCCGGTTAGGCCCTGAGGATCCCGGCGGGCCTCGGCTGGAGAGGAATTGCCACCCGAGCCCCACACCTGAGAGGAGCTCAGAGGGAGACCCGGCCTATCTACACACGCACAGACGGGAAAGGGTAAAGTCTGTAGTGCAGGAACACTCTGGTGTAGGGACGCTGCCAAACACTGGACTTCCTCGGAGGTAGTCGAACCCTCGTCCCTGGTGGCCGCAGGACTCCGCGAGGAGCAGGGAGAAGCCTTGCGCTGCTTATAAGAACTGTGAGTAAAGCCTTGGAAACTCATCCCTATGGCCTCCGGACTGTTCATTACGCACCATACCACGCGACACGGTGCCCGCGTCTCTTCTCCCGCACTACTACCCCCCCTTCATCCCGCCTTGCCTGCCCTGAGGCCGCGCTCCGCCTGTGGGGAGCAGCAAGAACTTTAGCCGCCATGACATCGGGCCTCAGTGGACTGTAGCGGCGCTGGTGGCTCATCATCAGACACCACGGGTGGCGTAGTCGACAATTACCACTCAACCCGGATAGCCCTAACATCATTTTTAATGTGACGGCCCTGGGCACGGGACGGGTCAAGGCCACGACTGCATCCCCCTTCTCAACATCTGACCCGGCTCCGAGTACCCCATCTTCCCAGGGCAGGGCTTGAGAGGCGTCACACATGGCCCCCTTGATCCCCATCCTGGTAATGCATGGCCCCCCTGATCCCCATCCTGGTAATGCATGGCACCCCTGATCTCCATCCTGGTAATGTATAGCCCCCCGGATCCCCATCCTGGTAATGCATGATCCCCCTGATCCCCATCCCGGTAATCCATGGCCCCCCCTGATCCCCATCCTGGTAATGCATGATCCCCCTGATCCCCATCCTGGTAATCCATGGCCCCCCCTGATCCCCATCCTGGTAATGCATGGCCCCCCTGATCCCCATCCTGGTAATGCATGGGCCCTATGATCCCCATCCTGGTAGTGCATGGCCCCCATGATCCCGATCCTGGTAATGCATGGCCCCCCTGATCCCCATCCTGGTAATGCATGGCCCCCCTGTTCCCCATCCTGGTAATGCATGGCCCCCCTGTTTCCCATCCTGGTAATGCATGGCCCTCGATCCCCATCCTGGTAATGGATGGCCCCCTTGGTCCCCAATCCTGGTATGCATGGCCCCCCTGATCCCAATCCTGGTAATGCATGGCCCCCCTGATCCCCATCCTGGTAAAGCATGGCCCCCCTGATCCCCATCCTGGTAATGCATGGCCCCCCTGATCCCCATCCTGGTAATGCATGGCCCCCCTGATCCCCATCCTGGTTATGCATGGCCCCCATGATCCCCATCCTGGTATGCATGCCCCCCCTGATCTCCATCCTGGTAATGCATGGCCCCCCTGATCCCCATCCTGGTAATGCATGGCCCCCCTGATCCCCATCCTGGTAATGCATGGCCCCCCTTATCACCATCACACTGCGCACACAAAAATAAACAGTTATACTCACCTCCTCTCTCCATCAGTGCTGGGTCCCACTCTGCTGCCGACACTCTCACTGTGTGAGCTGCGCATGGCATGGCGCACATGACGGTCCTGCCATGCGCCCTCACACAAGGAAGTGCTGTGCCGGAATAGTCACTGCTCCATTCACTCACCTTAATAGCGAGCCTCCTGCTGCCACTCTGCGGTCAGTGTGCCTGCTATTAAAGACCATAAATATTCACTACAACCCATGGGAGTGGGTTGCAGTGAATATTCATGGGCTTTAATAGTGGGCACACTGACCGCCGAGCACAGCAGGAGCCGCGCTGCGGCTACAGTGTGCGCGCTATTAAGGAAAATGAATATTCATTGCTCTCTACACCCATGGGTGTGGGGAGCAGTGAATATTCATTTTCTTTAGCAGCGGGCACAGCGTAGGCTGCAGCAGGCGACTGCTGCCTCCTGTTCCCAACTCATCCCCTGCTACCGCTCCCCTCCAGCCAGGGTCGGACTGGGGCATCGGGACACCGGAGAATTCTCCGGTGGGCCTGGCTCCTCAGCGGGCTCCCGAGCAGGACGCATGGGGGCCCCTGGTTAACATGGCCGCTGGTACTCCACACTACAAGGGTCTGGAGGGCCCTTGCAGTGCTTCTGATGAGGGCAATCTGGCCTGCTTCTCGGAGCCCCAGGCTCTGGGGGGCCCATAGCCAGATTGCCCTCATCCTGTGCGGCGGGCAGGGAGTGATCCCTCCAGGTCCGCTGTTGACAGGAGGAAGATGGCAGCGGAGCTGGAGGGATCCGTACTCTGCTTCCTGCCCGACGCTTCTTCCCTGACACAGGCTCGCTCTGCTTGATGACGTCATCATGCAGCGCGAGCTGTGTCAGGGAGAAAGATGCCGGGCAGGAATCAGAGGACGGTGCTGCGGGGGAGAGCGCTGAGAGGTAAGTTTTGGGGGTTTTTTTTGAGGGAGAGCAATGGTGATTGAGGAGGTGGGGGGAAATATGGCATGGCAATGGGGGAGGTGGGGGGAGATATGACATAGTGGGGGGAAGATATGGCATGGCAATGGGGGAGGTGGGGGGAGATATGACATGGCAATGGGGGAAGATATGGCATGGCAATGGGGGAGGTCGGGGGAAATATAACATGGTGGGGGATATATGGCATGGCAATGGGGGAGGTGGGGGGAGATATGCATGGCATGGTGATGGAGGAGGTAGGGTGAGATATGCATGGCATTAGTGATAGAGGAGGTGGGGGAGATATGGCAATGATGATGGAGCAGGTGGGGGGAGATATGGCAATGATGACGGAGCAGGTGGGGGGAGATATGGCAATGATGGAGGAGATATGACAATGATGGAGGAGGTGGGGGAGATATGACAATGATGGAGAAGGTGGGGGAGATATGACAATGTTGGAGAAGCTGGGGGAGAGCAATGATGGGGATGGGAGGGAGCAATGATGGAGGAGGTGGGGGGAGAGCAATGATGGGGATGGGGAGAGCAATTTTTGAGGTGGGGGAGAGAAATGATGGGGAATTATTTGGACGCTATATGCTGTTAATATCTGGTCTGGTCAAGGTGTGGTGGTATTTCTCCCTTGTATGTAGTATTATTCGGTCACTATGTGGTGGCAATATGTGGTCTGGTCATGGTGTGGTGGTATTTCTCCCTTGTATGTAGTATTATTCGGTCACTATGTGGTGGTAATATGTGGTCTCGTCATGGTGTGGCAGTATTTCTCCCTTGTATGTGATACTATTCGTGTTGGTATAGTGGATTGTGTTGTGTATGGCGGTCATTTGTTCTCTCTGATATTAATTAAGAGAAGATTCTTTATTTCCATTAGTGATTAAATACTTGGAACAAGATGCACTTACAGGGGTTCTCCGGGGAAAACAAGTAATCACCTTTCCACAGGATAAGTGACACATTATTGATTAGTGGGGGTCTGACTGCTGGGACCCGCACCGATTTGAAGAATGTAGAGCTTTTATCACCATTAGACTGGAGCTCATATGTGACTTGACCACTGATCCATTCATTCCATCAGTGGCTGTTCTTGTTTTTTTTCTGGAAACCCCAAAGAGAACGAATGGAGCTGCGGTCAGATGTCCCACCTGCTGCTGCATTTTAAAATGGGGATAAGTGTCCTGACAAGGATAAAATTTCTCCATTCTTCCGATCGGTGCGTTTTCCAATGTTCGGACCCAAACGATCAGTAAGTTATCACCTATCCTGTAGAGCCCTTGGATCGGTGATAACTTGTTTTAACCAAAGAACCCCTTTACTGCAAACTACCGTAATTGTACATCCCAGTTATAGCATGTGCACAGTAGAAGTGCCGGAGCCACCTGTGATTTACAGCAGACGTTCCACTATAACGGGGATATCGGCTATCAGGTATTTGCATATAGCTGTAGGCATAGGCGGATTATAATGAGGGCAATCCGGGCTACCGCCTGGGGCCCCAAGCCTGCAGTGGGCACGTGGCTCCGGGCGTGGTGTCTAATGCCGGATTGCCCTCATTATATGAGCGGGCCGCCGCGGGACATACTGGAAGCAGTGGCGGGAGGGGGGGCCCCGGCCGCTCCCCAAGCAGCGGCGCACGGCCGCTACTTCTTCATCGGCCGGGCCAGCACTGCAGCAGTTAACTTCCCTGTGCTGGCCCGGCCGCGTCACTGCTAGGAGACACGGCCCTGTGCGCGGCCGTGTCTCCTAGCTGTGACGTCACGCAGTGCGCGCCCGGCCTGCACTACTGCAACGGAGAAGTCAGAGAAGGCGGGAGGAATGGAGCCTGGGGATGGTGAGTCTGTGTGTGTATGTGTATGTGTGTATGTGTGTGTGTGTGTGTGTGTGCAGGCAGATATCATTGTGTGATGTCTGTTTATATGTATTTTTGTGTTTCAAATGTGTTTATGCGTGTATGTACAGTACAGACCAAAAGTTTGGACACACCATCTCATTTAAAGATTTTTCTTTATTTTCTTGACTATGAAAATTGTACATTCACACTGAAGGCATCAAAACTATGAATTAACACATGTGGAATTATACTTAACAAAAAAGTGTGAAACAACTGAAAATATGTCTTATATTCTAGGTTCTTAAAACTAGCCACCTTTTGCTTTGATGACTGCTTTGCACGCTCTTGGAATTCTCTTGATGAGCTTCAAGAGGTAGTCACCGGAAATGGTCTTCCAACAATGTTGAAGGAGTTCCCAGAGATGCTTAGCACATGTTGGCCCTTTTGCCGTCACTCTGTGGTCCAGCTCACCCCAAACCATCTCGATTGGGTTCAGGTCTGGTGACTGTGGAGGCCAGATCATCTGGCGTAGCACCCCAGCACTCGACTTCTTGGTCAAATAGCCCTTACACAGCCTGGAGGTGTGTTTGGGATCATTGTCCTGTTGAAAAAAAAATGATGGTCCAACTTAACGCAAACGGGATGGAATAGCATGCCGCTGCAAGATGCTGTGGTAGCCATGCTGGTTCAGTATGCCTTCAATTTTGAATAAATCCCCAACAGTGTCACCAGCAAAGCACCCCCACACCATCACACCTCCTCCTCCATGCTTCACAGTGGGAACCAGGCATGTAGAGTCCATCCATTCACCTTTTCCGCGTTGCACAAAGACACGGTGGTTGGAACCAAAGATCTCAAATTTGAACTCATCAGACCAAAGCACAGATTTCCACTGGTCTAATGTCCATTCCTTGTGTTCTTTAGCCCAAACAAGTCTATTCTGCTTGTTGCCTGTCCTTAGCAGTGGTTTTCTAGCAGCTATTTTACAATGAAGGCCTGCTGCACAAAGTCTCCTCTTAACAGTTGTTGAAGAGTGTAATGCACACGCCCGGACTGACTGGCGTGTGCGTGTATATGTAGTGATTCCACTGGACCGTACTGGAGAGTGAATGCCTAGAGGGGCGTAACTAAGTATCCACCCGATCCGACCAAGGTCGCACGACGGCATACGACGCCCGTGCACCAAGGAGGACCCGAGCAGAGGGACCAGGTGCTACTCCAGGTCAGACCCCGGACACGGCTGTTGACCCACACCGGGGAATAAAGGAACAGGCAGGTTAGGCTGGCACACAGACTGGTGGGTACAGGCAGACACGGCAGGTATGCAGACGGGTGGATGCTGGCAAGCACGACTGGTATGCAAACAGGGAGGTACTGGCAGGTACGGCCGGTATGCAGGCAGGTGGATGTTGGTAAGCATGACTGGTATGCAGGCAGGGAGGTACTGGCAGGTACGACAGGTTGGAGCACAGAGTGGATAGGACCCAGTACAGACTGGGACTCAGGAACAGAACCGCAGATGCAGTGGAGAAACACAGCAGAGTGAGGCCGCCCGGAGCGGCGAGCAAGAGCAGAGCAAGACGAGGCCGCCTGGAGCAGCGAGCAAAGGGTCAGAGCAGAGCGAGACTGCCGGAGCAGCGAGCAAAGGGTCAGAGCAGAGCGAGACTGCCGGAGCAGCGAGCAAAGGGTCAGAGCAGAGCGAGACTGCCGGAGCAGCGAGAAAAGGGTCAGAGCAGAGCGAGACTGCCGGAGCAGCGAGAAAAGGGTCAGAGCAGAGCGAGACTGCGGGAGCAGCGAGCAAAGGGTCAGAGCAGAGCGAGACTGCCGGAGCAGCGAGCAAGGGGTCAGAGCAGAGCGAGACTGCCGGAGCAGCGAGTAAAGGGTCAGAGGAGAGCGAGACTGCCGGTGTTAGAACCTTGCTCTTAGGTTTTTTCCTTTGCTGGTCACATGACCTTGTTGGCCTATTTAATCCTGCTCCGCCCTTCTGGCTTTGCTGGACTTCATTGTATAACTACTTTCTAGCTAGCCTGTGCTCTGTATCTAACTCTGTTAGTTTGCTTGGTCTACGGACCTCTATGTTCTATATATTTTGTTTGTTCGTCTGTCTGCTACTATTTCTGTTAGGAGGTGTCCCATTTTCCTCCCAGTCCTTAGTACTTGTAGGGTTTCCTTCCCCACATCTATAGGTCTCCGTACAGACTAGCTTAGGACTTTAGCAGGTCTGATCGCAGGATCAGGTTCCCTGTTACATCGTAGGGATTCAGCTGAGTTCTATCGTAGGGACAGATCTCCTCTCTTTCCTTAGCTCTGGTAGCAGATCATAACAGTAAGTCCAGCCTGCAAATTCTCTAAGGAAAGATTTTTCTGTTCCATCATGGTGTCGGTTCAGGATTTGGCTCATCGCCTGCAGGGACTCTCTCTGGAGGTGGCCGAGCTCCGTCAGCACGTGAGTAACTGTCCTGGAGCACATTTCTTGGAGCCTAAGGTATGTTTGCCGGATTTATTTTTTGGTGAACACCGAGAATTTTTTTCATTTAAAAATGCTTGCTTATTGTATTTTCGTTTGAGACCCAAGTCCTCTGGGGATGAATCCCAGCGCATAGGGTTCATAATGTCACTTTTGCGCAAAAAGCCTCAGGAGTGGGCCTTTTCTTTGCAACCTAGTGATACATGCTTCAGATCAGTGGATAGTTTTTTTTCTGCTTTGGGGCTATTATATGATGATCCTGACCGTGTCGCATCAGCTGAGACTGAGTTGAGACGTTTGAAACAGGGATCAGGTAATGTGGAAAAATATTGTACTCATTTCCGTCGTTGGTCTACTCAAACAGGGTGGAACGATTCTGCTCTGAAAAGTCTATTTCTTGCTGGGCTCAATGAAAGGGTTAAAGACCTGCTAATTGCTTATCCTACACCTGAAGATTTGCAACAGGCTATGCAATTAGCTATACGGGTGGATAGGAGACTGCGTGCAAGGGTTAATGAGAGCAAATCCTCTGCTATGTCAGTTTCTGGTTATGAGAAAGTGTGTACTAACAGTGGTGAACCGATGGAGATTGGATCGGTGGCACCTCGCTCTCAAGAAAAAGACCGTCGATTTTCTGAAGGCTTGTGTTTCTATTGCGGAAAATCTGGTCATTTGATTAAAGGCTGTGAGCTTCGTATGAAGAAAGAAAAAAAAATGGTCAGTCACGCCCGTATTGCCTGTTTAAATTCCAAGGGTGTATTTTTAGCTGCTTCCACGATTGCTCAGGAAAAATTAATGGAATTTCGCGTGTTTGTTGATTCTGGGTCTACTCTGAATGTAATTGATGGGGGATTCTTGGAAAGACTCAATTTAAAACCCGAACCTTTATCATCCCCCATTGCTGTGGTTTCTGTGGATGGTTCCCCTTTGAAGAATATTACTCTCAAGGTCTGTGAATTTCCTCTCACTATTAATGGTGTTCACCATGAGAAATTGGATTTGGTAGTTTTGAATAACTTGCCTTCTCCAGTAATATTGGGATTGCCCTGGTTAAAATTTCACAATCCTGTACTGGATTGGTCTACCAGTGAAATTAAATCCTGGAGCCATAAATGTTATGACAAGTGTTGTAACGGGCGTATTGCAGCTTTGAATAGGGGAGAATTGCCTGTTCCTATTCAGGATTTTTGGAGAGTTTTTTCTGAGAAGGAATCGCAGGTTTTGCCTCCCCATAGAGACTATGATTGTTCTATTGAATTTGTCCCTGGAGCGACTCTTCCTAAAAGTCGTTTATTTAACCTTACTATTCCTGAGAGGAAGGCTTTGGAGGAATACATACAGACAAGTTTGGCCGCCGGTCACATTAGGCCCTCTAAGTCTCCTGTGGCGGTTGGATTTTTTTTTGTAAAAAAAAAGGACGGCGGTTTACGTCCTTGTCTGGATTTTCGTGAGATTAACAAAATTACTGTACGCAATCCTTACCCACTGCCATTGATTCCTGATCTGTTTAACCAGTTAATGGGGGCCAAGTGGTTCTCTAAAATTGACCTTAAGGGGGCATACAATCTGTTGCGCATGAAGGAGGGTGACGAATGGAAGACTGCTTTTAACACTCCTGTGGGTCATTTTGAGAATCTGGTTATGCCTTTTGGTCTTACTAATGCTCCTGCATTTTTTCAGAATCTTATTAATGACATCCTTAGACCTTTGATCGGCAAAAATGTGGTTGTGTATTTGGATGACATTTTGATTTATTCGCCGGATCTGGAGTCTCATTGGCGGAGCGTACGTGAGGTATTACAGTTATTAATGGACAATTCGCTTTTTGCTAAGCTGGAGAAATGTGAGTTCGCTGTACAGAGAATTAGTTTTTTGGGTTACATTATCTCCAGCGAAGGTTTTGAGATGGACCCGGTTAAAGTTCAAGCTGTACAGGAATGGCCTAGGCCTATTGGTTTGAAATCGATACAGAGGTTTTTAGGTTTCGCCAATTATTACAGAAAATTCATAAAAAATTTTTCTAGTATTGTCAAACCTCTGACCGATCTCACCAGGAAAGGTGCTGATGCGGTTCAGTGGTCTTCTGAGGCCATTGAAGCTTTTGTGTATCTCAAGGAGAGGTTCACCTCTGCTCCCATCCTTATGCAGCCTGATGTGACTAAGCCGTTTTTGGTTGAGGTTGATGCTTCCTCTGTGGGGGTTGGCGCAGTATTGTCTCAGGATAACGGGGATGGATTACATCCCTGTGCCTTTTTTTCAAAAAAATTTTCGGAGACTGAACTGAATTACGATATTGGTAATCGGGAATTATTGGCTATTAAACTCGCATTTGAACACTGGCGCCACTTCTTGGAAGGTGCGGAATTTCCCGTTCAGGTTCTTACGGATCATAAAAATCTGATATATCTTGATGCTGCCAAGCGCCTGAATGCCCGTCAGGCTAGGTGGGCACTGTTTTTCTCGCGGTTTAATTTCTCCGTTACTTACATCCCTGGTACTAAGAATGTTAAGGCGGATGCCTTGTCTCGCAGTTTTTCTCCCATAGTCGGTGCTGAGAAAGAGGAGAACATTTTACAAGAAGGTGTTGTGATAGCTGCTTTGGACTCCGTTTTGGAAGATGAGATTCTTAAAGCACAGGAGAATGCCCCATCTAACACTCCTCATGGGAGGTTGTTTGTGCCTGGGACCTTTAGGAGAGATTTGTTTGCTGAGTGTCACGAGTCTCGGTTGGCAGGTCATCCCGGAATCTCTGAGACCAAGAGACTGGTGGGTCGCAGTTTTTGGTGGCCTGGATGGCAGAAGGAAGTCATTAAGTGGGTGCGTCAATGTACTATATGTGCTAGATCTAAGTCCTCTCATACTCCTGCTGCGGGGTTGCTTTGTCCTTTGGAGGTTCCCAGTGCTCCTTGGACACATTTGGCTATGGACTTTATAACTGACCTTCCCCCCTCTGAGGGTTTTACTGTCATCTGGGTGGTCGTGGACCGTTTTAGCAAGATGTGTCACTTGGTTCCCTTTGTCAAACTGCCCTGCGCTAAAACTCTCGCTAAGGCCTTTGTCAAGGAAATTGTCAGACTTCATGGCGTTCCTACTGACATTGTTTCTGATAGGGGTCCTCAGTTCGTGGCTCGTTTTTGGCGTGCCTTTTGTGACAGGTTGGGAGTTCATTTGTCGTTCTCGTCCGGATATCATCCTGAATCTAATGGCCAGACAGAAAGGAAAAACCAGGATGTTGAGCAGTTCTTGCGTTGTTTTGTGGCAGACAATCAAGAGGGGTGGTCTGAGTTTCTGCCACTTGCTGAATTTGCTCTGAACAATCATACATCTTCTTCTGCTAGTTGTTCGCCTTTTTTTTGTTGTTCTGGGAGACATCCGTCGTTTGGGTCGTTCTCCAAGTTGGGATCTGCCGTGCCTGAGGAGGAGAATTTTTCCGGTGATTTGGAGAGAGTTTGGACGGATGTGCGTGGTAATCTTCAGGAGGTCAACAGAAAATCTAAAGACTACTTTGATAGGAAACAACAGGAGGTTTTGTTCGCTGTTGGTGACATGGTTTGGTTGTCCTCTAGGAATCTGTGGTTGAGGATTCCTTCTAAGAAATTGGGTCCCAAGTTTGTAGGGCCCTTTAAGGTGCTTCAGGTTGTCAACCAATCTGCTGTTAGGTTGGAGGTTCCTACCTCCTGGAGAATTAATCCGGTATTTCATGTCTCTCTGTTAAAAAAAGCTGTTGTGTCGGATGGTGACGCCTCTGCCTCTGTTCCTCCGGTGGTGGAGGATGGGGAATATGAAATTTCTCGCATCCTTAACTCTAGACGGTATAGAGGTAGTTTGCAGTATCTTGTGGCCTGGAAAGGTTTCGGACCCGAGGATAACTCTTGGGTGAGGTCAGATGATGTTTCCGCGTCCAGACTTATCAGAGCGTTTCACAGGAGATTTCCTGATAAGCCTGGTCCTAGGGGATCCGGAGGATCCTCTTAGAAGGGGGGGTACTGTTAGAACCTTGCTCTTAGGTTTTTTCCTTTGCTGGTCACATGACCTTGTTGGCCTATTTAATCCTGCTCCGCCCTTCTGGCTTTGCTGGACTTCATTGTATAACTACTTTCTAGCTAGCCTGTGCTCTGTATCTAACTCTGTTAGTTTGCTTGGTCTACGGACCTCTATGTTCTATATATTTTGTTTGTTCGTCTGTCTGCTACTATTTCTGTTAGGAGGTGTCCCATTTTCCTCCCAGTCCTTAGTACTTGTAGGGTTTCCTTCCCCACATCTATAGGTCTCCGTACAGACTAGCTTAGGACTTTAGCAGGTCTGATCGCAGGATCAGGTTCCCTGTTACATCGTAGGGATTCAGCTGAGTTCTATCGTAGGGACAGATCTCCTCTCTTTCCTTAGCTCTGGTAGCAGATCATAACAGCCGGAGCAGGGAGCAAAGGGTCAGAGCAGAGCGAGACTGCCGGAGCAGCGAGCAAAGGGTCAGAGTAGAGCGAGACTGCCGGAGCAGCGAGCAAGGCAGAGCAGAGGGGACAGGGCTCTGTTCACACGGAACAGACAGGAAGGGAAAGGCAGAACCAGATACCCACAGGGTACTTGCAGTGAAGTAGCGAGTGGACCACAAACTCACAAATGGAAGTACAGTGACAACGAGCAGGAGTTAGGTACGAGTTCAGACTCTGCAGAAAAAGGGAAGATATGGGCGTACAGAGAAACGGGAAACAGGCTGGAAGATGGTTAGGGCAGGAACAGACACTGGGAAAGGACACAGACAACAGATCTAGGTATGCGGCCCCTAGAGGGCGGAAGGAACAGGCTAAGAGCGTGTTCACACGGGCCTGGAAATGCAGCCTCCAGGACAGGCAGCTAGCAAGAGAACACAGACAGGACTCAGTTCAGAAAAGGGAACTGATACCGCAAGGCAGGAAACAGACAGGACCTGGCACGTCAGCGACCAGAAGCCAACTGACAGAACACAATGCTCAGGCAAGGATTCCAGGAAGGAGCTGGGTTAAATACCAGGTGACAGACAGCAATAGGCTGAGGACGCACAAGGGGTGTGCCCGCAGCAGCTACAAGAAGCAGGAAGTGATCAGGCGCCGCCATTAAGCAGCAGAAACAGAGGCAAGCAGACAGCATGGAGGGAAGCCAGAGTGATAGTCTGGACTGGGAATCAAGTGCGCGCTCTTGCACAGTGGGAGATGGGCCACTATGCAAGGACGCCGCCAGGTATGTTACAAAGAGATGTGTCTGCTGCTAGAACTGTGTGTGGCATTGACCTAGTCTCTAATCTGAGCTGCTGTTAACCTGCGATTTCTGAGGCTGGTGAATCGGATAAACTTATCCTCAGAAGCAGAGGTGACTCTTGGTCTTCCTTTCCTGGGGCGGTCCTCATGTGAGCCAGTTTCTTTGTAGCGCTTGATGGTTTTTGCAACTGCACTTGGGGACACTTTCAAAGTTTTCCCAATTTTTCACACTGACTGACCTTCATTTCTTAAAGTAATGATGGCCACTCGTTTTTATTTACTTAGCTGCTTTTTTCTTGCCATAATACAAATTCTAACAGTCTATTCAGTAGGACTATCAGCTATGTATCCATCAGACTTCTGCACAACACAACTGATGGTCCCAACCCCATTTATAAGGCAAGAAATCCCACTTATTAAATCTGACAGGCCACACCTGTGAAGTAAAAACCATTTCCGGTGACTACCTTTTGAAGCTCATCAAGAGAATGCCAAGAGTGTGCAAAGCAGTCATCAAAGCAAAAAGTGGCCACTTTGAAGAACCTAGAATATAAGACATATTTTCAGTTGTTTCACACTTTTTTGCTAAGTATATAATTCCACATGTGTTAATTCATAGTTTTGATGCCTTCGGTGTGAATGTACAATTTTCATAGTCATCAAAATACAGAAAAATCTTTAAATGAGAAGGTGTGTCCAAACTTTTGGTCTGTACTGTATATGTCTGTATATGTTTGTGTGTGTGCGTGACTGCATGCGTGACTGCGTGCGGCCTTCTGCTGAGTATAGTTGGCGCCGTGCGGCCTCCTGCTGTCTCTGAGGGGGCGCCGTGTGGCCTCCCACTATGTATAGATGATGCCATGCGGCCTCCCGCTGTGTATAGATGGCACCGTGCGGCCCCCTGCTGTGTATAGATGGCGCCGTGCGGCCCCCTGCTGTGTATAGATGGCGCTGTGCGGCCTCCTGCTGTGTATAGATGGCGCCGTGCGGCCTCCTGCTGTGTATAGATGGCGCCGTGCGGCCTCCTGCTGTGTATAGTTGGGGCCGTGCGGCCTCCTGCTGTGTATAGATGGCGCCGTGTGGCCTCCTGCTGTGTATAGATGGCGCCGTGCGGCCTCCTGCTGTGTATAGATGGCGCCGTGCGGCCTCCTGCTGTGTATAGATGGCGCCGTGCGGCCTCCTGGTGTGTATAGATGGCTATGTGCGGCCTCCTGCTGAGTATAGATGGCGCCGTGAGGCCTCCTGCTGTCTCTGGGGGGGGGCGCCGTGCGGCCTCCTGCTGTGTATAGATGGCACCGTGCGGCCTCCTGCTGTTTATAGATGGCTACGTGCGGCCTCCTGCTGAGTATAGATGGCGCAGTGCGGCCTCCTGCTGTGTATAGATGGCTACGTGCGGCCTCCTGCTGAGTATAGATGGCGCCGTGCGGCCTCCTGCTGTGTATAGATGGCTACGTGCGGCCTCCTGCTGAGTATAGATGGCGCCGTGCGGTCTCCTGCTGTTTCTGGGGGGGGGGCACCGTGCGGCCTCCCGCTGTGTATAGATGGCGCCGTGCGGCCTCCTGCTGTGCATAGATGGTGCCGTGCGGCCTCCCGCTGTGTATTGATGGCTACGTGCGGCCTCCCGCTGTGTATAGATGGCACTGTGCAGCCTCCCGCTGTGAATAGATGGCTACGTGTGCTCAATATTGAATCATACAATTAATGTAAGGCTATGTGCCCACGATCCAGAAATGTTCCGGATTTTTTTTGAGCGTTTCTGCATCTCCCTTGCAGAAAAAACGCATGCGGATTGTACATGCGGATTGTACATGCGCTTTCCTTCCAGGGACATGCGGATGTGCAGCGTTCTTCACTTGCATTTCCGCATGCGGGTTGACAAGCGCTTTTCAAGCAATTTTAGCATCACTTGGAAAGTGCTTGACAACTTGGTTACACTATATAAATCCATGCAACTGGCATGGATTTATATAGTGTGACCGTAAAAGAATGGTAAAAAATAAAAAATATATACTTACCTTCTGATGGCCTGCCGACGTCAGCGGTCGCGTGACCCGTCACATGACTAAATGACGTCACGGCAGGTCCTTTTCAGACCATCGCGAGCGCCGGCAAGCCAGGACGCATCGGATAAAGACACCGGGGGCCATCAGAAGGTAAGTATAATATTTATTTTTTATTTTATTCTTTTTTTACAGGTTCTATGGTACCCAGGTCCGGAGGAGTCTCCTGTCCTCCACACCCGGGTACCATCCGCACATTGAAACGCATGGATTCCGCATCTACAGATGCAGGGATGCGGATTACATGCGTTCCAATGCAAGTCAATGGCGGCGAAAACGCCGCGCTTCCGCAAAATAATTGGAAATGCTGCGGATTTTTCCGCAATGATAATCCGCAGCGGAAATTTCCGCAGCATGTACACAGCACATGCGGATTATCATTGGGGAACATGGCAGACCTTCTACCAAGCGTTTTTTAAGCGTTTCTGCAGCGGAATTGCCGCTGCAGAAACACTTAAAAAACGCATAGTGGGCACACAGCCTAAGAAAAAATATTATAATTAATATTGTGCCAAATGAATTTCACGTGAACTATCACATGATCTATCACAGGGGATCATGTGACAAGTCACGTGATAAATCAGGTGTGTGTGGGAGGGGGGCGGGTGCGCGCCTTCTAAACTGCCCGGGGCCCTTGCTACTCTTAATCCACCCCTGGCTGTAGGGTGAGCCCCAACTATCAATTCCTCCTGCGGGCCCCAGACACCCCAGTCCACAACAGCCTCCAGCCCCCCCCCCCCCCACACACACACACTTTCCTCCAAAATTTTGGAGGAAAAAATTGCGTCTTATAGTTCGAAAAATATGATAGATAAGCAGATAACCTCAGACTCCACACAGAATGCATGACTCACTGATACACAATGGTACACTGACAACAGTAGCCAGGCAGCCCATTTTATGACCTAACAGACCAGTCCACCTGGCATCTGCCCGATAAGGCAGATTAGCAGTCCGGGCCTGCTGGGTACTTATAATTGCTAATTTTGCCCTTCTTCCCAGTTAATTAATCATTCATTTGTAAACCTGCCTGAAGAAGGAGCCTCTGTGCTCTGAAAACTTGTAAACCATCTCTAGATGGTATTTTACTCCAAATAAACTAACAAAGGCTTTCCCAAACCAATCTCCTCTTTGTTGAAGGGAATGCGGGCTCAAGGGAGATTTATTACACATTCTATGGGAATGTCCCAAACTTTAACATTTTTGGAAAGAAATATCATTACTTATCAATCAAATAACAAGACAGAACATTATTTTACTTCCCCAAATGGCTTTACTATCATTAGATTTGGATGTGGTAAATCCATCTTCAAGACCTATACTAATTCACGTTTTTCTAGTAGCTAAAAATGCCATAGCAGCAAATTGGAAAAAAAACATCCATTCCTACCATTGAAGATATTGTAGACAAAATAACTCTTCATAATTCTTACGAGAGAAGCCACGCCATATCAAACAATTACTATCCAAAGTACTATAAGACATGGGTACCATGGATTAACTTTTCCTCTAATTAGCTAAGTTTTATTTAAGACATTGATAACTTTATGAAATTGTTACTGACTAATATTGTTATGCTTGATTCTTAATATTTTATATTTAATATTATAGTATATTTGTTTCATAATACTTTTGTATTCTCCTCTGTAAAGTTTTGTGATTTCACTTTAAACTTATGTTCACAAAAATGTTAAACCCTATTAGTATATTTTGAATTTAATATTATAACCACTGTTAATAATATTATTACAATATTGTTGTTATTCTCCTATCCCTCCCTCTATTCCCTTCTTTCATCTTCCCTAAGTTTACCCAATAAAGATCAACTTTCATTCCTCCCCATACCCGTACCCTTTCCCATTTTAACCGTTTATAAAACTTTAATAAAATGAATGGAATATGAAAACTTGTAAACATACCATTATTGGCTAATAAAAAATGAAAAATGATCACTCGCAGAATACTTTTGTCATTTTTGGGCATATAAGTATTTACATAGATTTTTCTGGCTAACACGGTACCACAATATAATTTGTTAATTTACTTCATAACTGTGTGGGATATATATTTTGAACTAATTTTTGTTAGTTTGAGGAATTATGCATGCAATGATGCCAAACACGGATTTTCTTTTAACATACATTTCTATTTACATTTGAGGAAAAAAAATGGAAGCAATTGAAACATTAATATTTTTCAAAAAGTATATAATATTCTGCAGTACTGTATTATTAAAATCTATTGTAAAACAAGACAGTCTCCAAAGAAGCTAAGCTGTAACATGGCAACTCATCACCCCGAGGGGATCGATGGTCAACTAAATGGAAGACAGAAATGATTTGTGTAATGTTGTGATCAGCGCTTGCTCAGACAGCATGCACCTGACATAACTGGCATGATCAAACACAGCCAGTACCTGCACTGTATGATGGACTCAGTGTCACACATTACAAAAAGTCAGTGTCACATCTCCAAAAAATGTATGGTGGCTATCACTATGGGATGTAAATTAAAAAAGTAGTTATATTTTTTTATCATAAATTTTTATTTATTTATTTTTACAAATAACTAGCAACTAGACATTAACATTTTGTGTATTACAAAACACCTATGTATTCATTTAGACTGTCTGATTCTGCAGACATACTGACTTCTAGCTAACCCACTGAATGTATATTTGAAACAATACAAGTAGAAGCAGCGGACGAGGAGGTAGTGGACCGACAGACTGGTGGCAGACGAGGAGGTCGCGGTCCAGAGGAGAAGGACGAGGAGGTCGCGGACCAGAGGACCAGAAAAGGAGGAGGATGGCAAGGATGTAGCGGACCAGAGGAAGAGGAGGACTGAAAGAGGACAAGGAGGTCACAAAGAGATGGAAAGGAGGAAGAGGAGGACGAGGAGGTTGCAGACCTATGGACCAGAGGAGGATGAGGACCTTGAGACTACAGATCAATGGACCAGAGGAGGAGGAAGGAACAAGGAGAAGGAGGACCGGAGGAGAATGAGGAGGTCTCAAACCGATGGACAGGAATAGGAGGATGAGGAGGTAGCGGACCAGAGGAGGAGGAGGAGGACGAGGAACTCACGGAACGATGGACCAGAGGAGGATAAGGAGGTTGTGGACCGTAGGAGAACAAGGAGGTCACGGACGGGAGGAGGAGGATGAGGAGGTCACGAATCAACAGACTGGAGGAGGACAATGAAGAGGTAGCAGACCGGAGGAGTGGACGAGGAGGTTATGGATCGACGGACCGGAGGAGCGGACAAGGAGGTCGCAGACCGACAGACATGAGGAATATAAGGAAGACAAGGAAGTTTGGGACAAAGAGATAGCTGACCAACAGACCGGAGGAGGACAAGGAGGTTGCGGACTGAAAAACCGGAGGAGGAGGAGGTTGCGGACCAATGAACCGGGGGTGGAGGACGAACAGGTTGCGGATCGACGGACCGGAGGAGGAGGTCGCGGACCAACGGAAAGGAGGCAGAGGACAAGGAGGTCGCGGATCGATGGACCAGAGGAGGAGGATGAGGAGGTAGCAGACCAGAGGAGGGGACAAGGAGATCGCAGACTGATGAGCAGTAGGAGGATGAGGAGGTCGTGGACCGGAGGAGGAGGACGAGAAGGTCACAAATTGATGGACCAGTGAAGGATGAGGAGGTCGCAGACATATGGACCAGAGGAGAACAAGGAGGTCTGGTCCGAAGAAGGAGGATGAGGAGGTTAAGGACCGATGGACCGGAGGAGGATGGGGAGGTTGCAGACCGACGGACCAGAGGAGGACAAGGAGTTTGTGGATAGATGGAGGAGAATGAGGAGGTAGCGAACCAACGGACCGGAGGAGGAGGAGGTTGCGGACCAACAAACCTGAGGGGGAGGTCAAGGAGGTTGCGGATCAACAGACTGGAGGAGAAGGACGAGGAGGCAGCAGACCGGAGGCGTGGACAAGGAGGTTGTGGGTCGACGAACCGGAGGAGGACAAGTAGGTCGCGGACTGGAAAACTGGAGGAGGAGGTTGCAGACCAATGAACCGGAGGTGGAGAACGAAGAGGTTGTGGATCAACGGACCAGAAGAGGAGGTCGCAGACCAATGGAAAGGAGGCGGAGGTCAAGGAGGTCGCAGATCAACAGACCGGAGGAGGAAGGTGAGGAGGTAGCAGACCAGAGGAGGGGACAAGGAGATTGCTGACTGATAGGCAGAAGGAGGATGAGTAGGATGAGGAGGTTGCGGACAGGGGGAGGACGACGAGGAGGTCACAAATTAATGGATGAGGAGGTCGCAGACATTTGGACCAGAGGAGAACAAGGAGGTCCGGTCTGAAGAAGGATGATGAGGAGGTTACGGACCGATGGACTGGAGGAGTACGAGGAGGTTGCAGACCGACGAACCGGAGGAGGAGGACAAGGAAGTTGCGGATCAACAGACTGGAGGAGGAGGATGAGGAGGTAGCAGACCGGTGGAGTGGACAAGGAGGTTGCAGAACGACGGATCAGAGGAGGAGGAGAAGGAGTTTGTGGATCGATGGAGGAAAATGAGGAGATAGCGATCCGATGGACCAAAGGAGGAGAAGGAGTTTGTGGATTGATGGAGGAGAGTGAGGAGGTAGCGAACCAACGGATCGGAGGAGGAGGTTGCGGACCAACAGACCAAAGGCGGAAGATGAGGAGGTAGCTGATCGGAGGAGTGAACAAGGAGGTTGCAGACCGACGGACCGGAGGAGGACGAGGGAGTTGCTGACCGTAGGAGGACAAGCAGGCCGCAGACCAATGGAGTACGCGGATCGGAGGAGGAGGATGCGGAGGCCGCAGATCGATGGACTGGAGGAGGACGACGCTGAGGAGGTCGCGGTCCGAAGAAGCAGAACAAGGAGGTCGCAGACCAACGGACCGGAAGAGGATGAGGAGGTCACAGACCGACGGATTGGAGGATGAGGAGGAGGTCGCAGACCAGAGGAGAAGGACGAGGAGGTCGTGGACTGACGGACCAGAAAAGGAGGAGGAGAACAAGGATGTAGTGGACCAGAGGAGGAGGAGGAATGAAAGAGGACAAGGAGGTCACGGAGCGATGGAAAGGAGGAAGAGGAGAACGAGGAGGTCGCGGATCTACAAACTGGAGGAGGAAGACGAGGATACAGTGGACCGGAGGAGGGAACAATTAAGTCACGGAACAAAGGACAGGAAGAGGAGGAGGAGGAGGCAGCGGACCAGAGGAAGAGGAGGACGAGGAACTCACGGACCGATGGACCAGAGGAGGACATGGAGGTTGCGGACCGTAGGAGGACAAGGAGGTCGCGGATGGGAGGAGGATGAAGAGGTTGCAGACCTATGAATTGGAGGAGGACGAGGAGGTCGTGGACCGACGGACCGGAGGAGGATGAGAAAGTCGCGGATAGGAGGAGGACGAGGAGTCATGGACCTGGGGAAGAGGACAAGGAGGTTGCGGACCATAGGAGGACGAGGAGGTTGCGAAACGATGAACTGGAGGAGGGTGAGGAAATGGCGTACCAACAGAGGAGGAGGACGATGAGATCGCGCACCGGGTGGAGCAAAGGACGATGACGAGATCGCGGACTGACGGACCAGAGGAGGAGAGGACAAAAATGTTGTGGACTGACGAACTGGAGGAGGACGAGGAGGTTGCAGACCAGAGGAAGAGGGCAAGGAGGTCAAGGACCGATGGACTGCAGGAGGACAAGGAGGTCGTGAACTGACGGAGGAGGATAAAGACGTAGCGGACCAACGGACCAGGATGAGGCGGTAGCGGATCAGAGGAGGAGTATGAGGGGTTTTTGGACCAGAGGAGGTCAGGGACCAACAGACTGGAGGAAGAGGACAAGAAGAGGATGAGGATGTCCAGACCGATGGATCGGAGGAGGACAAGGAGGTTGTGGTCTGAAGGAGGAGGATGAGGAGGTTGCGGACCAGAGGAGGATAAGGAGTTGCGGACCAACGGACCGGAGGAGGACGAGGAGGTTGCGGACCGACGGACCAGAGGAGCATGAAGAGGTCGCGGAACAATGGACCAGAGAAGGATGAAGAGGACGAGGAGGTTGGGGATCGACGGACCGGAGGAGGAGGGAATATCACGGAAGAGGACAAAGTGGACTGAGGTACCGGAGGAGGATAAAAAAGAGGTCATGGACCGACAAACTGGAGGGGGACGTTGCGGACCGGAGGAGGACGAGGAGATCGCGGACTGATGGATCAGAGAAGGAGGTCGCAGACCGAAAAAAACAGAGGAGGAGGTAGCGGACCGACGCACCGGAAGAGGAGGTCGCGGATCGACAGACCGGAGGAGGAGGAGGATGAGGAGGTCGAGGACCAACAGAATGGAGGAGGATGAGGAGTCATGAACCTGGGGAAAAGGACGAGGAGGTTGCAGACCGTAAGAGGACGTGGAAGTCGCGAACCAATGGACCGGAGGAGGAGGGCGAGGAGATTGCGGACCAACAGAGGAGGAGGAAGAGGAAATCGCGCACCGATGGAACAAAGGAGGAGAACGAGGAAGTCGTGGACCGATGGTCCGAAGGACGAGGAGGTCACGGACCGACGAACCGGAGGAGGAGGGGACAAAAAAGTTGTGGACCGACGGACCGGAAGAAAACGAGGCGGTTGTGGACCAGAGGAAGAGGACGAAGGAGGTCAAGGACCGACGGACTGGAGGAGGAGGACAAGGAGGTCATGGACCGACAGAGGAGGATAAAGACGTAGTGGACTGACAAGGATAAGGAGGTAGCAGACCAGAGGAGGAGGAGGTCGCGGACCAAAGGAGGAGGTCACGGAGCGACGGACTGGAGGAAAAGAAGGAGGTTGCGGACAAGAGGAGGATGAGGATGTTGCAGACCGTCGGATCGGAGGAGGACGATGAGTTAGCGGACCAGAGGAGGATGACGAGGTTGCGAACCCACACACTGGAGGACAAGGAGGTTGCGGACCGACGGACTGGAGGAGGATGAGGAGGTTGCGGAACAACAGACCAGAGAAGGATGAGGAGGACAATAAGGTTGCGGACCGGAGGAGGAGGGCACACTGAAGGACCAGAGGAAGAGAACAAAGTGGACCTAGGGACCAGAAGAGGATGAAAAAGAGGTCACAGACCGACAAACCGGAGAAGAAGGATGTTGCAGACCGGAGGAGGAGGACAAGGAGATAGCGGACTAATGGACTGGAAGAGTAGGTCGTGGACCAACAGACCGGGGGACGAAAAGGTCGCGGACCGGAGGAGGATGAGGAGGACAAGGAGGTCGTTGATCAACGGACTGGAGGAGGACGAAGAGGGGTCATGGACCGACGGAACGGATGAGGATGATGAGGAGGTTGCATACCGACGTACAGTAGGAGGAGGAAAAGGAGGTCGAGAACCGACGGACCAAAGGGGGAGGACAAAGGGATCACAGACCAGAGGAGGAAGGCAAGGAGGTTGCGGACCGACGGACCAGAGGATGAGGAGATCGCGGACCAATGGAATGGAGGAGGACGAGAAAGTCGGGGACCAACGGACCAGAGGAGGGAATAAAGAGGAGAAAGACTGGAGGAGGTCGCGGACCGACAGACCAGAAAATGACGAGGAGGTCGTGGACCGACTGACCGGAGGAGGAGAACAAAGAGGTAGCGGACCGATAGAAGAGGATCACGAAGTCATGGACTGAGGATGAGAACTTCGCGGACCAGAGGAAGAGTATGAGGAGGTCGCAGACCGATGGACAAGAGGAGGGGGGTGAGGAGGTAGCAGACCGGAGAAGGATGATGAGGTTGCGAACTGACGGACCGTAGAAGGATGAGGAGGTCGCGGACTGACAGACCGGTGGAGGATGAGGAAGTTGCGGACCGACGGAGGACAAAGAGATAGCTGACCGACAGACTGGAGGAGGACAAGGAGGTTGCGGACCGAAAAACCAGAGAAGGAGGAGGTTGCGGACCAATGGACCGGAGGTGGAGGACGAGGGGGTTGTGGATTGATGGACCGGAGGAGGGGACAAAGAGGTCGCGGACCGATGGACATGAGAAATAGGAGGACAAGTAAGTTGTGGACCTATGGAGAACAAAGAGATAGCTGACCAACGGAGGAGAAGGAGCTTGTGGACCAATGGACCGGAGGTGGAGGAGGTTGTGGATAGACGGACTGGAGGAGGGGACAAGGAGGTCATGGACCGATGGACATGAAGAACATGAGGAGGACAAGGAAGTTGTGGACCTACGGAGGACAAAGAGATAGCTGATCGACGGACCGGAGGAAGAGGTCGCGGACCAATGGAAAGGAGGAGGAGGACAAAGAGGTCGCGGATCAATGGACTGGAGGAGGAGGATGAGAAGGTAGCAGACCAGAGGAGGGGACAAGGAGATCGCGGACTGATGGGCAGAAGGAGGATGAGGAGGTCACGGACCAGAGGAGGAGGACGAGGAGGTCACAAATTGATGGACCAGTGAAGGATGAGGAGGTTGCAGACATTTGGACCAGAGGAGAACGAGGAGGTCAGGTCTGAAGACGGAGGAGGAGAAGGTTACGGACCGATGAACCAAAGGACAAAGAGGTAACCGACCAACAGACCTATAGAGGAAAGGGATGTTGTGGAGAGACAAACTGGAGGAGGAGGACGTCACGGGCCGACGGACCGGAGGATGAGGACGAGGAGGTAGGGGACCAGAGGACGAGGAGGAGGTCGTGGGCCTAAAGACCGGTGGAGGATGAGGAGGTCTCAGATCGACAGTCCAGAAAACGGGGAGGAGGACAAGGAGGTCGCAGACCGATGGACCGGAGGAGGGATGTCGCAGGCTGACGGACCAGAGGAGGGGGATGAGGAGGTCGTGGACCAACATACCAGTGGAGGACGAGGATATCGCGGAGGTCACAAACCAACGGACCAGAGAAGAAAGAGGCGGTCATGGTCTGAAGGAAGAGGAAGAGGAGGTTGCAGAACGACAGACCAGAGGAGGATGAGGAGGTCGCCGACCGACGGATCTGAGGAGGATGAGGAGGTTGAGGACCAATGGACCAGAGGAGGAGGAAGGGACAAGGAGGAGGAGGACAAGAAAGTCGCAAACTGACGGATTGTAGGAGGAGGACGAGGAGGTAGCGGACCGTTGGACCGGAGGAGGACAAGGCGGTCGTGGACCAAAGGAGGAGGACAAGGAGGTGGCAGACTGAAGGATGAGGAGGATTGCGGACCGACAAACCGGAGGAGGACGTCGAGGGTCGATGGACCAAAGGAGGAGGGTGAAAAGGCAGCTGACCGGAAGAGGATGATTAGGTCGTGGACTGGAGGAGGATGAGGAGGCCACGGATCAGAGGAGGAGGACGAAGAGGTGACAGACTGGAGGAAGAGGATGAGGAGGTCGCAGACCGACGGACCAAAGGAGGAAGAGGAGGTTGTGGACCAACGGACTGGAGGAGGATGAGGACAAGGAGGTAGTGGACAAGGAGGTAACAGACGGACGGAATGGAGGAGGAAAAGGAGGATTGCGGACCAACAAACCAGAGAAGGAGGGCGTCGCGGGCCAATGGACTGGAAGAGGATGAAGAGGTTGCAGACTGGAGGAGGAGGACGAGGAGATCGTGGACCAACAGAGCGGTGGAGGACGAGGAGGTTTCGGACCGAAGGAGGACAAGGAGGTAGCGGACCGATGGAGGGGAGGAGCTTGCAAATTGACAGACCAGAAAAACAGGAAGAGGACAAGGAAGTCGTGGACCGATGGACCGGAGGAGAAGGAGATCACAGACCAACGGACTTGAGGCGGAGGACGAGGAGGTTGCGGATTGATGGACTGGAGGAGAAGACGAGATAGTAACAAACCGGAAGAGGGGAAAAACAGGTTATAGATCTGAGGAGGATGAGGGAGTTGCAGAACGCAGGAGGACAAGCAGGTTGCGTACCTGAAAAGGAGAACATGGACCGGAGGAGGATGAGGAGGTCGTGGATTGACGGACTGGAGGAAGATGTGGAGGTCGCGGTCCAAATGAGGAGGATGAGGAGGTTGCGGACCAGTGGAGGACAAGGAAGTTGCGGACCGACAGATCGGAGGAGGTCATGGACCGACGGACTGGAGGAGGAGGAAGAGAGGACAAGTAGTTTGTGGATCGACAGATGAGTATGTGGAGGTAGCAGTCAACAGGCTGGAGGAGGAGGACGAGGAGGTAGCAGACCGGAAGAGGGGACAAGGAGGTTGCGGAACAATGGACCGGAGGAGGAGGATGTGAAGGAGTTTGTGGATCGATGGAGGAGAATGAGGAGATAGCGATCCGATGGACCAAAGGAGGAGAAGGAGTTTGTGGATCGATGGAGGAGGATTAGGAGGTAGCGAATCGACGGACCGGAGGAGGAGGTTGCGGACCAACAGACCAAAGGCGGAGGACGAGGAGGTCGCGGATCAAAAGACTGGAGGAGTAGGACGAGGAGGTAGCAGACCAGAGGAGTGCACAAGGAGGTTGCGGACCGACGGACCGGAGGAGAACGAGGGAGTTTCAGACCGTAGGAGGACAAGCAGAACGCGGACAAATGGAGGAGGATGCGGAACGGAGGAGGAGGATTAGGCCACAGATCGATGGACTGGAGGAGGACGAGGCTGAGGAGGTCGCGGTCTGAAGAAGGAGAATGAGGAGGTCGCAGACCAACGGACTGGAGGAGGAGGAGGTCGCGGACCGACAAACTGAAGGAGGTCGCGGACTGACAGACGCGAAGAGGAGGAGGTCGCGGACCAACGGACCAGAGGTGGAGTATGAGGAGGTTACGGGTCGACAGACGGGAGGAGGAGGACGAGGAGGTAGCGGACCAGAGGAGGGGACAAGGAGGTCGCGGCCCGACAGACAGGAGGAAGATGAGGAGAACGAGGAAGTTGCGAATCGATGGACCAGAGGAGGATGTGGAGATCGCGGACCGACAGACTGGAGGAGGATGAGTAGGTCGCGGTCCAAAGGAAGATGAGGAGGTTGCGGTTCAGAGGAGGACGAGGAGGCCGATGGACCAGAGGAGGAGGTCGGGGACCCACGGACCGCAGGAGAACAAGGAGGTCACGGACTGGAGGAGGAGGGGACAAGGAGCTTGCAGACTGACTGAGGAGAACATAGTGGACTGATGGACCAGAGGAAGAGGAAAAGGATGTTGCGGACTGACAAACCAGAGGAGGAGGAGGTTGCGGGCTGACGCGCCGGAGGAGGAGGGCAAGAAGGGAGCGAACCAGAGGACGACGAGGAGGTTGCGGACCGACAGAGGACAAAGAAGCAACCGACCAACAGACCGATGGAGGAAAAGGATGTTGTGGACCAACAAACCGGAGGAGGAGGAGGTAGCGAGCTGACGGACCGAAGGTGGAGGGCGAGGAGGTGGCGGACCAGAGGACGAAAAGGAGGTCGTGGACCGACAGACCAGTGGAGGATGAGGAGATCGCAGATCGACAGTCCAGAAAACGCGGAGGAGGACAAGGAGGTCGCAGGCCGACGAACTGGAGGAGGAGGATGTCGCAGGCTGACGGACCAGAGGAGGGGGATGAGGAGGTCGCGGACCAACATACCGGAGGAGGAGGTCGAGGACTGACAGACCAGTGGAGGATGAGGAGATCGCAGAGGTTACAAACCAACGGACCAGAGGAGAACGAGGCGGTCATGGTCAGAAGGAAGAGGACGAGGAGGTTGCGAAACGACAGACCAGAGGAGGATGAGGAGGTTGCGGACCGACCAACCAGAGGAGGAGGAGGACGACGAGTAGGTAGCAGACCGACAGACCGGAGAAAGAGAGGACAAGGAGGAGGACTGGAGGAGCTCACGGACCGACGGACCGGAGGTCGAAGAAGTAGCGGATCCACAGACCAGAAGAGGAGGAAAAAGAGATTGCGGACAGACAAATCAGAGAAGGAGGATGTCGCAGGCCAACAGCCAGAGGAGGAAGGTGAGGGGGTAGCGGACCGGAGCAGGTCGCAGACACACGGACCGGAAGCGGAGGACAAGGAGGTCGTGGATCGATGCACGGGAGGAGGAGGAAGAGAAGGTAGCGGACCGGAGGGGACAAGAAGTTGTGGACCGACGGACATGAGGAGGATGAGGAGGTTGCGGACCGATGGACAGGAGGAGGATGAAGAGGACGAAGAGGTTGAGGACTGACGGACCAGAGGAGGAGGAAGGGACAAAGAGGAGGAGGACAAGGAAGTCGCAAACCGATGGATTGTAGGAGGAGGACGAGAATAGTAGCGGACCGAAGAAGGAGGACGAGGAGGTCACGAACCATTGGACCATAGGAGGACAAGGAGGTCGCTGACCGAAGGAGGAGGACAAGGAGGTGGCAGAACGAAGGAGGAGGATGAGGAGATTGCGGAATGGATGAGGAGGATGAAGAGGTGATAGACTGGAGGAAGAGGATGAGGAGGATTGCGGACTGACAAACCGGAGGAGGAGGAAGTCGCGGGCAGATGGACCAGAGGAGGTGGGTGAAAAGGCAGCGAACCGGAAGAGGATGAGGAGGTCGTGGACTGGAGGAAGAGGATGAGGAGGTCATAAACCTACAGAGCAGTGGAGGATGAGGAGCTTTCGGACTGACGGAAGACAAAGAGATAACGGACGGATGGACCGGAGGAGGTCATGGACTGACAGACCAGAAAAAGAGGAGGTCGATAAGGAAGTCGCGGATCGATGGACCGGAGGAGGAGGTCACAGACCAACGAACCAGAGGCGGAGGACGAGGAGGTCACGGATTGATGGACGGATTGATGGACCGGAGGAGGAGACAAGGAAGTAGCGGACCGGAATAGCGGAAAAGTAGGTTACAGACCGGAGGAGGACGAGGGAGTTGCAGAACGTAGGAGGACAAGCTGAACCAGAGGAGGATGAGGAGGCCACGGATCGATGGACCAGAGGAGGACAAGAAGGTTACAGATCAGACGAGGAGGACGAAGAGGTGATGGACTGGAGGAAGAGGACGAGGAGGTCGCAGACCGACAGACCAGAGGAGGAAGAGGAGGTTGTGGACCAAAGGACTGGAGGAGGATGAGGACGAGGTAGCGGACCAATGGACTGGAGGTGGACAAGGAGGTAGCCGACCGACGGAACGGAGGAGGAAAAGGAGGATTGCAGACCGACAAACCGGAGAAGGAGGACGTTGCGGGCCCTCCTGGAAGAGGAGGGCGAGGAGGCAGTGGACCCGAAGAGGATGAAGAGGTTGCGGACTGAAGGAGGAGGACGAGGAGGTCGTTGACCAACAGAAAGGTGGAGGACGACGAGGTTTCAGACAGACGGAGGACAAAGAGGTAGCGGACCGATGGAGGGGAGGAGCTCGGAGATTGACAGACCAGAAAAAGAGGAAGAGGACAAGAAGTCATGGACCGATGGACCGGAGGAGGAGGAGATTGCAGCCTACGGACTGGAGGCGGAGGACGAGGAGGTCGCGGATTGATGGACCGGAGGAGGAGATGAGATGGTAGCGGACCGGAAGAGGGGGAAAGGAGGTTACAGACCGGAGGAGGAGAGGGAGTTGCAGAACGTAGGAGGACAAGCAGGTCCCGAACCAGAAAAGGAGAACATGGACCGGAGGAGGATGAGGAGGTCGTGGATTGACGGACCGTAGGAAGATGAGGAGGTCGCGGTCCAAATGAGGAGGATGAGAAGGTTGCGGACCAGTGGAGGACAAGGAAGTCGCGGACAGACAGACCGGAGGAGGTCGTGGACCGACGGACTGGAGGAGGAGGAGAGGACAAGGAGTTCGTGGATTGACGGTTGAGGATGTGGAGGTAGTGGACAGGAGAAAGAGGATGAGGAGGTAGCAGACTGATGGACTGGAAGAGGATGAGGTGGACTAGGAGGTTGCGGACCAACTGACTGGAGAAGGAGGAGAAAAAGGATGTCACAGACCAAGAAACCATAGGAGGAGGACAACGCGGGCCGATGGACCGAAGGAGGGCAAGGAGGTAGCGGGCCCAGAGGAGGACGAGGTAGCAGACTGACGGACCGGAGGAGGAGGTCGCGGATCGACGGACTGGAGGAGGATGAGGAGGTCACAGTCCGAATGAGGAGGACAAGGAGGTTGCAGACCAGAGGAGAATGAAGAGGTGACGGACTGGAGGAAGAGGACGAGGAGGTCATAGACTGACGGACCAAAGGAGGAAGAGGAAGTTGCGAGGAGGTAGCAGAAAGACAGACCGGAGGAGGAGGAAAAGGAGGATTGCGGACTGACAAACCGGAGGAGGAGGATGTCGTGGGTCGATGGATTGGAGGAGGCAGCAGACCAGAAGAGGAGGTCACGGACAGGAGGATGAGGAGGTCATGGACCTACAGAGCGGTGGAGGACGAGGAGGTTTCAGACCGACGGAGGATAAAGAGGTAGCGGACCGATGGACCGGAGGAGGTTCACGGACTGACAGACCAGAAAAAGAGGAGGACAAGGAAGTTGCGGACCGACGGACCGGAGGACGAGGAGGTCACAGACCATCGGACTGGAGGCGGAGGACGAGGAGGAAACGAGGAGGTAGGAGACCGGAAGAGGGGAAAAGGAGGTTACAGACCGGAGGAGAACGAGGGAGTTGCAGAACGTAAGAGGACAAGAAGATTTCATACTGGAGGAGGAGGAGGACATGGACCGGAAGATGAGGAGGTCATGGATCGATGGACGGGAGGAGGACGAGAAGGTTGCAAACCAGAGGAGAATGAGGAAGTCGCAGACCGACAGACCGGAGCACGACGAGGAGGTCGTGGACCGACGGATTGGAGAAGGAGGAGGGGACAAGGAGTTCGCATATCAACGGATGAGAACGTGGAGGTAGAGGACCAGAGGAAGATGACGAGGAGGTAGTGGACCAATGGACCAGAACAGGATGAGATGGACTAGGAGGTTGCGGACCAACCGACTGGAGGAAGACGAGGATGTAGTGGACCGACGGACCAGAGGAGGAGGAGAAAAAGGATGTTGCAGACCAAGAAACCGGAAAAGCAGGACAACATGGGCCAATGGACCAAAGGAGGGCAAGGAGGTAAAGGACCGAAGGAGGACGAGTAGGTTGTGGACCGACGGACCAAAGGAGGAGGACGAGGAGGTAGCGGACCGACAGACCGGAGGAAAATGACGAAAAGGTCATGGACTGGAGAACGAGGAGGTCACAGACCGACGGACCGGAGAAGGACGAGTAGGTTGTGGACCGACGGATCAGAGGAGGAGGACGAGGAAGTTGCGGACCGACGGACCGGAGGAGGAGGATGAAAAAGTAGTGGACTGGAGGACGAGGAGGTAGCGGACCAACAGACTAGAGGAAAATGACAAAAAGGTCATGGACTGGAGAATGAGGAGGTCACAGACCAACGTAGTGGACTGGAGGACGAGGAGGTCGTGGACCAACGGACCAGAGGAGGACGAGGAGGTCCCAAACCGATGGATCAGAGCCGGATGACGAGGTCCCAAACCGAAGGATCATAGGATAATGAGGAGGTCATGGTCCAAAAGAGGAGGGCGAGGAGGTTGTGGACCAGAGGAGGACGAGGAGGTCACGGACCGACATACCGGAGGTGGATGAGGGGGTCGCGGACTGACGAACAGCAGGAGGACAAGGTCGCAAACCGACGGACCGGAGGAGGAGGACAAGGAGATCACGGACCGGAGGAGGATGAGTTGGTCGCGGACCAACGTACAAGAGAAGGAGGACAAGGAGGTCGTGGAAAGACACACAAGTGGAGGATGAAGAGATCACAGAGGTCACAAATCGATGGGCCGGAGGAGAACGAGGAGGTCGTGTTCCAAAGGAGGAGGACTAGGAGGTTGCGGACCAACAGACAAGAGGAGGACAAGGAGGTCACGGACCAACGGACCAGAGGAGGTTGAGTACCGACGAACCGGAGTAGGATGAGGAGGCTACAGACCGATGGACCAGATAAGGAGGTAGCGGATAGATGGACCAGGGGAGGAGGAAAAGGAGGTGGCGGACCAACAAACCAGAGAAGGAGGACGTCGCGGGCCGACAGACCAGAGGAGGAAGGAGAGGGGGTAGCGGATCGGAGCAGGACCGGAAGCGGAGGACGCGGACGAGGTTGCAGACCGACGGACCAGAGGAGGAAGGGACAAGCAGGAACAGGACCGGAGGAGGACAAGGAAATTGCAAACCAACGGACCGCAGGAAAAGGACAAGGAGGTAGCGGACCGAAGAAGGACGAGGAGGTTGTGAACCATTGGACCAGAGGAAGACGATATGGTTGTGGACCATAGGAGGACAAGGAAGTCGCGGATCAAATGAGGACAAAGAGGTCGCGGACCGAAGGAGGAGGAGGAGGAGGTCGCGGACCGAAGGAGGAGGATGAGGAGGTCACAGATAGGATGAGGAGGATGAGGAGATGACGGACTGGAGGAAGAGGATGAGGAGGTCGCAGACCGACGGACCAAAGGAGGAAGAGGAGGTAGTGGACAAACGGACTGGAGGAGGTTGAGGAGATAGCGGACCAGCAGTCTGGAGGAGATAGCGGACCAACAGACTGGAGGAGGAGGAAAAGGAGGATTGCGAACTGACAAACTGGAGGAGGAGGGTGAGGAGGCAGTGGACCAGAAGAGGATGAGGTCGCGGACTGGAGGAGGAGGACGAGGAGGTCATGGACTGACAGAGAGGTGGAAGACGAGGAAATCTTGGACCGGTGGAGGACAAAGAGGTTGCGGCCGACCGACCTGAAAAGGAGGAGGAGGACAAGGAAGTCGCAGACCGACAGACCAGAGGAGGAGGAGGGCGCAGACCAATGGACCAGAGGTGGAGGACGAGGAGGTCGCGGATTGACGGACTGGAAAAGGGGACAAGGAGGTGATTGACCGGAGGAGGACGATGGAGTCGCAGAACGTAGGAGGACAAGCAGGTCGCGTACTTGATGAGGACAAGGACCAGAGGAGGATGAGGAGGTCGCGGATCGACGGACCAGAGGAGGACGAGGATGAGGAGGTCGCGGTCTGAATGAGGAGGATGAGGAGGTTGTAGACCAGAGGAGGTCGCTGACTGACAGACTGGAGGAGGACAAGGAGGTTGGGGACCGACGGACTGAAGGAGGACGACAAGGAGGTAGTGGACCGACAGACTGGAGGAGGAGGAGAAAAAGGATGTCGCAGACCGAGAAACCGGACGAGGAGGACGTCGCAGGCTGATGGACTGGAGGAAGAGGGCAAGGAAGTAGCGGACCGATGGACCAGAGGAAGAGGACGAGGAGTTAGCGGACCAATTGACCGGCGGAGGAGGACGAAAAGGTCACAGACCGGAGAAGGACGAGGAGGTCATGGACTGACAGACCAGAGAAGGAGGAGGATGAGGAGGATGCGGACCAACGGATCGGAGGAGAACAAATAGGTCATGGTCCGAAGGAGGAGGACGCAGAGGTTGTGGACCAGAGGAGGATGAGGAAGTCGCGGACAGACGTACGGGAGGAGAATGAGGAGGTCGCGGACTGACGGAACGGAGGAGGACAAGGAGGTTGCGGACCGACAGACCGGAGAAGGAGGAGGAGGGGACAAGGAGTTTGCGGACCAACGAAGGACGAGAAGGTAGCTGACTGGAGGAGGAGGACGAGAAGGTAGTGGACTGACGGACCAGAGGAGGAGGACGAGGAGGTCACGGACTGACGGACCAGAGGAAAAGAATGAGGCAATCACAAACCGATGGACTGCAGGAGAACGAGGAGGTCGTGGTCCAAAGAAGGAGAATGAGGAGGTCGCAGACCGATGGACCGGAGGAGGACAAGGAGGTTGCGACCCACGGACAGGAGGAGGAGGAGGCAAGGAGTTTGCGGACCAACGGAGGACGAGAAGGAAGCTGACCGGAGGAGGAGGATGAGGAGGTAGCAGACAGACGGACAGGAGGAGTAGGAAAAGGAGATCACTGACCGACAAACCAGAGGATGTCGTGGCGGATGGACAGAAGGAGGAGGGCAAGGAGGCAGTGGACCGGAGGAGAACAAGGAGGTTGCGGACTGGCGGACCAGAAAAGGAGGAGGAGGACAAGGAGGTAGCGGACCAACAGACCAGAGGAGGTCGTGGGCCAACGGACGAAGGCGGAGGATGAGGAGGTCGCAAATCAACGGACCAGAGGAGGAGGTAGCGGACCGGAGGAAGGGACAAGGAGTTTGCAGAACGACAGACTGGAGGAGGAGGACTGAAGAGATGGCAAACCAATGGACCGGATGAGGAAGACGAGGAGGTAGCAAACTGGAGGAGTAGGGCGAGGAGGTCACAGACTGATAGATCGGAGGAAGACGAGGGAGTTGCAGACCATAGGAGAACTAGTAGGTCGCGTACCGGAGGAGGAGGACGTAGACCGGAGGGGGAGGATGAGGAGGTCGGGGATCAATGGACCAAAGGAGGACGTGGATGACGAGGTCATGGTCCGAAGGAGGATGAGTAGGTTGAAGACCTACGGTCCGGAGGAGGACGAGAATTTACCAGACTGACGGACCACAGGAGGAGGACAAGAAGGTAGCGGACTGACGGACCACAGGAGGAGGCCGAGGAGGTAGCGGACTGACGGACCGGAGGAGGATGAGAGGGACTAGGAGGTTGCGGACCAACTGACCGGAGGAGGACACTGACCGATGGACCGGAGAAGGAGGATGCTGACTGGTGGACTGGAGGAGGAAAAGGAAATTTCAGACCGACAAACCAGAGAAGGAACACGTTGCTGGCCGACAGACCGGAGGAGGAATGCGATGAGGCAGCAGACCGCAGGAGGTCGCAGACCAACGAGCTGGAGGCTGAGGATAAGAAGGTTGCGGATTGACGGACCAGAGGAGAAGGACAAGGAAGTAGCGGACCGGATTAGGAAGACGAGAAGGTGATGGACCGGAGGAAGAGGATGTCGCGGACTGATGGACCAAAGAAGGAAGAGGGGGAGGAGGCGGACGGGGAGGTCGTGGACCGACGGACCGGAGGACTAGAATGAGGAGGTAGCAGACCGACAGACCAGAGAAGGAGGAGAAGTAGGTCACGGACCGACAAACCGGAGGAGGAGGACGTCGCGGGTCGACGGACCACAGGAGAGCAAGGAGGCAGTGGACCAGAGGAGGAGGGTGAGGAGGCAGCAGACCAGAGGAGGATGAAAAGGTCTCGGACCGGAGGAGGAGAACAAGGAGGTCACGGACCGGAGGAGAAAGACGAGGAGATTGCAGACCAACAGACCGGAGAAAGAGGACGAGCAGGTCATGGACCGATGGACTGGAAGAGGACAAGGAGGTCTCGGACCGGAGGATGAGGGGACAAGGAGATCGCAGACTGACGGAGGACGAGAAGGTAGCTGACTGGAGGAGGTAGCGGACTGATGGACCGGAGGAGGAGGACGCAGACCAGAGGAGAAGGATGAGGAGGTCGGTGATCAACGGACCAGAGGAGGACGTGAATAAGGAGGACATGAATGAGGAGGTCTCGGTCTGAAGGAGGAAGACGAGGAGGTCGCGGACTGACGGACTGTAGGAAGATGAGGAGGATGAGGAAGTAGCGGACATACGTACCAGAGGAGGAGGATGAGGAGGTAGCAGACAGACGAACTGGAGGAGGATGGGAAGGACTAGGAGGTTGTGGACAAACCGACCGGAGGACGACGAAGAGGAGGTAGTGAACCAACGAACTGGAGGAGGAGGAAGAAAAAAATGTCGCGGATCGAGAAACCGGAGGAGGAGGAGGGAAAGGAGGTAGTGGACCGGAGGAGGAGGAAGTCGTGGACCGACAGACCAGAGGAGGAGGACAAGGAGGCAGCGGACTGACGGACCGGAGGAGGAGGATGAAAAGTTTGTGGACCGGAGGAGGACGAGGAGATTGCGGAACGACAGACCGAAGGAGGAGGGGACAAGGAGGAGGAGGAAGACCGGAGGACAATGCGGACCGACGGACTGGAGAAAGAGGACGAGGAGGTTGCGAAACGACGGAGGAGGATGAGGAGGTCACGGACCGATCGACTGGTGGAGGAGGACGCTGACCGACGGACAGGAGGAGGAGGAGGACACGGACAGACGGATTGGAGGAGGAGGCAAAGGAGTTCGCAGACCGACGGCCTGAAGTATGAGGAGGGGACAAGGAGCGGAGGAGGAGGATGGAGAAGGAACAAAGAGGAGGAGTACCAGAGGAGGAGGACGAGGAGGTCACAAACAGAAGGAGCAGAGGCGGAAGACGTCACAGATTGATTGACAGAAGGAGGAGGTAGCGGACCGGAGGAGGGGACAAGGAGGTTGCGGACCGATGGACAGGGGGAGGAGGAAGGGACGAGGAGATGGAGGACCGAAGGAGGACAAGGAGATCACAAACCGATGGACCGGAGGAGTAGGACAAGCAGGTCGCGGACCGACAGCCCGGAGGATGAGGAAGTAGCAGACCAACGGACCAGAGGAGGAGTTGGAGGACAAGAGGAAGAGGGGAGGTCACGGACCGACGAAGGAGGAGGAGGAGGGGACAAGGAAGTCGCGGACCAACGGAGAAGAACGAGGATGTAGCAGACTGATGGACCGGAGGAGAAGGTAGAGGACCGACAAACCAGAGAAGAAGGAGGATGTCACAGACCGGAGGAGGAAGAGAAGGTTGCGCATCAGAGAAAGAGAAAGAGGAGGTTGCGGACCGGTAGAACAAAGGACGAGGAGGTAGCAGACCGATGGACTAGAGGAGGAGGAGGAGGTCGCAGACCGACAGACTGGAGGAGGAAGAGGAGGTTGCGGACCGACGGACCGGAGGAGGATGACGAGGTGGTAGCGGACCAATGGACCAGAGGAGGACAAGGAGGTAGCAGACCAGAGGATGAGGATGAGGAGGATTTTGCAAGCCGACGGGCCGGAGAAGGAGGGCAAGGAGGTAACAGACCGGAGGAGGATGAGGAGATCGTAGACCAGAGGAGGAGGAGGAGGAGGTCATGGACCGACAGACTGGTGAAGGACGAGGAGGTCACGGACTGATGGAGGACAAAGATGTAGTGGACCAGAGGACAAGGAGGTCGGGAACTGACAGACCAGAAGAGGAGGAGGACAAGGAGTTCACGGACCAACAGACCAGAGGAGGTCATGGACCAACGGACCGGAGGCTGAAGATAAGGAGGTCGCGGATCGATGGACCAGAGGAGGAGGACGAGGAGGTCGCGGACCGGAGGAAGAGGAGGTAGTGGACCAATGGACCGGAGGATGAAAAGGTTGTGGACCAGAGGAGGATGATGAGGACGAAGAGGTCGCAGACCAGAGGAGTTCGAGGAGGTTGAGAACCGAAGGAGGATGACATTGAGGTCGTGGTCTGGAGGAGCAGGACGAGAAGGTTGCAGACTGACGGACCAGAGGAGATTACAGACCAACAGATCAGAGGACGAGGAAGTCGCAGACCAGAAAAGAAGGACGAGGAGGTCACGTACTGACGGACCATAGGCAGAGGACGAGGAGGTCACAGACCAACGTACTGAAGGAAGAGGACGAGGAGGTAGCGAACCAACAGAACAGAGGAGGTCATGGACCAACGGACCGGAGGCTGAAGATAAGGAGGTCGCGGATCGATGGACCGGAGGAGGAGGACGAGGAGGATGAGGTCGCGGACCGGAGGAAGAGGAGGTAGTGGACCAATGGACTGGAGGATGAAAAGGTTGTGGACCAGAGGAGGATGATGAGGACAAAGAGGTCGCAGACCTGAGGAGTTCGAGGAGGTTGCGAACCGAAGGAGGATGACGTTGAGGTCGCGGTCCGGAGGAGCAGGACGAGAAGGTTGCAGACCGATGCACCAGAGGAGATTAAAGACCAACAGACCAGAGGGCGAAGAAGTCGCGGACGAGAAAAGAAGGACGACGAGGTCATGTACTGACGGACCAGAGGAAGGGAACAAGGAGGTCGCAGAACAACGTATTGAAGGAGGAGGAAGAGGAGGTAGTGAACAGAAGGAGGTCGTGGACCGAAGAAGGAGGATGAGGGGGTTGCGGACCAATGGACCCAGAGGAGGAGGATGAGGAGGTCGTGGACAGATGGACTGGAGAAGTAGGAGGACGAGGAGGTCGCAGACGGACATACAGTACATAAGGAGAAGGACAACGTCGAGGACAGAGGAGGATGACAATGTCAACGACGGAGGACTTTGTAGAGGACGGACGAAGAGGAGAAGGGCAATGTCGAGGACAGACGAGGAGGATGATGTCGAGGACGGACGAGTAGGAGTACAGACTAGGAGGAGGACAATGTTGAGGACGGACGAGGAGGAGGATGTCGAGAGCGGACGAAGAGGAGGCCAGAGCAATGTTGTGGAGGTTGACGTTGAGGACATATGAGGAGTACGACTATGTAGAGGAGGGACCAGGAGGACTAGGAAGACAATGTTGAGAAGGGGGAGGACGATGTCAAGGAGGGACGAGGAGAACTAGGCGGACGATGTCGAGATTGAACGAAGATGAGGGGGAGGACGATGTCGAGGACGGACGAGGAGGAGGAGGACGATGTCGAGGACTGACGAGGAAGAGGAGGACGATGTCGAGGACTGACGAGGAAGAGGAGGACGATGTAGAGGACGGACGAGGAGGAAGAGGACGATGTCGAGAACGGACGAGGACGACAACAACGATGTCGAGGACGACAACGATGTCGAGGACGGATGAGGAGGATGAGGACGATGTCGAGGAGAAGGACGACATCGAGGACGATGTCGAGGAGGAGGGCGACGTCGAGGAGGAGGGCGACGTCGAGGAGGAGGACGACGTTGAGAAGGAGGACGACATCGAGAATATGAACGACGTTGAGGAGGATGATGTCGAGGACGGACAAATTGCTTGCTTTTATTCACTTTGCAATTGTAGCCAATTATTAATACTATTATACCGCCATTTATTCCATGGCGCTTTTCATGTGAAAAGGAGTATACATAATAAAAAAATTATAAAAAGAAAATCCATGTAAATGTTTCCAATAAGTTGTGATGAGCTTTCCTGAGACAGCACAGCATGTATTATATGACGTTATGTTATAACTGCTACATTTCCTTTAGCAAGGACACACATTCACAAAACCTTCTTCTCGAAAACTTCAGATCTCTATAAAGAATTGCTCTGGCATGGTTAATTGATTCCCTGGTTAATTAATTGATACCCTAATTAATTGATTGTGACTTGTATAAACCCATTCTATTTTACATAATGAAACGCCCTTTAAAATTCATTTGCTTTGATTTGAAGATTAACAATAAATAACTTCAAGCTCACTGCTGTCAAGACAGTGCCTGTACCACGTACAACGCCAGAGAGGCAACGGGAGATTAGGAAGATAAATAAGTGGCTCAGGAATTGGTGTAGGAAGGAGGGGTTTGGGTTCCTGGAGAACTGGGCCGACTTCTCAGTTGGCTACAGGTTCTACGCTAGGGACGGGCTGCACCTCAATGGGGAGGGTGCAGCTGTGCTGGGGGCGAAAGTGGCTAGTAGGTTGGAGGAGTGTTTAAACTAGGAATTGGGGGGGTATTCATTTTATAGGTGGAGAAGATTGTGCCCAGGTCACTATCTGCACTAATAAAGAAGTTGGGGGTGGGGTTAGAAAAGTCAATATAGTAAGAAGGAATAGAGGTACAGAGAGATACATAAAATGCATGTACACTAATGCCAGAAGCCTCACCAACAAAATGGAGGAATTAGAATTAATTTTGTTGGAAAATAATTATGACATGGTGGGGATATCTGAGACATAGCTGGACAAGATCCATGACTGGGTAGTTAATTTACAGGGCTATAGTCTGTTCAGAAATGACCGTACAAGCAAGAGAGAGGGGGGGGCGTGTGTTTATATGTAAGTTGGGGGTCACCTGGGTAATAGTGATAATAGTGATCACAAAATAAAAAGTTTTCACTTATCCTTTAATAAGATGTGTAGTAGAGGTGTTACAAGGACACTAAACTTCATGAAGGCAAATTTCCAACGGTTGAGAGATGATCTTAGTGGCCAGTGTCAGGTAGCTGCTGAAAAGGCAAATAAAATAATGGGATGTAACCCTTTCGCAACCTTGGGTTTTGTCGTTTTTCCATTTTCGTTTTTTTGCTCCCCTTGTTCCCAGAGCCATAGCATTTTTATTTTTTGGTCAATATGGCCATGTGAGGGCTTATTTTTTGCGGGACGAGTTGTACTTTCAACGCCATTACTAGTTTTACCATATCGTGTACGGGAAAAAAATTCCAAGTGCGGTGAAATTGCAAAAAAAGTGCAATACCACAGTTTTTTTTTTTTTTTACCACGTTCACTGAATGCTAAAACTGACCTGCCCTTCTTATTCTACAGGTCATTACGAGTTCATAGACACCAAACATGTATAGGTTCTTTTTTTATTTAAGTGGTGAAAAAAAAATTCCAAAATTTGGTAAAAAAAAAAATAGCGCCATTTTCTAAGACCTGTAGCGTCTCCATTTTTCAGGATCTGGGGCTGGGTGAGGGCTTATTTTTTGCGCGCCGAGCTGATGTTTTTATTGATAACATTTTGGGGTACATCCGATGTTTTGATCGCCCGTTATTGCATTTTATTGCAATTTTGCAGCGACCCAAAAACGTAATTCTGGCGTTTAGAATTTTTTTCTCGTTACACCGTTTACCATTCGGATTAATTCTTTTTTTATATTGATAGATGGGGCGATTCTGAACGCAGCGATACCAAATATGTCTATGCAGGTTTTTTTTTAAATATTTTATTTTGAATGGGGCAAAAGGGGGGTGATTTAAACTGTTATATTTTTTTAATTTTTTTTATATTTTTAAAAACTTTTTTTTTTTCACTTTTTGCATGCTTCTAAGCAGCAACTGTCCGCTCGCCTCTGCTACATAGAGGGGATCAGCAGATCCCCTGTATGCAGCAGAAATGGTCCTGTGCTATGAGCGCTGACCACTAGGTGGCACTCATAGCGACCAGCTCATGACAACGGCAGGCGTCTGCTGCAGACCCTGAGTTGTCATGCCCACCCATCGGTGACCCACGATCACGTGACGGGGGTCGCTGATGGGCGGGGCTTAGGACGCGCTTCCCGGAAGCGCGCGTTAAATGCCGCTGTCGGAGATTGACAGCAGCATTTAACATGTTAACAGACGCGGGTGGATCGCGATTCCACCCGCGGCTGTTGCGGGCACATGTCAGCTGTAATAATCAGCTGACATGTGCTCGGTTCAGTGCGGGCTCACCACCGGAGCCCTCACTGAACCGGGGGATTACAGCCTGTGCGTACTAATACGTCACAGGCTGTAAAGGGGTTAAAAGAGGCATAGATGCTCATGAGGAGAACATAATTTTACCTCTATACAAGTCACTAGTACGACCACACTTAGAATACTGTGTACAGTTCTGGTCTCCAGTGTATAAGAAAGACATAGCTGAACTAGAGCTGGTGCAGAGAAGAGCGACCAAGGTTATTAGAGGACTGGGGGGTCTGCAATACCAAGACAGGTTATTAGAGGACTGGGGGGTCTGCAATACCAAGACAGGTTATTACACTTGGGGTTATTTACTGTGGAAAAAAGAAGGCTTAGGGGTGATCTTATTACTATGTACAAGTATATGAGGGGACAGTACAAAGACCTTTCTACTGATCTTTTTACTCTGAGGCCTGAGACGGGGACAAGGGGGCATCTTCTACGTCTGGAGGAAAGAAGGTTTAATCATAATCACAGACGGGGATTCTTTACTGTAAGAGCAGTGAGACTATGGAACTCTCTGCCGCATGATGTTGTAATGAGTGATTCACTATTAAAATTTAAGAAGGGCATGGATGCCTTTCTTGAAAAGTATATTACAGGTTATATATACACTAGATTCCTTGATAGGGCGTTGATCCAGGGAACTAGTCTGATTGTCGTATGGAGTCCGGAAGGAATTTTTTTTCCCCAATGTAGAGCTTCGTGTTGATAAATGTGTTTTTTTTTTGCCTTCCTCTGGATCAACGTGTTAGGCTATGGGTTGAACTAGATGGACTTAAAAACTGTTACTAAGGTTGAAGGAAGACTGTTATTATATCAAGACATGGCTGGTGAACTGGTCACCCCAGAACTCAACAACATTGAAAGTTATGACAGAAACCCAACTTCAAAGACTGATTGTGGTTACAGCCACTGCTCCCTGAGTTCAGTCTATGTACTGAGCAATGACTGAACCAGTGCTGGTTTGAATAGCAAAAAGAACTTTGGCACTCTATACATGAATATATAAGAAATACTGTATCTAGACTGATGTCACTTTACAAAATGAAGTTTTTTTGCGCATAATTTGGCCAATTTATGTGTGCCCATCAACCACGACAAGGTCACCTTCGTATGATGGGTAACTACGCTACCACTGGATATGCCACTCTTGGGCTGTAAGCCTGTATGGACAATATGTCTCTGCTTGGGCTTTAAACCTACAGTGTATGGGCTGGTAGAGCTGGTTAAAACCACCTGTGAATGAATAGAATGAATTAGTGAGAGGGACGCATGGTCAGAAAAAAGGCTGTCAAACTTCTAATAGTGTGAACATGTACCTGCTGCAATGTCCCAGGAGCGGGATCCCAAAAATGATTAATAGTAAAAAGAGAGGGGTCGCTCACTGGTCTATTCAGGTGCTCTGAAGAAAAAAAGTCATCTAAATTGCAAAACGAATTTCGGCACTCCATACATAAATATATAAGAAATATTGTATCTAGACTGATGTCACTTTACAAAATGAAGTTTTTTTGTGCACAGTGCTGGTGACACCACATTTCTAATTAAACATATACTTTATTAATTAAAAGCTAAAGCAAATGATAATACCCCAAAAAATATATAAACAGAGAAAGGGACTCATCATACCTGGTACAATAGCCTCAATTAAGTCTCTGTTGGTATACCAGAGTAGAGGGTATGGGAAGGAGCAAAGGTAAATCTTTCCCTCAAATGCCACCCTAAATAGTTTCCATTCAACCAACTGGGCATATACCACAGAACTTCTGTGGGCATGGCCACATCTTACTTACCCATTGTCAGAGAAGAATAAGACACCCACAGAGAAGTTCTGTGGTATATGCCCAGGCAGTTGAAGAAAAAAAATTACTTTATTTCTGATGAGCATAAGGTCTATTATCGAATTAAACATGAAGGCGCAAGATCAGCTGCAGCCCGGACTTCCACTTCATATTCAAGTCAACAGGAGGTGGAGACAGTGACGCCGGGGTCATGTGTCACAACAACCACACGAGAGCCCTGGGTAGAGCGAGTGCCGATACCACGCCAGCATAGGAGGAAAGTATAAGTTTTTTATTTTTTTCAGAAGGGAGGTGGGAGGGGGGCAAACATTTGGACCAAGAAGGGGTTGTCAGCCCCTTTAACAGTATTCACATGTAAGTTTTTCCATGTGAAAGTTTGTTTTTCGTTTTTTTTTTTTTTTTACTTTTCCTTTGAAACCACTAGCGTTGGCTGAAATAGTCATGATTAGCTTTAACATGTGTTTTGGCACCATGATTTGAATCCATCTCTATACTCTGCCAACTTACATAAGGTTTTATCCTGAGGAACAGTAAGGCATTTCAAAACGCATAGCCATCAATGAAAACTGCAATTTTACCGCACAACCTTGTGTGCACTTAGATTTGTCCTTTCCTTTGTCAGCAGTGCAGATTCTCCACAATATTTTCCTTCTACCTATATGCATCTTGTCCTAGGACCCATGGACTCGCAGCAGCTGGGATTACATGCTCTAATATGGTGTGTGATCATAATACCAGGTTAGCATAACTTTTACTAATTCATTTTTTTACTCAGATAAAACCCTTTTGCACTTCTGTTAACAGACATTTGAGTCACATTATCCATCTATTCCCAATCTCTGATAACCAAATTCTGAACCAAATACTGAACTGTTGCCTGTGTCCCATTACTGACTCTTAGTACCCCACATAATACCCACCATTGTGCCCTTTAGATGGCAAAGTTCCACAAAAAAAAAAAAAAAAGTTAATTGCTTGTGCGAGTGCCTTAGAAAACAGTACCCATATTTTTTGCCTTTATAAAGTAATAATTCCCTCTGTGTACTCAGTTTACAGTCACAACATCCTAGCTTCTTAATTGCCCTTAATGTCCAGAATACCCCCTTTATTTAGTTCCCCTCTACACTGCATGAGCCCCACAGTAGCCCTCCCACACCATCTTATACTCAACTAACCATGGATCTTGGAGTCCTCCAGCAGAAGAGGCCTACCAACCCAATGCAGTGATGCCATAGCATGGGGGCACGCAGAGTCCTGCCATGATGTTATGCTGCCTCCCCCCCCCACCTAGTCTGTGCATCTCCCTGCTTTTCTGTAGATTGTAGGCTTAAATTGACCTGCAGTCTAAAGAATGTGGAGAGGTAGTGCAGGGATGCCTCCCTGCTCTACCAGAGAGTACAACTGTATGGGTGCGTGGCACATGCTGATAGTTTAGAGTAGCGGTTGCACCAGGTGCTGGGCACCTTAGAGTAAGGGACCTGAGATGACTGCACTCTGTGCCCTTCAGTACTTAAGCTACTGGTCACATATCAACGTTTCTCTCTTGGACCGAGTGGGTTGTGTTAAATTGTGGAGAATTGGATAAGGGGGAACCCAACTCCAAGATGGAAGTGCGTCAGACGACAACTGTGCATTTCCATCCACTAAATGTCAAAGAAGTTTGGATCTACACTGCTCTGATCTAGTCCAGTGACTGAAGTGTCAGACCAGACGCCCTCAGGAAATCCTGTAATATCAGCTGTTGCCAACATCACTCAAAAAGATGAGTCAATCCTCAAGAACAAAATAGAGTAGTGGCCAGAGTAAAACTTCTCAGTTTTAGAGATAACAAGTTTAGTTAAGTCCTAGGAGCCATTACCAGCGATGCAATAACAGACAGAGGGAGCAGAAGTCGAGACTCCGTGCTGGACCTGGGGAAGTGGAGTATACAAGTCATTCTCCCCCCCCCCCCCCGCCACTTACATAATACACACCCAGTGATGACAACGGTTTGCACATGCCAAGTTGTATATATTTTAAACCAACTTTATTTACAATGTATACAAAATGGTGCTACTCTACAAGACAGATACAAAAATCTTTAGTCCATTTTCCAATGCCGGGTCAATAGCCATGATTCAGTGCCAATTCAACAAAGTGCTACATGCATTGAGCAAAGTGCGTGTCAAACATTGCCAGCCATGCTCCTCTACACAATATACTTGAAGCTGTAAGTGTTGTCACATGAAAGCTTTTTGTTTTTGCAGCGACCACACAGTTCCTGGCGGTGTGGCCTCTTCAGATCTATATGCCTTTTCTTCTGTGGACAGGAGCAGCGAGTCTTGGAGCAGATCTAAAAGATAAGGGTATATCAGAAAACAGAAGTGTTATTAAGCATCTACAATATCCTTCTAAGTAACTAGCCTAACCCTCAGTGGTTTAAGACATGAAAAGTTTATTTATTTTAGAGTGTTGATGTTAAGGGCACCCATCCTGCAGACATAGGGTTGCTCTGCAGGTTAACCGCGTTAAAAAGGTGCCTGGCCACCATACGGAGTGCAGCTCCTGGGAGAAAGTGAACTTTATTCCTCTTGGGAGCTGCCAACTTTCAGTCAGGTGTGTGGCCTGGCTATAGTCACTGCTCACAGCCAGGTACTTTCACAGATCAGTCTGAAGCATGTCAGAGCTGGGGTGTAGTGTGAATGGTGACTAGCTGCACCACCATGCTTGTATGGCAAAGCTGGCATCTCCCTTGAGTAATAAAGTCCATTTTCTCTGAGGAGCTGCACTTTCAGTAGGCGGCCAGGCACCTTTAAGGCCATTAACCATATATACACACACACACACGACATGACAGGTTTTCTTTAAGGACAGAAAAATTAATCCACATGGTATTGGCTACCTTTAGTTAATAAAATTGCACTAAATTTTAGTCTGATCTTCATTCTCAAACCCCATGATATGCAGCCTGGGCCCAGTTTTAGATTTTGCTCTTGTGCGAGTGACTCCCTGTAGTATAGGCTGGCTGTAAGCTGTGTATCCAGTGTGCTGGTGTCTTCATATTGAAGCTGTGCTGATATGACAATTTCATAGTCATGTGCTTTTCTTGTTCATAAACCATATTCTCTGCTTAAAGTTTGAAAGGGAAGCTGGTGCACACTGGCAATTGTGCCATTAAGTGCTGCCATCAGTAACATTTAAAAAGAACTTGTCAGATTAATGATGCCTGGACTACAGGTAGCATGAATCAGACATTGCATGGCTGAAATCAAGTTCTCATATGGCAGTGAGTCAGAGTTAAAAAGACAGAAGACCAGAGAGTTCAGCCTAGTGTGTGCAGTCCTTGGCCAGCTTCTCCTAAACCTGCTTCAGTTGATTAATAGGTCAATCCCCATGTACACACAGGAGACCCATCAGTCAACTGGAGCAGGGAGAAGTTGGTTGAGAACCTCTGTGGATTGGTCAGGGTTCTCTATATAGTCCCTGGTCAGCTTTTCAAGTTATGCTCTCTGAAACACTGCAGCGATCAACTAAAACTTGGCTGCAATCAAGCAGCCAGGGACTTGTAGGTCATCCATTTCAGATGCATAAAGCTAAATGACAGGTTCCTGATGAACAGCAGTGATCAAAAGCAAGCTCTGGTCGCTGCAGTTCTAGGCATATACTGACTGTAGAACACAGATGGCATTTGCTGTGTATGGAGCAGGCTCAGCTCCTGAGCCAGCTCCATACATAGGATGGAACTACTACATAGTGTTCCTATGTCAGGGAGAGGTTAACACAATGTGTCAATATAAGCTTTAAAGACTAGTTACCCAAGGGCATATATTTGTTGTACATAGGGTTTCTTACCATTTTTACATTTATGATATTCCACATGACTGCAGACAAAATAGATGCAATTAACAGAATTATAAGTAGTGGTAGTCTTACAGAGGTTGGCACAGCAAAGCAGGATAGGTGACGAGTTCTCAGCTGCACTTGTGTCTCCATAACTCCCATAGACAGGGAATGGGGAGGCGATTTGCATGCAGAGCTCCTTTTAAAAAGGAGATCCCAAACGCCCCCTTCTGGGTGATGGATGGGAACCTGGCAGTCAGACTTCACATCATTTGTCATTGAGAACCCACCTAGAGATCAGGACAGAGTTACCGCTGTTCTGATGTACTCCTACTTCGTATCCTAGGTCCAGAGTGACAGTCAACAAGCTTTAGCCACCCACTAGAGACCATAGGGTTGGGCTGACTACAGTCGGCACTTACTTGGCATTGAATTGCTTCCACTCTGTAGGGATTGAATCCTTTTTGGCACTTTCGACAAAGTTGTTTAAAATAGACCTGTAATAGACAAATTTTTATTAAGAGCTCACCCCAGGGCAAGTAAAGGTATCACAGCCAACTCACTGACCATGTACTGCCGAAATAAGGAGGCTGCAGTTACACACCAGTCACTTCATTATTAGTAGTAACCATCCCCTACCTTTACAGAACACAGGTCACATTATGTAGCACATTTTGACCATGCCCAAACATCCATTTATCGTTTCCTTCTACCCTGGCAGGAGGAGATTTCAGAGGGGCAGTGGCAGTGACATTCAGCAAGCTGCCCAGGAGAGCAGGTTGTACACCCACATACGGGACGGTCCGCTCTATCTGGGAAGGTTGGGACCTATGGATCTTTTTTTTTTTTTTTTTCACTCATTCATAACCTAATTTTTACATAAGCTTCACTATGAGGCATTGCTTTTTTGTACCTAAGGCTGTATTCACACACTGCATAAATTGTGGGTTTTTATTTTTTACACAACACTCTTGTTTATTGCATTTTTTTATGCACCCTCCTCCCCAAGGCACTTTTGGTGCAGATTTAAAGCAGCGTTTAGTGTATAAAATAGATATATCCCCCTTGGCAAGCATGTAGCAATACTTGGAAACATGGGGTACTTAGTTAACACTAATTTGGCAATAGAGCATAAACCTCATCTCACTACTACAAGAGACATCACCCCCAAATCCAGACTATCCCGCTGGATCTGGAATGCTTGAGAGCCATGCTAAAACCTATTCACGTGGGTTAAAAAGCTTGCAATGCAAAGGGTAAGTAGCAACAAAAGTGCCATTTAATGCAGGAGTCACTGTACGGTTCATAGAGTAATCTCGCCAGAATCTGGACTTCACTGAACTTTTACATCGCGCCTGCTGCACTGAGACATTTGACAGAGATAAAGATGCCGGAGGGAGCATCAGCTGACACGCTCCTACTTTCAACTATTAGTATCCAGGATGCTGATACAGCTTCAAGTGCGATGCTGTGCAGGTGTAGGCCACCTAGAGTCGCGGGCCAAATATTCTTGCCCCACAGGCCAGATTGACATGTTCTGAGAAAATGCAGTGTTTATGTGGATGAGCAACCTCATTTAAATACAGTAAATCAAAGTCTCACCTTGTTACTTCCAGATATACACCACACATACGCGCTCTCCCACCGGGTTTTGCATTCTTTGCAGTGGAAGTAGCCATATTTCTGTTCCAGGAACTGAAAGAACATGATTATAGCCACAGTATAGTCATTCCTTCTCAACATTAGACAGTCCATGGTACTAAATTAACTGAGGAAAGCAAAATACCCCCCTATCAGACTAGCCACAGTCGAGAGAGTTATCCACCCCAGTCAAGGGTCCCATGAACAGTAGGGTTCCATGGGCAAACCCAGAAGACTGCCAAGGAGGACTCCTACCCAAGCTGGCTACTCAGAATGACTTAGTCACATGCCACAAAAAAAAAAAAAAAAAAAAAAAAAGGGGGAACCATCACAGTTGTGAACAAATCTGAAACTTGACCCCATTAAATATCAGATGGACCTGTCAGATGCCACCAGTGCCCATCATATGGCTGACCTGGCAACGACATCAGTTTCTATTCATAATCGATGATATGAACAGAACCCAATGGCATTATCAGATATATTGGGCTAAAATCTATGGCTGAGCGCCACAAAAATCCAAGCCAGAAACTACAGCACATTCCCATGGAAAGATATCCACATGTTATCAGCACAAGATAGTCACCAAAATACCAGCTGTATCACCAGATAAATGTTGGGTGAGCCGGACTTTCATTTAATGTGTCTAGGGAGTATCCAGACTCCTATGGTGTTAGTGATGGATCAGGCAGTAAGAACTCAACATGCTCAATCCTTTCGTACTCCAGCGAGATAAGTGGAGTACTTGGCTGCTTATCTCCTTGATCACATATTCAGACTTCTGTGTACATCAAGGTCAGGTGCTAGTGTTTGCACCATGGCGTACATTTTCTTTGTGCGTGCCAATAGTGCACCTGAGAGATCAGGAGCAGGGCTGTACCACATAACTTTAGACCCCAGAAATTGGAGCAGGGCCAACTTTGAACCGAACTGGTCACTTGCTGGGGGGGGGGAATAATATAAATAAATATAGAATTTATATACATATAATAATTTGAGTTAGCTACCTTGGAAAGAGCCCTGAGCTCCCCTGATTCCTTACCACTTTCCCATTTTGCGCTGTATCACTTCATGTCACATTTGCTACTTTTGGAGCACTATATGAAGTCCCTGCTTACAGGCCAGCTGGGGGTTCCTTCACAATCTTCTCTGGAGGAATTTCATCCCTCCTTCTCAGACACACCAATCATGTTCAGCAGCTGATCTAGAAGTATCAGATCCTGCAGACCTGTGATTGTCAGTGTCTGGGAGATAGTGGAGAAAGCGTACACCCCCCAGGCAAGACTATTCTGCTCAGGTGGACTACATGCAGAGATTTCTCATATTGTGCTCCAGAAGCAATAAATGAATATTTGCAATGAAGTGATAGTGCAAGATGGTAAAGTGCTGCCAAACCAGGGATCTCTGATACAATGTACACTAATGACCTGAATTATAAACTTAAGTCAATGTTCACACCACATTGCCTACAATCAAGATTTGTCAGGATCTCAACAGGGTCAGTAACTGGCTTCTAGCCTGGCAGTATTAGTCTGTCAGACATGCTACATTCTGGAGCAGGTTTGAAAAAGATAATTACTGCCAAGTCAGAGGCCATCCAAGTGAACGGCTCTGCCAAGGCTCAGTGAAATGGGGGGGGGATGTGTGTTGGTAAAGGTCCCAAATGTACAGTATACCTGGGTCATTACACAGGAAGAATTTCATTCAAATCAATGCACCAGATCCCAGCATCACAACCCTGTCCCAAGTGCCTGTACCTGGAATGCAGATCTCTTCTCATCCACGTTGATCTCTTTCTCCAGGATCTTTTCTGCCACCTGCTCAGTTGATTTCTCTTCAATCTCTAACTTGCGATCAGCATCTTCCTTGTAATCGCCGACCTCCTTGTAGTCGGGGAGGGCTGGACTTTTGTTAGGAACACGACACCCATGCGGGAGGGAGAACACCCTGCGATCCACCACCGGCGAGTACACAGCCACCGGCCGAGTGAATTGCACAGGGTTGGCCACATTGCTGGGAGGAGGCGGGAGAGGCCTGCGCAGTGTGCGAGGTCCCAAAGAGCACTGGATCCCAGTATCAACCCGCAGGTTCACCTGCACCCCAACCTCCTTAGTATTGGCCTTACGGAGCCGCGGAGTCAGATTGGGGTTCACTTGGGACAGGATGGCTTTGAGCTGGGCCCGCTGGAAGTTGTCCAGGTAGTCTGTGGCCTCTGAGCTCTTGCTTGTCTTCCAGGTCGTCTGCTTATTTCTGGTTGTTGCCTGTGGAGTTGGCCCAGGAGGTGCTTGTCTGAAATTATTGCCATAGTTATTGAAGGCATTAAAAGGCGAACACATGAACCCTGCCATAACTCATGTATCTGATGTGTGGAGCTGTGGCCGAGCCTCAGCTTTATCCTGCCCGGACCTCACCAGCCCCAGCTGGACCTCGTCACCTGCCAATTTCCCCCAATTACATCCTACACTTGTACAGGCTGCGATCACAATACACATTAGGATGCGCTGTAGAGAAGCTGCAACCAATCATATCATTGCTCTAAACTTTAGGCTATGTTCACACGTAGAGTATTTGTAGCCAAAACCAGGACTGGAACAATCAGAGGAAAAGTATAATAGCAACACGTCACGACTTCTGTATTTTTTAATCAGAGTGTGCTCCGAGTGTCATCTGTTTTTCTCATATATGGAGAAATAATAAAAAAAAAATTCTCCACTCCATTCTGACAGTCTGTGAAAATCGGACTGAACTCGGATGCCATCGAAGTGAGGTCAGATTTTTTCACGGACCCATTGACTTGTATTGCTGATTTTCATACCACACTTGGATCAAAATCGGACATCTTTGATATTTTCCGTGGACCACTCAGTCCGAGGAAAAAAAACGAAAAATGTGCACAGCCCAATAGATTATCATAGGTATGAGTGCTAGCCGTGAAAACCAAAGCAAAAATCGGACGTGTGAATGAGCCCTAACCCAAAGGAGCAGTAAAGAATCACTCCAGGCAAAAACTAAAATCTACACATTAGTCCTGTTTTGTTTATGGCTGTGTTATGATTATTTGCACAAAATGTATCAGTATTGCACAGTGTTGTTGGCATATATTTAGATATAACACTTCTGTTTAAGGGCCTTTGCACACATTACAGATTTACTGCATTTATTTCTGCGCAGATTTGTCAAAAAACCTAAAGGGTTTCCTGATGCAAGCAAAGTGAATGAGAATCCTGAAGTCTCATGCACACGTTGCTTATTTTTGACCTGCAGATTTAAATCTGCATCATGTTAATTCTTTCAGCATTTTTGCTGCAGATTTCAAGTGGGGAAAAATCTGCACCAAAAACTCACATAAAAAATGCACCAAGTTTACGCTGCATTTTTCCTGCCAAGTGATGCAGAAAGGTTGCACCAAATTCCTAACGTGTTCACATACCCTTAACCCTTCACACATCTGTATAATACCAGTACAGGAAAAAATGATACTGGTGTCATCAGTGTTTTGGATCAGTTTGTTTTTTTCCGCTATGGCTTAAGTAAAATCAATTCCAAAGCTTCTCCTATACTTTGCAATGTAAAACACGTACAGCACACAGACTGTACACTGGTGACACAAGTCAGACATGTGCTGTACGTGTTTTACAAGGACCCATAGACCTGTATTGGCCATTGTCATCTGTGCTGCTGGTAAAAAAACGGACATGTCTTCGTGTAGTTTGCACAGACACACGATTCATGCAAACACATGGACATGTGTGCAACACCATCAATTATAATGGGTATGTGTGGCATCTGTGAAAAAAACGGATGCCACACATAGTGCAAACAGGAACATGTGAAGGGGGCCCAAGGCTGTTTTTGCACTTTTTACCTCTCACCCCACCACCTCTGGGGAGAGAATTGTATTTTTTTTAAAAAAGTTGCAATTCATAAATCTGGTGTAAGGCTATGTTCACACATTGCGTTTTTTCAGCGCTTTCTTTTCTGCAGCAAAACCTGATCTCTTGCCAAGTTTGCTCAGGATTTTTCTTGCTTTTTTGCTTGTTTTTGGTACGTTTTTTAATGTGTTTTTTTGCACTGTCCTTTTGTCTCTTTATGCATGTACATAAAGTTCAGTGAAAAAAAAATCTCATTCTATTTCATCAGGTTTTGGCCCCAAAAAACGCTGAAAAAAACTGACACCTACGTTTTTGGTGTGTTTTTTCACCACCCATTACTTTGAATGGGTGAAAATCACTGAAAGAATGCTGAAAGAAGTGACATGCTCTATTCCGCAAAAAAACATGCAAAGCACAAAATCCTGATGACATAAAAACCAAGGTGTGTGCATGAGATTTCTGTAATCTCATAGACTTTGCTTGTACTGTAAAAGCTGAAAGTTTGCATAAATAAAGGCTGAAAAAATGCAATGTGTGAACATAGCCTAAGGCTATGTTTTTGACGTTGCAGATTTTCTGCACTCATTATGTAAATCAAGCTACTTGCGTTTTTTCATTGAGTTTTTGAGTGTGTTTTTATCGCATTTTTGACAATATGTTTTTTTTTGTCTCTTCTTAGTTTATCATGTTTTAAACAAAGCTACTTTGTTTTTGGCCTCCTTCACATGTCCCTGTTTAAACGTGAAAAAACGGTACCGGTGCCATCAGTGTTTCCCATCAGTGAGTCCGTGTTTACCATCAGTGTTTTTCTAGTATAGTTAAAAAAAGAATTAAATGACAAATCTTCTCCTATACTTTGCAATGTTAAACACATACACCACATGTACAGCACACAGATGCTGTCCCTGTTTTCACGGACCCATAGACTTGTATTGACCTTTCTCATCCGTGCTGCCGGAAAAACACAGACATGTGCAAAGCAGTATAGGTTATAATGGGTACAAGTGGCATCCATGCCACACGTACTGCAAACACGGACATGTGAAGGGGGCCTAAGATACTTCCTGGTATTTGGCTTTGACAAAACTTTATTGATGCAGTCATGTGCAGGGTGCAGGTGCTTTTTATGCATTTCTGTTGCGTTATTTTACCTGTGGATTTTCTGCATCTAATACAAGTGCGGCCCCACTATCAGTATTTGGTCAGTATTCGGTCAGTATTTTTTCTCAGGAGTGGGAGCCGAACCAGGTGAGGAACAATCAGAGAAAAGGTATAATAGAAACAAGTCACCAATTCTGCATTTATCACCCACTCCTGGTTTTGTCTCCCATTCCTGAGAAAAAATACTGACCGAATACTGACCAAATACTGATAGTGGGGCCGTGGTCTATGGGAAAAATCTGCACATAAAATTCAGCGCACTCGCAAAAGAAATTAACATGTTGCAGATTTAAAACATGCAGCCTGTTTAAAATCATTGACGTAGTGCCGGAGACACAGCGCTGGATCTGGGGAGGGTAAGTAAAGTGTATATATACAGTACAGACCAAAAGTTTGGACACACCTTCTCATTTAAACATTTTTCTGTATTTTCATGACTATGAAAATTGTACTTTCACACTGAAGGCATCAAAACTATGAATTAACACATGTGGAATTATATACTTAACAAAAAAGTGTGAAACAACTGAAAATATGTCTTATATTCTAGGTTCTTCAAAGTAGCCACCTTTTGCTTTAATGACTGCGTTGCACACTCTTGGCTGTTATGCACACGCCCGGGCTGAGCGGCGTGTGCGTGTGATTGTAGTGATTCCACTGGACCGTGCCGGAGAGTGAATGCCTGGAGGGGCTTAACTAGGTATTCACCCGATCCGACCAGGGTCGCACGACGGCATACGACGCCAGTGCACCAAGGAGGAACCGAGCAAAGGGACCAGGTGCTACTCCAGGACAGACCCCGGACACGGCTGTTGACCCACACAGGGGAATACAGGAACAGACTGGTAGGCTGGCACACAGACTGGTGGGTATAGGCAGGCACGACTGGTATGCAGGCAGGCGGGTAAGCAGGCAGGGGGGTACAGGCAAGCACAGCTAGAGTGCAGACAGGGAGGCACTAGCAGGTAGGAACACAGGCGGGATAGGACCCAGTACACACTGGGACTCAGGAACAATACAGGCAGAGGGGTACAGGCAAGCACAGCTAGAGTGCAGACAGGGAGGCACTAGCAGGTAGGGACACTGGCGGGATAGGACCCAGTACACACTGGGACTCAGGAACAGAGCCACAGATGTGGCGGACAAACACAGCAGAGTGAGGCCGCCCAGAGAGGTGAGCGAGAACAGGGCAGGACAAGGCCGCCTGGAGCGGTGAGCAAGAGTAGAGCAGGACAAGGCCGCCAGGAGCGGTGAACAAAGGATAAGAGCTGAGCGAGACTGCTGGAGCAGTGAGCAAGAGTAAAGCAGGACGAGGCCGCCTGGAGCGGTGAGCAAGAGTGGAGCGAGACTGCGGGAGCAGCGAGCAAAAGGGTCAGAGCGGAACAAGGCTGCCGGAGCAGCGAGCAAAGGAGTCAGAGCAGGCTAGAACCGCCGGAGCGGTAAGCAAAGGAGTCAGAGCAGACTAGAACCGCCGGAGCGGTGAGCAAAGGAGTCAGAGCAGGCTAGAACCGCCGGAGCAGTGAGCAAAGGAGTCAGAGCAGGCTAGACTGAGTAGGGGGGACAGGGCTCTGTTCACACGGAACAGACAGGAAGGGAAAGGCAGAGCCAGACACCCACAGGGTACTTGCAGTGAAGTAGCGAGTGGACCACAAACTCACAAACGGGAGTACAGAGACAACAGGCAGGAGTTAGGTACGAGTTCAGACTCTGCAGAAAAAGGAAAGGAACGGACATAGAGAAAAGACAGATGAAAGATAGGAGAGAGTACAGACTGGAACTGAGTGTACGGACGAGACCGACACAGGAGCGGGACACAGGAGCGGGTCTGGGAATACGGCCCCCAGAGAGACGGGACGAACAGGCAAGGAGCGTGTTCAGACAGAACAGACAAGATACAGGAGCAGGTCTGGGTAATCGGCCCCCAGAGAGGCGGGACGAACAGGCAAGGAGCGTGTTCAGACAGGACAGACAAGATACAGGAACGGATCTAGGTAATCGGCCCCTAGAAGGTGGAAGGAACAGGCTAGGAGCGTGTTCAGACAGGACAGACAAGATACAGGAACGGATCTAGGTAATCGGCCCCTAGAAGGCGGGAGGAACAGGCTAGGAGCGTGTTCAGACAGGCCTGGAAATACAGCCTCCAGGAAAGGCAGCAGGCAAGAGTACACAGACAGGACTCAGTTCAGACACGGGAACTGATACCGCAAGGCAGGAGACAAAGACAGGACTCAGTTCAGACACGGGAACTGATACCGCAAGACAGGAGACAAAGAACGGGACCTGGCATCTTCAGAGTGAAAGCACACACTGAATGAAACACTATGCTCAGGCAGGGATAGATGGGAGCAGCTGAGCTATATACCAGGTGACAGACAGCAATAGGCTGAGGACGCACAAGGGGTGTGACCCACAGCAGGTACAAAAAGCAGGAAGTGATCGGGCGCCACCCTTAAGCAGCAGAAACAGACACAAGCAGACAGCATGGAGGGAAGCCAGAGAGACATTCTGGACTGGAGATCAAGTGCGCGCTCTTGCACAGTGGGAGATAGACCACCATGCAAGGACGCCGCCAGGTATGTTACAGTACCCCCCCCCCTTACGCCCCCTCATCTTCAGGCCTGCCAGAATCTTCCACAGGGAATTCGAGGACCAGTCGTTCACTTCAAGGAGATCACTTCTACTGTCCACAGGAAAAACTGATCTCATCTGGTTAGCTAGGATGCTACCTCCTATCCAGCCATCCTCAGCAACAGACGAAACGGGTGGAGTACCAGGAACAGCACACAAGGAAGTCTCTCTCCACATATTTTCAGGTGGCACCCCAGAGGGTACAGGAGACAACTGGAAGTCCTTCACCGGGTTGGAGGGGGACAGAGACTTGGGGGTAATCTCTGCTTCGAGGTACATCTTGTCAAGCTCACAGGAAGAAATAGACGGGTTATCAGGTACATAATGAGGAAAAGTCACTGTCTCTTTGTTATCTGGTGGTACCCCGGAGGATTCAGGAAACAACTGGAGGTCCTCTGCCGGGTCAGAAGAGTGCAGAGGCTCAGAGAAAACATCTGCTTCAGAGTACACTAGGTCGGACTCACTGGACGAAGCAGGCGAGGTATCGGGTACCGAGTATAGGAAAGTCTCTGTCCATTCACCACCAGGTGGCACCCCGAAGGGTTCTGGTGACAACTGGCGGTCCTCCGCCTGGTCAGAGGGGTGTAGAGACTCACAGGTAACCTCTGCTTCAGAGTACACTAGGTTGGACTCACTGGACGAAGCAAGCGAGGTATCAGATCTAGGATATAGGAAAGTCTCTGTCCATTCACCACCAGGTGGCACCCAGAAGGGTTCTGGAGACAACTGGAGGTCCTCCGCCTGGTCGGAGGGGTGTAGAGACTCGGGAGTAACCACTGCTTCGGAGTACACTAGGTTGGACTCAGTGGACGAAGCGAGCGAGGTATCAGGTACAGAGTATAGGAGAGTCTCTGTCCTTTCGCTACCAGGTAGCACCCCGAAGGGTTCTGGAGACAACTGGAGGTCCTCCGCCTGGTCGGAGGGGTGTAGAGACTCGGGAGTAACCTCTGCTTCGGAGTACACTAGGTTGGACTCACTGGACGAAGCGAGCGAGGTATCAGGTACAGAGTATAGGAGAGTCTCTGTCCTTTCGCTACCAGGTAGCACCCCGAAGGGTTCAGGAGACAACTGGAGGTCTTCCGCCTGGTCGGAGGGGTGTAGAGACTCGGGGGTAACTACCACTTTGGGGTACCCATTGTCAGGCTCACAGGACGAAGCGGACAAAGTATCGAGTACCGGGTGTAGAGAAGTCTCTCTCCATTTGTCATCGAGTGGTATCCCGGAGGATTCAGGAGGCAACAGGGGGTCCTCCACCAGATAGTAGAGGTGCACAGACTCTGAGGTAACCACAGCTTTGGAGCATCCTTGGACATGCACACCGGTTAAAGTGGGTGAAGCATCTGATGCCGGGTGCAGGAAGTTCTCCTGTGTGGAGTCTGGATGGGCAGAAGTCTCTTCGGGCAGGAGAACTGGTGCACTACCCACGCACATTACCCGTTGGGGCTTCTCCGGGATACAGGGAGATGAAGCTTCAGTAGGGACTTCAAGGTTGGGGTCAGGAGGTCTCAGGGAGGACAGACCCTGGCGTGACGGCTTGCCTCTACGTCTAGCACGTCTGGACTGCCTCTTGAGGTTGGGAGAAGTATTCCGGAAAGCGTAGTCACCCTGTGAGGATTCTGGGTGGGCAGTAGTCTCATTGGGCTGGAGGACTATTGCGCTACCCACACACATTACCCGTCGGGGCTGCTCCGGGATATTGGGAAGTGAAGCTTCAGCAGGGGCTTCAGGGTTAGGGTCCTCGAAGACCATACGAAAGGCCACCAGGAAGGCCTGCAGGTCAAGGACGACAGGATCCCATGCTTCCCATAGGGGGGTGACCCATTTCAAGGCATCACCCGCTAGGTAGTCAATCATAAAGGCCACTTTAGCCCAATCGGAAGGAAAATAGAGAGGGTAGGCCTTAAAGTGTAGCATGCATTGCTCCACAAATGCACGACACTGTCTTGGATCCCCATAGTAACGTGGCGGATCCGCAGGAACGAGAGCTGATAGATCCATCTGGACGGTGCGTAATTCGTCTGGAACTCAGCTAAGGAAAAAAAAATTATTTATTTATTTTAATGCATGTATTCGCTGGAAAACTTCTCAGAGAGCGAAGGCCGTGGGGCTCAACGGGAACCATGGCCTGAGCATGCTGTTATGCACACGCCCGGGCTGAGCGGCGTGTGCGTGTGATTGTAGTGATTCCACTGGACCGTGCCGGAGAGTGAATGCCTGGAGGGGCTTAACTAGGTATTCACCCGATCCAACCAGGGTCGCACGACGGCATACGACGCCAGTGCACCAAGGAGGGACCGAGCAAAGGGACCAGGTGCTACTCCAGGACAGACCCCGGACACGGCTGTTGACCCACACAGGGGAATACAGGAACAGACTGGTAGGCTGGCACACAGACTGGTGGGTATAGGCAGGCACGACTGGTATGCAGGCAGGCGGGTAAGCAGGCAGGGGGGTACAGGCAAGCACAGCTAGAGTGCAGACAGGGAGGCACTAGCAGGTAGGAACACAGGCGGGATAGGACCCAGTACACACTGGGACTCAGGAACAATACAGGCAGAGGGGTACAGGCAAGCACAGCTAGAGTGCAGACAGGGAGGCACTAGCAGGTAGGGACACTGGCGGGATAGGACCCAGTACACACTGGGACTCAGGAACAGAGCCACAGATGTGGCGGACAAACACAGCAGAGTGAGGCCGCCCAGAGAGGTGAGCGAGAACAGGGCAGGACAAGGCCGCCTGGAGCGGTGAGCAAGAGTAGAGCAGGACAAGGCCGCCAGGAGCGGTGAACAAAGGATAAGAGCTGAGCGAGACTGCTGGAGCAGTGAGCAAGAGTAAAGCAGGACGAGGCCGCCTGGAGCGGTGAGCAAGAGTGGAGCGAGACTGCCGGAGCAGCGAGCAAAAGGGTCAGAGCGGAGCAAGGCTGCCGGAGCAGCGAGCAAAGGAGTCAGAGCAGGCTAGAACCGCCGGAGCGGTAAGCAAAGGAGTCAGAGCAGACTAGAACCGCCGGAGCGGTGAGCAAAGGAGTCAGAGCAGGCTAGAACCGCCGGAGCAGTGAGCAAAGGAGTCAGAGCAGGCTAGGCTGAGTAGGGGGGACAGGGCTCTGTTCACACGGAACAGACAGGAAGGGAAAGGCAGAGCCAGACACCCACAGGGTACTTGCAGTGAAGTAGCGAGTGGACCACAAACTCACAAACGGGAGTACAGAGACAACAGGCAGGAGTTAGGTACGAGTTCAGACTCTGCAGAAAAAGGAAAGGAACGGACATAGAGAAAAGACAGATGAAAGATAGGAGAGAGTACAGACTGGAACTGAGTGTACGGACGAGACCGACACAGGAGCGGGACACAGGAGCGGGTCTGGGAATACGGCCCCCAGAGAGACGGGACGAACAGGCAAGGAGCGTGTTCAGACAGAACAGACAAGATACAGGAGCAGGTCTGGGTAATCGGCCCCCAGAGAGGCGGGACGAACAGGCAAGGAGCGTGTTCAGACAGGACAGACAAGATACAGGAACGGATCTAGGTAATCGGCCCCTAGAAGGCGGAAGGAACAGGCTAGGAGCGTGTTCAGACAGGACAGACAAGATACAGGAACGGATCTAGGTAATCGGCCCCTAGAAGGCGGGAGGAACAGGCTAGGAGCGTGTTCAGAAAGGCCTGGAAATACAGCCTCCAGGAAAGGCAGCAGGCAAGAGTACACAGACAGGACTCAGTTCAGACACGGGAACTGATACCGCAAGGCAGGAGACAAAGACAGGACTCAGTTCAGACACGGGAACTGATACCGCAAGACAGGAGACAAAGAACGGGACCTGGCATTTTCAGAGTGAAAGCACACACTGAATGAAACACTATGCTCAGGCAGGGATAGATGGGAGCAGCTGAGCTATATACCAGGTGACAGACAGCAATAGGCTGAGGACGCACAAGGGGTGTGACCCACAGCAGGTACAAAAAGCAGGAAGTGATCGGGCGCCGCCCTTAAGCAGCAGAAACAGACACAAACAGACAGCATGGAGGGAAGCCAGAGAGACATTCTGGACTGGAGATCAAGTGCGCGCTCTTGCACAGTGGGAGATGGACCACCATGCAAGGACGCCACCAGGTATGTTACATTGGCATTCTCTTGATGAGCTTCAAGAGGTAGTCACCGGAAATGGTCTTCCAACAATCTTGAAGGAGTTCCCAGGGATGCTTAGCACTTGTTGGCCCTTTTGCCTTCACTCTGCGGTCCAGCTCACCCCAAACCATCTTGATTGGGTTCAGGTCTGGAGACTGTGGAGGCCAGGTCATCTGGCGTAGCACCCCATCACTCTCCTCCTTGGTCAAATAGCCCTTACACAGCCTGGAGGTGTGTTTGGGGTCATTGTCCTGTTGAAAAATAAATGATGGTCCAACTAAACGCAAACTGGATGGAATAGCATGCCGCTGCAAGATGCTGTGGTAGCCATGCTGGTTCAGTATGCCTTCAATTTTGAATAAATCCCCAACAGTGTCACCAGTAAAGCACCCCCACACCATCACACCTCCTCTTCCATGCTTCACGGTGGGAACCAGGCATGTAGAGTCCATCCGTTCACCTTTTCTGCGTCGCACAAAAACACGGTGGTTGGAACCAAAGATCTCAAATTTTGACTTATCAGACCAAAGCACAGATTTCCACTGGTCTAATGTCCATTCCTTGTGTTCTTTAGCCCAAACAAGTCTCTTCTGCTTGTTGTCAGTCCTTAGCCGTGGTTTCCTAGCAGCTATTTTACCATGAAGGCCTGCTGCCCAAAGTCTCCCCTTAACAGTTGTTGTAGAGATGTGTCTGCTGCTAGAACTCTGTGTGGCATTGACCTGGTCTCTAATCTGAGCTGCTGTTAACCTGCGATTTCGGAGGCTGGTGACTCGGATAAACTTATTCTCAGAAGCAGAGGTGACTCTTGGTCTTCCTTTCCTGGGGCGGTCCTCATGTGAGCCAGTTTCTTTGTAGTGCTTGATGGTTTTTGCAACTGCACTTGGGGACACTTTCAAAGTTTGCCCAATTTTTCGGACTGACTGACCATCATTTCTTAAAGTAATGATGGCCACTCGTTTTTCTTTACTTAGCTGCTTTTTTCTTGCCATAATACAAATTCTAACAGTCTATTCAGTAGGACTATCAGCTGTGTATCCACCAGACTTCTGCACAACATAACTGATGGCCCCAACCCCATTTTTAAGGCAAGAAATCCCACTTATTAAATCTGACAGGGCACACCTGTGAAGTGAAAACTATTTCCGGAGACTACCTCTTGAAGCTCATCAAGAGAATTCCAAGAGTGTGCAAAGCAGTCATCAAAGCAAATGTAACGGGTCTGGGAGGCGGAACCTCTGAGCTACTATACAAGGGGGCGGTCCTTGTAAGGGAGCGGGTGGCGACCAGGGAAGACGGGCAGGCAGTCACAGCAGGTGACCGGGACAGTCTCTGAGTGAACGGGCTGGAGGTCACGGCAAGTGACCGGGGCAGTCTCTGGATGAACGGGCAGGAGGTCACGGCAAGTGACCGGGGCAGTCTCTGGATGAACGGGCAGGAGGTCACGGCAAGTGACCGGGGCAGTCTCTGGATGAACGGGCAGGAGGTCACGGCAAGTGACCGGGGCAGTCTCTGGGTAAAGGGTAGGTACGACCTGTGATGGCAGAGCCTCCAGGTAGGCTAGCAGGCAGATGGTAGATGTGTGCTCCCAGGTGAGCAAGCGAGAGTCTCTGGAATGGCAGGTGGTCACAGCACGTGACGGCGGAGCCTCCAGGTAGGCTAGCAGGCAGGTAACAGGTGTGCGCTCCCAGGTGAGCGGGCAGGAGTCTCTGGAATGGCAGGTGGTCACAGCACGTGACGGCGGAGCCTCCAGGTAGGCTAGCAGGCAGGTAGCAGGTGTGCGCTCCCAGGTGAGCGGGCAGGAGTCTCTGGAATGGCAGGTGGTCACAGCACGTGACGGCGGAGCCTCCAGGTAGGCTAGCAGGCAGGTAGCAGATGTGCGCTCCCAGGTGAGCGGGCAAGCTGGTCCATAGACAGACTGACAGGAGTTGGAGGGCAGACCGTCGGACCTCAGGCTAGCAGGCAGGTAGCAGAAGAGCGCTCCCAGGTGAGCGGGCAAGCTGGTCCTTAGACAGACTGACAGGAGTCGGTAGGCAGACCGTCGGACCTCAGGCTAGCAGGCAGGTAAGCGGAATATCAGGCAGGAATCAGACAGCAAACTGGCAGGAATCTGGCAGGTAACTGGCAACGGGACCTGAGGGCTGAAGCAGAGTAGTGAACAGTGCAACAACATTGCTCGGGCACCTCCATTTTGGAGGAGGTGCCTTATATATGGTAAAGTCCTCCGGCCATTGGCCGGGGACTCCTTAGGACAGCGCGCACGGCCCCTTTAAGAGGGAGGGAGCGCGCGCGCGCCCTAAGCACAGTGGCCGGGAAGGAGCGCGCACTGCCAGCAGAGCGGGAGGAGGACGCCGGGCTCGGAGCAGAGGGGTGAGGGGAACAGCGTCCCTGCCTAGCAGAGGGCAGGGATGCCGGCGCTACAGCAAAAGGTGGCTACTTTGAAGAACCTAGAATATAAGACATATTTTCAGTTGTTTCACACTTTTTTGTTAAGTATATAATTCCACATGTGTTAATTCATAGTTTTGATGCCTTCAGTGTGAAAGTACAATTTTCATAGTCATGAAAATACAGAAAAATCTTTAAATGAGAAGGTGTGTCCAAACTTTTGGTCTGTACTGTATATATATTTATATTTACAACTAGCTGAGCTGGGAAGCAAACGTTTTCTGAGAGAGAATAACCCTTTAAATGATCAGAGGCCTCATTGAGAAGTCTGATTTTCACGTACAAGTACTTTCCATGGTTTTCACGGATAGCACTCGTACCTGTGATACTCGGACCACACTCTGATCAGAATAATCAGTTCATTTTTCTTGTACATGGAAAAATCGTACGTGTGAATGAGCCCTCAGACCATGTTCACACATTCAGTATTTGGTCAGTATTTTACATCAGTATTTGTAAGCCAAAACCAGGAGTGGGTGATAAGTACAGAAGTGGTGACGTGTTTCTATTATACTTTTCCTCTGATTGATTGTTCCACTCCTGGTTTTGGTTTACAAATACTGATGTAAAATACTGACCAAATACTGAACATGTGAATGTGCCCTTACAGAGATCCCCTGTTACAACACAGCTGAAGGCTGTGCTAACAACTAATTCCTTTGAGGCCTCTCTCACACGTCAGTATTTCTGGTATGTGTGGTGACAGTTTCCACACGTACTAGAGACACTGACACACGCAGACCCATTCAAATTAAATGGGTCGGCGCACACGTCAGTGTGTTTCCACGGCCCATGTGTCAGTGTGCTCCACACGTAGACATGTCCATTTTTGGCCGGCAGCACGGATCACACAGACCCATTCAATTCAATGGGTCGGTGTAAACGTACCGCACATGGATGCCATCCATGTGACACATATGGGCGCTTGGGAATCAGTGTACAGTTAACGCTTTTCCTAAGCGTCGGGTGCTGAACACTGCCCTCATCATAGTCCCCTGCCAGAGCTGCGATCAGCACCAGCAGGGGACAATGATGAGAGTAGTATTCTGCTCCCGTAGTGTCCACCTGTAAACATAAGAATAAAATAAAAAAAATCCTTACACTCACCTGTCCTAAGTGTCCTCCACTGTAATCCATGCGACCGCTCACACCGAGGAGCCGGGGAGAGTGACTCCTGCAGTGAGAGGGCCCCAGAGCTGCGCTCAGTGAGTGACAGGACACCGCTCGCTGAGCGCAACTCTGAGCCCCGCTTGCTGCAGGAGTCATTCTCCCCGCCTCCTCTACTGATTGGTCGCACCGATTACAGCGGGGGACACTTAGGACAGGTGAGTATAAGGATTTTTTTTATTTTAGACTTATTTTTACAGGTGGAGACACGGGCAGCAGACTACGGTTCTCATCATTATCCCTGCTGGTGCTGATCACAGCGCCGGCAGGGGACTATGATGAAGGCAGCGTTCAGCACCCAGCGCTTGGGAACAGTGCTAACTGTACCGCTGATTCCCAGGAGCTGGTATGAGTGCTCCTGATGCGGCACACATGTGCCACACAAGTGCACATGGACACGGATATCTCCAGTACGGGTTTTTCCGGTACCGGAAATATCCAGACGTGTGAAACGGGCCTGAGCGACAGGTGCCTCTTTATACACACACCTAGGGAAACAGCTGTCAGTCTAGGGCAGTGTGGGGAGGACAAGACGACAGGCTCTGGCCTCGGACTAGTCACATGAGACGCATGGTCCGGCCTTTCTAAATAGGTTTTCTCTGAAAGGCTACCTCAGTCAGCAGGGCAGCAGGAGTCAGAGGACAGGTTCCCTGTAATAAATTCACATTGTTGTGTGCTAAACACCAGGGGCTCAAAATAAGGAAAAAGCAGTGACTGAATTGCTGTTTTTTTGTTTATCTTGCCTCACACAAAATGTAAATCGATCATGTCAGGAGATCGGCGGGGAACACAGGGCTGAGAGCAGAGCAGCGGATCCGGGAGGTAGATATTATTATTATTATTATATATATTATTTTTTGCATACTTATTATAGTTTTTTTATTTCTGCAGCACTATCACTGACATCCAGAGCGGAAAAAAAAAGTTTAATCAACCTCCTATATATTTCCATTATACTGTTTTGCACAGCACTTTCTCTAATATTTCATATTTTTCGCCATTGCAATGGATTTTCATACCTGATTGCAATACTTTGTATTTAAATAGCATCAAATCACTCATACGGCTTCATATAGACATTGTTCTATATTGTGTGTGACAGTTCAGGTTTTACCTGCTTTTTATGTTATATATTTTAATACATTTTCTATATAAAGTAAATATTTTAATGCATTTATAGCACATCTCTTCTTAAACCTGTAAAACCATATTCTCCGGTTGTGGTGTTATATAAATCTCATTTTATATATATATATATATATATATATATATATATATATATACAGTACAGACCAAAAGTTTGGACACACCTGCTCATTTAAAGATTTTTCTGTATTTTCATGACTATGAAAATTGTACATTCACACTGAAGGCATCAAAACTATGAATTAACACATGTGGAGTTATATACTTAACAAAAAAGTGTGAAACAACTGAAAATATGTCTTATATTCTAGGTTCTTCAAAGTAGTCACCTTTTGCTTTTGTGACTGCTTTGCACACTCTTGGCATTCTCTTGATGAGCTTCAAGAGGTAGTCACCGGAAACGGTCTTCCAACAATCTTGAAGGAGTTCCCAGAGATGCTTAGCACTTGTTGGCCCTTTTGCCTTCACACTGCGGTCCAGCTCACCCCAAACCCTCTCGATTGGGTTCAGGTCTGGTGACTGTGGAGGCCAGGTCATCTGGCGTAGCATCCCATCACTCTCCTTCTTGGTCAAATAGCCCTTAAACAAGAAGGCAGCGAGGAAGCGCTAATATCTTATAGGGAAAAAAACAAAATCTGTAAGAAACAAATAAGAATAGCAAAAGAGGAGACAGAGAGACTAATTGCCAAGGAAAGTAAAACGAATCCCAAACTGTTCTTTAACTATATAAACAGTAAAAGGATTAAAACTGATGGCATTGGCCCATTGAAAAATAACCTGGGTAAAATCATCGAGGGCGATGAGGGTAAAGCAAACCTACTCAATAGCTTCTTCTCCACTGTTTTCACAAAAGAAAACAATTTATCGGAGGAAATGCAGAGTGATAAAGTAAACCCTCCGCTAAATATCACCCACCTAACCCAGGAGGAAGTTCAGAAACGCCTAAATAATATCAAAATAGACAAGTCACCAGGCCCAGAAGACATACACCCCCGGGTACTAAAAGAATTAAGTAATGTGATAGAGAGACCGCTGTATCTTATATTCAAGCACTCTTTATGGACAGGGACTGGCCCAAGCAAATGTGGTACCAATATTCAAAAAGGGGTCTAAAAGTGACCCTGGGAACTATAGACCAGAAAGCTTAACGTCTGTTGTGGGTAAATTGTTTGAAGGATTTCTTAGAGATGCTATTGTAGAATATCTTAATGATAATAACTGTCTAACTCCATATCAACATGGATTCATGAGGGATCGCTCCTGCCAAACAAACCTGATCGCCTTCTACGAGGAGGTGAGCTCACAGCTGGACCGGGGAGAGTCAGTGGATGTTGTATACCTTGACTTCTCCAAAGCGTTTGATACCGTGCCACACAAAAGGTTGGTATATAAAATGAGAATGCTTGGTCTGGGGGATAATGTGTGCAAGTGGGTGAATAGCTGGCTGAGTGATAGAAAGCAGAGGGTGGTTATCAATGGAGTAAGCTCAGGGGGTGTCAGGGTTACTAGCGGGGTGCCTCAAGGGTCTGTCTTGGGCCCTATATTATTTAATATATTTATTAATGATCTAGTGGAAGGGTTGCATAGTAAAATAGCAATATTTGCAGATGATACTAAACTTTGTAAAGTAGTTAATACAGATGAGGACAGGGCACAGCTACAGGAGGATTTAGATAAATTGGGGAGTTGGGCCAAAAAATGGCAAATGGGGTTCAATGCCGATAAATGTAAGGTCATGCACATGGGAAAGAAAAACAGCAGTCACCCATACATATTAAATGGGAAACCGTTGGGGAAATCTGACATGGAGAAGGACCTGGGCGTCTTGGTTAATAGCAAATTAAATTGGAGTGCCCAGTGTCAGGCAGCAGTTGCGAAGGCAAATAGAGTCATAGCATGCATCAGAAGAGGAATAGGGGCATATGATGAGAACATTGTTCTTCCTCTGTATAAAGCGCTGGTAAGGCCGCACTTAGAATATTGTGCACAGTTCTGGGCTCCGGTGCTCAGGAAAGACATATTGGAGCTAGAGTGGGTACAAAGGAGGGCGACTAAGGTAATAAAGGGAATGGAGGGACTAGAATACCCAGAGAGGTTGTCAAAATTAGGCCTATTTACATTGGAAAAGAGAAGGCTTAGGGGAGACCTCATAAACATGTATAAATACATCAGGGGCAGTACAGAGATCTCTCCCATGACCTGTTTATACCAAGGATGGTGACAAAGACGAGGGGGCACACTATGCGTCTGTGGGAAAGGAGGTTCCTGCACCAGCATAGAAGGGGATTCTTTACGGTCAGAGCCGTGAGACTCTGGAACTCTCTGGGAGAGGAAGTGGTGATGTCCAACTCACTTAAAGAGTTCAAGAGAGGCCTGGACGCCTTTCTTGAGAACAATAAAATTACATCTTATGCTTAATTAATCCAGGGATTTAATCTGACTGCCAGATTGGTGTCGGGAAGTGAATTTTTCCTCAATGATGTAAATTGGCCTATACCTCATGGTTTTTTGTTGCCTTCCCCTGGATCAACGCTGCGGAATAGCTGCAGTGCACAAGAAATAGGCTGAACTGGATGGACGCTTGTCTTTTTTCGGCTTTATAAACTATGTAACTATGTAACTATGTACACAGCCTGGAGGTGTGTTTGGGGTCATTGTCCTGTTGAAAAATAAATGATGGTCCAACTAAACGCAAACCGGATGGAATAGCATGCCGCTGCAAGATGCTGTGGTAGCCATGCTGGTTCAGTATGCCTTCAATTTTGAATAAATGCCCAACATTGTCACCAGCAAAGCACCCCCACACCATCACACCTCCTCCTCCATGCTTCACGGTGGGAACCAGGCATGTAAAGTTCATCCGTTCACCTTTTCTGCGTCGCACAAAGACACGGTGGTTGGAACCAAAGAACTCAAATTTGGACTCATCAGACCAAAGCACAGATTTCCATTGGTCTAATGTCCATTCCTTGTGTTCTTTAGCCCAAACAAGTCTCTTCTGCTTGTTGCCTGTCCTTAGCAGTGGTTTCCTAGCAGCTATTTTACGATGAAGGCCTGCTGCACACAGTCTCCTCTTAACAGTTGTTGAAGAGATGTGTCTGCTGCTAGAACTCTGTGTGGCATTGACCTGGTCTCTAATCTGAGCTGCTGTTAACCTGCGATTTCTGAGGCTGGTGACTCGGATAAACTTATCCTCAGAAGCAGAGGTGACTCTTGGTCTTCCTTTCCTGGGGCGGTCCTCATGTGAGCCAGTTTCTTTGTAGCGCTTGATGGTTTTTGCAACTGCACTTGGGGACACTTTCAAAGTTTGCCCAATTTTTCGGACTGACTGACCTTCATTTGTTAGTAATGATGGCCACTCGTTTTTCTTTACTTAGCTGCTTTTTTCTTGCCATAATACAAATTCTAACAGTCTATTCAGTAGGACTATCAGCTGTGTATCCACCTGACGTCTGCACAACACAACTGATGGTCCCAACCCCATTTATAAGGCAAGAAATCCCACTTATTAAACCTGACAGGGCACACCTGTGAAGTGAAAACCATTTCCGGTGACTACCTCTTGAAGCTCATCAAGAGAATGCCAAGAGTGTGCAAAGCAGTCATCAAAGCAAAAGGTGGCTACTTTGAAGAACCTAGAATATAAGACATATTTTCAGTTGTTTCACACTTTTTTGTTAAGTATATAACTCCACATGTGTTAATTCATAGTTTTGATGCCTTCAGTGTGAATGTACAATTTTCAGTCATGAAAATACAGAAAAATCTTTAAATGAGGTGTGTGTGTGTATATATTCTGTATAATAGTATAGTAAATGCTGTTCCACTGCAATGGAGAAGTTGTATGTACTCTAAAATGACAGCAATTAAAACGGCAACAGAAAACAGGTCCTCACAAGGATAGAAAATGAAAAAAATTGCAAGGTCGGTAAGGAGTTAATAAATGGTTGCCTTTTTCAGTGGTGAACAACCCCTTTAAATATCCTTTGCTTTTGAATTAAAAAGTTGAAAAATAGACCCCTGCATTCTCCATAGGTTTCCTATTGGTGGTAATAACGTCTTCTATCGCGCAGGGATCTATCACTATCGCGATATCACAGGTAAGTGTTTACATCAGCATTATGGACAACACACCACTGACGGCCCGTCCTGGAGGAGCATTGTGGGAAATGTAGTCTCAGTCGCATTGCTATATGAAATCTCAGCCAATGAGAACTCCCGTATAATGTGTGTAATGGGCGGGGCGTCCTAAGAGCTGCTCTCTGATTGGCTTCGCGTGTCAGCTGTGAGGCTGAGCGGGAAGTTGGACTTGCCTCTCTCACTGCTGCTCCCGGGGCTTTGACTGGCGGGAGCTCCGCGCACTGCTGTGGCCGGCACCTGAGTGTGCAGTACCATGGCGTCGATGCAGTCCTCCGCGTCCGTCTTCTCTCAGCTGTTCCGGGCGCACTGCAGTCACTCAGGTGCTTATCATTTGTGGTGTCACCAGTTAGTGCGCCGTGTTCACATTGTACCCTGCATTAACCCCTGCTGCTCATGTCACCTTGTCACGTGACTGTCAATGTATTAACTACTGCAGTACCGGCTCTGCCCTCCCTCCTTCCTGTGCCTGTTTTAGGGGCCATAACCATAATTGTGACCTGCTGGGGGCGCAACCCAAGTCCCAAAAAATCCAGCTGGTTCTAACTTGTTGTTTAGTTATCGCTTGTCGTGATAACTTGTAGGTCGCAAAAAGGCCCCATCACTTTTACTATAGTGTGATGTATATACTTTGACCACGTCGCTTGTTTTGTGGCCAATGTAGCCCCAGAGGCGTTTTCCAGTCACAGTAAACCCGTCTCCTCGGCTTCAGATTTTTTTTTTTTAAAAAATACCTTCCTCACCCTCCCCAGGTCCAGCGCCGCTGCTTTCTGTGTCTTATTTTCAGCAGCACTGACGTCATGTTGACAGGCGATCACTGAGTGAAGCAGCGCTGTCCGAGTGGACAGCAGGAGACGGTCAGTTATTGACTGCAGCGCTATCCGAGTGGACAGCAGGAGACGGTCAGTTATTGACTGCAGCGCTGTCCGAGTGGACAGCAGGAGACGGTCAGTTATTGACTGCAGCGCTGTCGACGAAGGGAGCAGCCGCGAAGACTCCACGCTGAGTCCGGGGAGAATGACAAAAGCAAATTTTTTTACCATTTTTTTTAAAAAATAAACTGCAGCTGGGGTATGGGTTTTCAAAAATTGATAACCCCCCATAAATGCCACCATATTGGGAGGTTAGGTAGTAAAAAAATAAATAAATAAAACTAAATCCGCTAAAACACCGGTTGAAAACTTTTAGTGACCTTCAGCCGGGAGGTTTCTGATTGTGGTCCTCAGACCCACGGTGCCACCACCACCACGGCCTAGTACCCGACTCCTGAATGTACGTGTGAGCACACTGTTGTGTGACGTACTCTGGAAGCCCTACCCTGGGAAGGTGGGGGGTACTCGGAGCCGGGTCAGATGTTGAGGGGAAGCAGTCGTGGCCTGGACCCAGTCCGTGCCCAGGGCCGTTACATTAAAAAAATGATGTAATGGGCTATCAGGGTTGAGTGGTTGCTATCGACTACGCCACCTGTGGTACCTGGTGAAGGCCACCAGCGCTGCTGCAGTCCTCTGAGGCGGGATGTTGTAGCAGCCGTCGTTGATACTACTCCCCACAGGTGGAGCAGGGCCTTAGGGCAGAGACAAGGATGGAGGGGGTAGTAGTCTAGGAGGTCTGGTGCTGCGTAGTGCGGTGTAGTGCAGAATAAGAGTCCGGAGGCCATAGGGGTTAACTTCCAGGGTTTTTACTCACGATGTAGAGTACAGCTGCAAGGCTTCTCCCTGCTCCTCATGGAGTTCTGCGGTCACCAGGAACGGGGGTCCGACAACCTTCGAGTAAGTCAAGTGTTCAATCAGGACTCTGCACCAGAGTGTTCCTAGACTTCAGACCGGGTCCTTTCCTGTCTGTCTGTGTGTGTGTGTGTAGATAGGCCGGGTCTCCCTCTGAACTTCACTCAGAAAAAGGGTACGGTTGGCAGCTCCGCTCTTTCTGTTACCCGGTGGGATCCTCAGGGCCTACCGGGCTTCCCTGACCAGGACGTAGAGTAGCAAGGTCAGGTGTCGGGGGACGGTACACCTCTTGCAGCCGGAATCCCTCTGAATAGATCAGCTAGGCAAGGACAGGTGGCGTATGCCGCTCCGTCTGCATCCTCCCCGGGATCCGTTTGCGGTGGAGCTACACTCCTGAGCTCCGGGCCTTCTTGGTCATGGTCCTTGACCGGGCTGAGACATACATTATCTGCAACCTGCCCCTCGTCCCAAGGCCGGGGTACGAGGGCCGTGCCTCCATCCTCTGCAGGTCCACACAGGATCCACGTTCAGGGAGGGAGATCACAATCAAAAGACAGTCAAAGAACCTTGAGCCCAAGATGGCTGTGTATTAAATATGAAATTTAAAGTGTCACTAAAATGTGAATCCTCCACCCTCATCAACTAATTGGTTCCCCTATCTCTTGGTTCCCCTGTCTCCCAACTCCAGTAGGGGCAGCACCTAGTGCCTTCTAGCCCCCTCTGGTGGGAGAAGTGTGGTGTTGGATGTGGAGGTTGGGTCCTGACCATCACACTGTTCTTACCTCAGAGGAGGAACACTACACTCCATTAAAGAAGTGCAGCATCCCTGTGGCGGTCGAACCCTCAGGGGCGCCACATTAAGATGTCGAAGTGTCGCACCGTTACCGCAGACCTGCTGGAGACGAGACCTTCAAGGCCGTTTTGGCGATGCCTGGGACATTTTCCTGCTCTTTAAGGAGTCTGAGAAGTCTCCTGTTTTTGTAGTAAAATTGTCAAGTGTTACGAGTGGCGCTGACTAAATACAGGGGGACCTCCGCGACGTATAGTGTTACTGAGACTTCCCCCAAGAATTACAACTTGTATGGTTTTCTAAGTATATTGGGGCAGTGCGTTCTTCCGAAGTGAAGGTGATGGGCAGCTGTGAAATGAATTACTAATGGATGGCCATTTTTGCAATTAAGGCTATGTTCACACATTGCGTTTTTTTAATGCAAATATTCTGCTGCGTTTTACAGTACTAGCAAAGTCTGAGATTTCATAAATCTCATGCACACACATTGGTTTTTGTTTCATCAGTATTTTGTGCTTTGCATGGTTTTCTGCAGAATAGAGTATGTCACTTCTTTCATCATTTTTCACCCGTTGAAAGTAATGGGTGGTGAAAAAACGCACCAAAAACGCAGGTGTCAGTTTTTTCAGCTGTTTTTGTGCCAAAACCAGAATCAGATTTTTTTTTTCACTGAACTTTATGTACATGTATAAAGAGACAAAAGGACAGTGAAAAAAACTCAGCAAAAAACAAGCAAAATCCTGAAGAAACCTTCCTGGCAAGAGATCAGATTTTGCTGCAGAAAAAAAAACGCAATGTGTGAACACATTCCAGCACTGGTCACTTCCACATCAGGAGATTTTCGACGTCACGTGAACTGGATGTGGGCACAATCTGCCAGTATTGTCCACGGTGTATGATACCTGCCTATTGAGCATGGGGCCTGGCAAGTATAACAGGATGTGATGTCATTGACCCCGTTCACTTCATGGCGCGCTGGTGGAATACTCCTTTAATTTCTAATGTTGCTTTGGAAAGCAGCTGCAACTTTTTATGAAGTATCATCTTGGCACCCAAACCTCGAACTCTCAGTACACGAGGCACTCTGTGGGGTCCCGGCCTGAGAGAGAAATGGGTCGTCCTCAATATATGTTGTGTTCTGAAGGAATCTGAGCGACCATTAGAGTGCCCCTTTAAATTGAGAAGTTAATGGTGGTCAGGCCACCACTAGTATTATTTTCTGGCCCACTGATGGTCAATATAGGACAGCAAAGCTACATTTTATTTTTGTAATATTACTCATGTCATAATTTTACAATTTATAACTCAGAGCCCTTCCTTACAGACTTGGGACAGATCAACATAAACTGGTTTGAGGAACTGACCAGAGAGGCGAAAAGGCTTCAGCCCGGGCAACATGAGGATGAGGACGAGCGAGAAGAAGGCCGGCAGGACAACAGCCTCTCCAAGACTCCACAGCAGAAGCCATCTGATTACAGCCAGCTGGAGTCCACGCCGACTATTTTCCGAGAGCAGACTTTATGCTCCCCGCTGTTCCTTTCTCCAACTAGAAATCACGAGAAAAGTCCAATTACTGCAGGTAAAATATATTCTACTAGGGTTTTACATCAAATTGTGACACTAGCAGGGGAACGTGTAGTGAATGTTTGCTCCAAGACGGCTGATTGGCTGCAGCCGAAAACCAGCCATTGACTGGTTGCAGCAGTCACGTGACATAACAATGTCACGTGACCCTCCGGGAATAGTGGCACCGATACTGTTGAAATGGCGCCCCTACAGGAGGGGAGTATACATTGTTTTTTTTCTATGGGCTGTGACATGATATATCAGGGGTTGTCCAGTAAAGGGTCCTGCTGAAGAGAGACGGCAACGTATGACATAGGGTGTTTTCCAATATTCTGGGGTATCTCTGTGTAATGAACGCCGTCCTTGCTTTCATGTCTGAGATACCTGTACCTGCATGTAAAGGACGCCGCTGCTAGCGAGTGTAGCTTTTCTTTGTTACGCCACCATTAATTGGTTTCATGATATTTCATCTGACCACTTTGCAGGATCTGGCTCAGAATAATATTGCGATAACCATTTATGATCGTCTTTTAGGTGCCCCTGTTCATAAACTAAATGGGATGTAATAAGTTAAAGAGGCGTCCTTTACTTTAGCATTGATGCTCTTGGGATAGGTCATCAATATCCCGGGTGTCTGACCAAACCGATCAACTGGTGGCGGTGGTCGGAAGTACTCACTTGTGGAGCTGGCCGTCTTCTGATAGTGGCCGCCGCAGGGGGTACTTCGCATCCACCTCCTATTGACTTGAATAGAAGGCGGATGTGTACCGTAGTACTAAGCCTCGGCCACTACCAGATGAGGGCCAGCTTTCAAATGAGCACTGATAACAGCTGATCGGCAGGTGTCAGACCCCCACCGAGCAGACATTGATGACCTATCCTAAGGATAGACAATCAGTGCTAAAGTAGTGGACGACCTCTTTAAAGGAGTATTCCAACGCAATAAATTTATCACTACATCGGTGGCGATCCAATCACTGGGACCTCCATGATTGCTAGACCTTGGCTAGGAAGAGGTTGAGTGGTGGTTGAGCTTTTGCCCTAATGTCTATGGGGCTGACAACACCTGTGAATTTCAATAGAGGGACAGAGTGCATGCTCGACCACCTCTCCATCCATATTGTTCCTAGCTGTGGTCCTGCAGCGGAGGGAATGAACGACCGGGGTTCTACATTCTGGCGATTAGTGGAGGTCCTAGTAGAAAGGTGATCAATGCTCCAAGATGCAATACCCCCTTTAAGTCGTGATAGGATATAGACCTTTGCCAGTTAGGAGTCAGAATGCATTAATCTCCTCTCAAGAGGACAAGATAGACGTCACGGCCCCGATTTATCAAACACTTTTCGGGCAGAATTCGGGAGTAAAACTGTGTGAAATGTTGCTAAATTTATGGTCAACTCGGAGCTGCGCAAATATTTTACGACTTTTTATAATAGCGGAGGCCAGATCTGCCAACTGTTTGGGCAAAGTTTAGCCAGGGGGAATGTAACCAACCTGTCCGACAAATTTATCATGATTTACACCACAAAAGTGACAGAAATGTACTCCAGTCTCTTGCAGTGGTGCACGGCTGCTGAACGATGCACCATATTCACACACCAGCCTCTTGATTGATTTGTCCCCCTTCATCAAGTCTGGCATGTGAGCTGTGGCCTGCGTGTTATCTCTGGCCTGTATTTTTATCGTCCGCTATTTGACAGTCGTCTTGTCTTTTGTCGACAATGAAGCCAATAATATGTATATTTTGTTTTTCCGCCAGAACATTTTAGAAATGCTAACAAGTCACTTCAGAGTCCTGACATCACAGTACCGGCTAACCATGTCTTTGGTACCTCAAGTAGAGATTTAGCAGAAAGGTAAGATCTGCAGCCTGGGCTGTGATTGTAGTGTATGATGGTTTTCATACCAGTGACATTACTGTATATTATATAACAAGCAGGCCGTATATACATATTACACTTTGTGAGATCTCTGTAACTTATGATTTCAGCCCTGTTATCATGAAACAGCTTTTCAAGGCTCCCTTTGAGGATAGAAAAAATCTATCTGGGACACCACAGAAGGATAGAAAGTTTGGTAAGTAGTAAAAAAAAAAAGCCATAAAAATACATTGTGGGTTTCTTATAAATGTAATTCTGCCAGCTTTCTGGTGTAATTGCTTTGAAGAGAGTCGTGCCAAGGTTGATTTCCAGATTGATCTCTTCTTTTGATATTTACTAGCAGGGGACTTGGCTTTTAAGCTGAATGTCGTGGGTCATAATTAAGAATAATAATTCTTTCATATTAAAACTTTTCTTTCAGATATCTCCGATAGTCTATTGTGCACACCACAGTTGATCAGGGTAAATATTTATTTTACTTCTACTTTTGTTTTTCTTATGTTAAATGGGCTGTGTCATGACCGAGACAGAACCAAGAAAAGCACCCAACTGCTATGGTGGATCAGGGTGATGAATGGCTGACGTGCGTCTTGTCAGCGATTGTACTGGTCAGCCTGTAGACTTTGATTGGAGTGATCCTGCATATGGTTAAAGGGGTGTTCCTATCTCCAAGATCCTATCCCAATATATAGTAGGTGTAACAATAATAATATTAGCAAATACCTCCAATTAGAAATGTAGTATAGTCCTTCTGATTAGCTATGTCTCTTACCCCATGTGTAATTGCCTTTTGGACCCCCACCTACTGGGTGAACAGAGGTCCGCTGACTCAGTGTTGGTATCCTAGACGGCTGGAGGAGCCCCCTCCAGTTGTATAGGATGTACAGCCGAGCTCGCTCTTATGTTCCTCTCATGTTTGTGGCTGTTTTGGGCCATTTTGGATATCTTATACACTACGTGGGAGATATGAAGTTCCGATATGGCGTGAATGTGTTGAGTTGTAAATTAATAAATACGATATAATTGTGTTTTACCATCTCTCATCAACAATTTTTTTTCTATATTATATATTTATTTAAGACCCAAACCTCAAGATGTATATCAGAGAGTCTTGGCGTACAAGCAGATCCTGACATGTCCTGGTCAAGTTCGTTGGCTACACCGCCCTCTCCAACTGTGATCATTAGTAAGAAATGGGAAATAAATGGGTGATGTGTCACTTTATAAATGGCTACATGGGTCTGTGTACGTCTGTGTGTGCAGTATGGACATGTCAGCTTTGGTAGGAACATTATATTACTTGTATTGATGCAATTCATGGTGTACAGAGGGTAGATGTACTGATCCTTGGTTATCTACCTTAAGCCTTATTCAGACGTCTCATTATTATTATTATTATATTTTTATTTTATTTTTTTTATGTAAAAATATAGACTTTATCATCATTATGCTGCATCCAGTTGTTTTCTTTTTAACGCTGATCAAAACCAGATTTTGTTATTTGATTATTATTTTGCAGACACTTGGTCTACGGACTTGAACAGCCCTATAGACTATAATGGCTGTGTACTATCTGTGAAAAACACTGACCGACCATATACGTGAAAAACTGATCTACAGCCTCATTCACGTACGTGTCTCAATAGCGATTTTTACTGATACAACACATACAATTATAGTCTATGGGGCTGTTCACATATCCGTGTTTTTTTTGTGGACCGTGTGTCTGTGCAAAAATCACAGAGACATGTCCATCTTTTCCAGCATTATGTATGAAAAGCACCAATACAAGTCTATGAGTGCTTGAAAATCGAGGACGTGACATGGAGGGCATCAGTCAGCGTGCAGGCCGTGTGCTGTCCAGGATTAACATTGCAGTGAATAGGAGAAGCTTTGTCATTTATTAGTCCATACCTGTAAAACACTGATGGTAGAAACTGACACGCTGACCATTCACTCGTGAAAACTGACACGCTGACCATTCACTCGTGAAAACTGACACGCTGACCATTCACTCGTGAAAACTGACACGCTGACCATTCACTCGTGAAAACTGACACGCTGACCATTCACTCGTGAAAACTGACACGCTGACCATTCACTGATGGTGAAAACTGACACGCTGACCATTCACTGATGGTGAAAACTGACACGCTGACCATTCACTGATGGTGAAAACTGACACGCTGACCATTCACTGATGGTGAAAACTGACACGCTGACCATTCACTGATGGTGAAAACTGACACGCTGACCATTCACTGATGGTGAAAACTGACACGCTGACCATTCACTGATGGTGAAAACTGACACGCTGACCATTCACTGATGGTGAAAACTGACACGCTGACCATTCACTGATGGTGAAAACTGACACGCTGACCATTCACTGATGGTGAAAACTGACCATTCACTGATGGTGAAAACTGACCATTCACTGATGGTGAAAACTGACCATTCACTGATGGTGAAAACTGACACGCTGACCATTCACTGATGACACTTGCACCATTCTTTTGTGGATGTGAAAAAGCATGGATAGCTGAATGAGGCCTTAAAGAAATTGAGTATTTGATAATATTACTGCAACCTAGGCTAGATATTAAAGGCTGTGTATTATTTGATATATCTGCATCAAGTAATGAGTCCTTTGTATCAATACGATTGTATGAACTTGGTTGTAGACAGTATAGTCACGGCATAACTGGGAGATTAGGACTCTCCTACACGATTGTTTTTTCTTGGGAAACATGATATCGCTATATAGGCAACAGAATATAATGTATACAATGTTTATTAGTAGCACATTTATGTGCAAAGAAGTGGAGCACAGCACATGGAGCATCTGCCGGCTATGTAATCCTGGTTATTATGTTGCACTTTTCTAAGGACCAGTTTATCTAATATGAATTGTCTTTTTTCCTTTGTAGCTCAAGCTAAAGAAGTTTCTAAACCAAGGACATTTAATAAGAATGATGTAGTGGTGAGCAGCAAAATGTTTCAGCTGTTATTGAAATGTAATGATTTGCAGATATAATTATTAATGCACCTTTTAAAGGGAACCTGTCAGATTCATGCTGCCTAAACCATGGGCAGCAGGAATCAAAGCCTGACTATGAGATGTTTTTCTCTGAAACACTGTGGTGTTTCAGAGAAAACGCCATTTTAAAAGCCAACCGGGGACTAGTCCGGTGACATCCCTGGCCGAATTCTTCCCACCCTATTCCACTTGATTGACTCGTCTCTCCCATGTTTGTATCTAGGGAGAGACCTGTTAATCAACTGGAACTGTGTGGGGAGAGGCTAGGGATCTTATCAGACTAGTTAGGTCTCTCTATAGTCCCCGGCCGGCTTTCCAAACTAAGTTATAGTAAAATAGTCCAGTTGTCCATGGTCCGTTCATTTGATAGGTTGAAGAGAATATTTCACCCATTTTTCTTTGCATCCTGAATGAAAAGCTTGTGTCAGTGAGTGAGTGTGTCAGTGAGTAGCAGCAGTCGCATTTGCAGCCCTAGTGGCAGCCCCCTCGCTCTCATGTAATGTTATATGTTAAAACCAACCACTTACTATCCATCTGTAGGACCCTGAGTCCTATAGTATAAAGCCACCACCCCCCAAGCTAAGTGTCTGTCTGTAACTAGTTATGGGTGTCAGCAAATGTGCACCATGCACTATGTGTTCATGTAGGAATTAACAAAAAAAAGGTATCAGGTTATATTACTACTAGATGGTGGCCCGATTCTAATGCATCGGGTATTCTAGAATAGGTATGCGGCCGACCGGGCGCAAGCAGCAGAGCGGGGTTTAAATTTGGCGCCAAACTCGCTGATTGGTCGCAGCTGGCGTCTGCGACCAATCATCACAGTAGTGTTTAAATGTGGCGGCAAGATCGGTGATTGGTCGCGGCCGCTATTTAAATGTTGCGCCCAAATCGGTGATTGGTCGCGGCCGCTGCCCGCGACCAATCAGCAGAGCAGTGTTTAACTTTAGCGCCAAGATCACTGATTGGTCGCTCTCTCCGCACGCGACCAATCAGCGAATCGTATTGGTGAGGACCGGGGAGCGCCGCTGCCTGTGCGGCTACTTCTGCTGCGAGAAGCCGGGAGATGAGCGACTGCTCGCAGCAGAAGAATCCCGAACCGCAGCGCCGCTCCCCGGTCCTCCCTTGACACCCTAGCCGCTGATCTCCTGACTGTAGCCGCATGGTGTTGCTAAGGTCCGGACATTTGTGTTAAAAATCGCTGATTGGTCGCTGGCGCTGCCCGCGACCAATCACCGATTTGGGTGCCAAATTTAAATATCGGCCGTGACCAATCACCGATCTTGGCTCCACATTTAAACACCGCTGTGCTGATTGGTCGCCGACGCTGGGCGCGACCAATCATCGATTTTGGCGCCACATTTAAATAACGTCCGTGACGAATCAGTACAGCGGTGTTTAAATGTGGAGCCAAGATCGGTGATTGGTCGCGGCCGATATTTAAATTTGGCGCCCAAATCGGTGATTGGTCGCGGGCAGCGTCCGCGACCAATCAGCACAGTAGTGTTTAACTTTTGCGGCAAGATCAGTGATTGGTCGCGGGCCAAGACCGCGACCAATCACCGATTTGTGCGGCACATTTAAATAGCGGCCGCGACCCATTAGATGTCAGCGCCGCTCCCCGTTCCTCCCTTCACACCCTAGCCGCTGATGTCCCCACAGTATCCGCATGGTGTTACAAAGGTCCGGACATTTGTGTTAAAAATCGCTGATTGGTCGCCAACTCTATTTAAATGTGGCGCCAAAATCGCTGATTGGTCGCGGCCGCTGTTTAAATGTGCCACACAAATCGGTGATTGGTTGTGGGCCAAGACCGCGACCAATCAGCACAGTAGTGTTTAACTTTTGCGGTAAGATCAGTGAATGGTCGGGTCCGAAGAGCGCGACCAATCATCGAATCGTCTTGGTGAGGACCGGGGAGCGGCGCTGCCTGTGCGGGTACTTCCGCAGCGAGAACCCGGGACATGAGCGGGCGCTCGCAGCAGAAGTATCCCGACCCGCAGCGCCGCTCCCCGGTCCTCCCTTCCGCATGGAGGTCAGCGACGCTGGCGGTCCTTCCTCTGCTACCGGCGGGGAGATGAGCGCCTCGCGCCGGTCATCTCCCGGCTGCATCGCCGCTGAGCTCTTTCCCGCAGATGAGCCGCTAACGGCCGCCATCTTTTTTTCAGAAATCCCGCGGCGCTGATGGGCGTTGCCGGACCAATGAGCGACGCGGGATTTCCTGGACAGACAGATGGGATAAGACAATTATATATATAGATAGGAGTCCTTTTCTCCTGGGAGCGCCGGTGTAATAAAGGAGAGATCAGTTTGTCAGATGTACTTTATTTGTAGCTGTTTTTCGAAGCCTTCTGTAAAGGTTTTTAACCAACACACCTCCGATCTCTAATTGGAAACGTTTAGATTGTGCAAAGTCTCTTCTCCAAGATGAACGCAGTTCCAGAAGCTGTTTCCTCATCTCCACCAAATGATATATACAAGATCAACAGTGACAGTACAAAGTTTGGTGAGTACTTATCTTTAAAAAAAAAAAGTATAAATTATAAGAACTTGATATTAACCCTTTTGCACCAGAGCCTGTTTTCACCTTCCAGGACCAGGACAATTTTTTCAATTCTGACCAGTGTCAGTTTATGTGGCAATAACTCTGGAACGCTTCAAATTGTGTCAGTTATTCTGAGTCTGTTTTTTCGTGACATATTGTACTTTGTTAGTTGTAAATTTAGGTCGATATTTTTTTGTGAAAATAGCAGAATTTTTGCAAAACTTTTGCAATTTTCAAACTTTTCTTAAAATGTTTTACATCTTTAAACTATAGTTATATCACTCAACATACCGTATTTTTCGGACTATAAGACGCACTTTTTTCCTCCAATTTTGGAAGAAAGTGGGGGGGGTGCGTCTTGTAGTCCGATGTACATAAATATTGTTGTCTGGGGGGAGTGACAGCGGCTGAGTAGCGGGGCACAGGAGGCAGCAGCCGCCTGCTGCAGCCTACACTGTGCCCGCTACTAAAGAAAATGAATAGTCACTGACCCCCTCATCCCGGTATGTATGACACCCTTCATCCCTGTATGTATGGCCCCGTCATCCTGGTATGCTTGGCACCCCCCCTGATCCTCGTCACGCTGCACAGAAAAAAAATAAACCTCATACTCGCCTCTTCTCTCCTCCAGCGCTGTGTCCTGCTCTGTGCCGGAATAGTCACTGCTCCCCATGCCGGGACTGCGTGTGTGGGGAGCAGTGACCATTTATTCTCCCTAATAGCGTGCACACTGTAGCCGCAGCGCAGCTCCTGCTGCGCTCGGCTGTCAGTGTGCCCGTTATTAAAGTCCATGAATATTCACCACTCCCATGGGTGTGGTGAATATTTACGGCTTTAATAGCGGGCACGCTGACAGTGTGTGCTAGTAGAGAGAATGAATGGTCACTGCTCCCCACACACGCAGTCCTGGTGTGGGAGCAGTGACTATTCTGGCACAGCATCTCGCTGTGTGAGGGCGCATGGCAGTTTCGCCATGCGCGACTCACACAGTGAGAACCCTACCTGCAGCAGAGTAGGACGCAGCGATGGAGGAGAGAGGAGGTGAGTATGATTGTTTATTTTTCTTCTGTGCAGCGTAACGGGGATCAGGGGGTGCCAAGCATACCAGGATGAGGGGGCCATACATACAGGGATGAAGGCTGCCATACATGCCAGGAAGAGGGGGGGGGGTGGAAATACATATCGGGATGAGGCATGAAGGGGGGGCATACATATCGGGATGAGGCATGAAGGGGGGGCATACATATCGGGATGAGGCATGAAGGGGGGGGACATGCATGCCGGGATGAGGCATGAAGGGGGGGACATGCATGTCGGGATGAGGCATGAAGGGGGGGACATGCATGCTGGGATGAGGCATGAAGGGGGGGCCATGCATGCCTGGATGAGGCATGAAGGGGGGGGCCATGCATGCCTGGATGAGGCATGAAGGGGGGGGGCCATGCATTCCTGAAGGGGGGGGGCATGCATGCCTGGATGAGGCATGAAGGGGGGGGCCATGCATGCCTGGATGAGGCATGAAGTGGGGGCCATGCATGCCTGGATGAGGCATGAAGGGGGGGCCAAGCATGCCGGGATGAGGCATGAAGGAGGGGCCATGCATGCTGGGATGAGGCATGAAGGAGGGGCCATGCATGGAGGGAGGGGCCATGCATGAAGGGGGGCCATGCATGCGGGGATGAGGCATGAAGGGGGGCCATGCATTCCGGGATGAGGCATGAAGGGGGGGCCATGCATTGCGGGATGAGGCATGAAGGGGGGGCCATGCATTGCGGGATGAGGCATGAAGGGGGGCCATGCATTGCGGGATGAGGCATGAAGGGGGGGCCATGCATGCCGGGATGAGGCATGAAGGGGGGGCCATGCATGCCGGGATGAGGCATGAAGGGGGGGGCCATGCATGCCGGGATGAGGCATGAAGGGGGGGGGGCATGCATGCCGGGATGAGGCATGAAGGGGGGGGGGCATGCATGCCGGGATGAGGCATGAAGGGGGGGGGGGGGCATGCATGCCGGGATGAGGCATGAAAGGGGGTGGGGGCATGCGTACCGGGATGTCTGCCATACATACCGGGGTGGGGCGGCATACATACCAGGATGGGGGATATTAACAGAATTGGGATACATTACCCTATAACAGTGCCAGCAGCAATCCCCCTTAACAGGGCATTATGACCATATTTTTTTGCTTAAATTTTTTTTCTATTTTTCCTCCTCTAAAACTTAGCTGCGTCTTATGGTCCGGTGCGTCTTATAGTCCAAAAAATACGGAAGTTAATAAATAACATTATCCACATGACTACTTTACATCTGCATCATTTTTGAAACATAACATAAAAAAAAATTGTAAGTTAGAAGGGTTAAAAATTGATCAGCAATTTGTCATTTTTCCAACAAAATTTACAAGAAGAATTTTTTTAGGGATCACATCACATTTGAAGTGACTGAGGGACCTATATGACAGAAAATACCCAAAGGTGACACCATATTAAAATCTACACCCCTCAAAGTGCTCAAAATCACATTTAAGAAGCTTATTAACCCTTCAGATGCTTCACAGGAATTAAAGGAAATTAAAAATTTTCCCACGGAAATGTTGTTTTTGCCGCAATTTTTTCCTTTTTCACAAGGTAAACGGGGGATAATGGACCGTAATATTTGTTGTGCAAATTCTCTTGTGTACACAGATTCCCCACATGTGTAGGAAAACTACTGTTTTGGCGCACGGCAGGGCTCGGAAGAGAAGGAGCGCCATTTGGTTTTCTTAATGCAAAATTGTCTGGAATAGACATGCGGACACCAAGGGAGTAATAGTACGTCCCTGTGCCCTGTCAGAAAGGGAAAATATATATATATATATATATATATATATATCTCTTTAGGGAACACTGTAAAAAAACTGATTCTTTATCATACAGCCAAACAAAAAATGGAATAAAACACGATCAGAAAGACGAATGTAAATAAAAATGGTACCACTGAAAACGTCATCTTGTCCCGCAAAAAAAACAAGCTGCCATACAACTCCATCAGTCAAAAAATAAGTTATAGCTCTCAGAATAAAGCGATACAAAAAAATGTTTTTCTATAGAATAGTGTTTATTGTGTAAAAGCACCAAAACATTAAAAAAACGATAGAAATGCAGTATCGCTGTAAATGTACTGACCCGAAGAATAAAGATGCCTTATCAATTTTACCACACGCGGAACGGCATAAAAAAAACCCCAAAAAACAATTCCTGAATTGCTGGGTTTTGTTAATTCTGCCTCCCAAAAATCGGAATAGAAAGCGATCAAAAAATATCAAGTGCCTGAAAATGGCACCAATAAAAACGTCAACTCATCCCGCAAAAAAAGAAGCCCTTACATGACTGTTGGCTGAAATATGGAAAAATGATTGCAAAAACTAGTCTTTGCAAGAAAAAAGCATCTTTTAGTGTGGGACAGCTGCCAAACATTAAAACCAGATATGATTCTGAAATCGCTGTAATCACACCGACCCGAAGAATAAAGTCGTCTAATCGCTTATACCGCACGAGGAACGGCATAAAAAATAAACTCTAGGGCTAGGGTTGTGCTAGGGTTGGGGTTGTATTAGGGTTGGGATTTCTTCAAAAGTAAAGAAAAAAAAATGATGACGATATGGCGACTAGTGTTGAGCGCAAGTGCTAGCTACTTGTGTTTGCATCTGGTATTCGGGTATGCACTGAGTATCGTGGGTGTTCGAGTGACATGCTTGAGTCTCTGCCCCATATATTTCGCAGCTGTTATACAGCCAAAAAAACCTTACGGGGATTGCCTGTCATGCACAAGCAAACCCCGCATGTTTTTTTTTGGGGGTGTCTAACAACCGTGAAACATGCGAGGCGGGGACTTGAGCATGTCACTCGAGCACCCACCATACATGGTGCATACCCGAGTACCCGATGCAAACTCAAGTAGCGAGCACTTGCGCTCAAGACTAATGACAACTTATTCAATATGATGACCTAATGTTATCAAATTCTGTGTCGTACCTCTGGGTTCAAAATGTTCAGTATACCCCTTGATAAAATCCTTGAGGGGTCTAGTTTACAAAATGGGGTCACTTGTGGGGGATTTCCACTGTTTAGGCGCATCAGGCGCTCTCCAAACGCGACATGGCGTCCACTCTCGATTCCAGCCAATTTTGCGTTAAAAAAATCACTGTACTCCTTCCATTCTGAACCCTGCTGTGCGCCCAGTGTATTTTCCCTACATATGGAGTATCCGCGTACTCAGGAAAACTTGTACAACAATTTTTGGGGTCCATTTTCTCCTCTTACCCTTGTGAAAATAAACAATTTGGGGCTAAAAGATCATTTTTGTGGAAAAAGTTAGATTTTATTTTTTTTCACGGCTCTATGTTATTAACTTCTGTGAAGCACCTGGGAGTTCAGGGTGCTCACCACACATCTTCCTTGAGGGGTTTAGTTTCCAAAATGGGGTAACTTGTGGGGGGTTTCCACTGTTTAGGCACATCAGGGACTCTCCAAACTTGACATGGCGTGCTCTAATTATTCTAGCAAATTTTACATTCAAACAGTCAAATGGTGTAGAGTTTTCACTCTAAGGTCTATCACCCCCCCCCCCCCCCATGAAGCGACATTTGGTCGCCGGTTGAAAATCCCTAAAGATACAAAGAAAATTAAGTGAAAAGTAATTAATAGCATGTTAAAAAATGTTCACCTTTTTCTCAATCTGAAAAAAACAACTTCAAGACATTTGGTATAGCTGTGCATAAGTCTGATTTCTGAAAATATAAAACTGATCCTTGCGGCATAAAAAAAAACGCAAGTATTTGTTCTTCCTTACAAAAAATTTGACTTCGGATGCAAAAAACATGGCCTCACTAGGCAAAATAAAACTGTTACTAGTCTCATAAAAAATTGTCGCAATTTTTTTTTATTATTTTATTTTGCAAAGTTCTAAATTGTTTTTAACCACTAAAAAATACAAACTATGAAAGCCTGTCACCATAATCAAACTGACTAGGAGCATCATGTTGGCAGGTCACCTTGACCTGACCGCACTAAGAACGCCATAAAGATTGAAAATTAAAACAAAACAATGGTTTAATCACATTTTTTTTTCACTATTTCACCCCACTTGGAATTTTTTTTCCCTGATTTTCAGTAAAATCAATGGTGTCATTCAAAATTACAAATTGTCTTCCAAAATAAGTCGTACAGCTGTGTCAGCAGAAACATAGCAAAGTAATGGCTCTTGGAAGAAAAGAAGGAAACGAAAAGTAAAAAACAAAGTTATGAAGGGGTTATACATTAGGAAGCTACTACTGGAACTGTATTTTTTTTTTTTTATATACGGATTAATATGACTTACTTAACTAGTTAACTCATTAGATGCCAAATACTTTGCTAATATATCGGCAACAGAGTTGGAATAAAAATAAAAAAATATTCCTCTTTGCATCCAACTATTTTGTGTCCAGCTCAACATGAAAAATTTGGTGAAAGGTCCTCTTTCAATATGCCCTATTAAGCCATAGGAATGTATAAGCAAATCACATATCCTCAAACAAACTTTTAACAAACGGAGTCTTTCTGAAGAGGACGCTAGTTTTAGGCCATCAGTAGCGTGTGGTCATTTATCTGAGCCGACATGAGAGCTGATGGTCTCTGTAGCCTCCTCCTATACAGGCTCAGCAGCAGGGTTTAGCACATAATAGGTAAGATTTTACACTTATACCTCTCCGATAGCTGCTGTCTTTGTGTTAACACTTCATCCCACCCCTTTCCTTCTCTCAACCTTGCAATGTTCACATCCTTGCATTAAAGGGGTTGTCTTGGCTTGGGGCTCAAGTGTGCAGTCACAGTGTGCGCTGTCAGGATTTTCTCTGGAAACAGACTGGCATGTGACCGCAATAATGCGATTTGCATACTTCCAGCCACATTCCGACTAGACGTGTTCAGCCACTCTTAATTAATTTGTATTGAGTGAGGCTGCCCACGACTAGTCGGCACGTGACCACATGTATGCAAATTGTATACATATGGTCACGCATCCTCCGTTTCCGGCCCGGAGAATCCTGGCAGTGGTCACTGCGCGCTGTGAGGATTTGCAAGTCTGCAGTCACAAAGAGTGACTGCAGACTTGAACCCCACGCTGTGGATTTTCAAGTGGATGAGCCCAGTTGAATGACAATGAGGCCAATCCTTGTTTTTTTTTTCCATGCAGACGTAATGTGCATTGTCATTATTTTTTTGAATGTTTGTTTTTTGTTTTGTTTTTTTCTCATGAGGCGCAAACAAAATTTGCTAGCATTTTTCCTGCAGCATGTGATTACAGGGTTGCAAAACCAACATTTTCAGGCCTTGGATGGGGAATGTTGGCACACTTGATAATGATTGGCACAGTTTATAATGTCACCATCTCCCTGACTGTGTTTCTACTTCTGTCCTTTTTCAGCTGACACCCTTACTTCTGAAAACATGGAAAAGCCATCCGATTATGTGAAGGCACAACAGAAGAAAACTGTATTGAATGCTGTTCGAGATAAGGAAGCGTGCCAAGTGGTTGAGGATGCAATCGAAGGAATGGAGGATGTTTTGTCTATGTTTTTCACCAACGAAAAACCATTAGAACTTAGAAAAGTAAAGGTTGATAGAAGAATTAAAAGAAAAAATAAACAAATTAGTGGTGTCACTGGAAATAATGGTTCACTGGTAGAAAACCATGAGGAGCAAAGTGCATTTTTCAGTGTAGGGAACCTCAGCATAAATAACAAATTACTGCAGCCAAAGGCTTGTTCTAGAGAAATCTCGTTGTCTTACCAGTGGACTCCACTGAACCTCCCGGACACGTTACAGGAGGAGAGCTTAGCTGCTGAAGTTGGTGTTGTCGGAGATTGTAACAGGATGGAGAGTTCAGAATGTAATGATTTACAATCGGCTAGGGATAAGAGCGAGCTAAAAGATTCCTCTGAGGCAACGAAGACTAATCGAGATGGCCAATATAAGGATCACAAGGAGAAATGTGGAGAGACACTTTCTCACAATGCTGCAAATGCCAATAAACATCTTATGGGACTTGTTTTGGGTCCCTCCTTGTCCTCTGCGTCTCATTGTGACATTCCTTGGAAAGGTGACCAGAATCCTAAACCTATCCTGTCTACAGTGAAAAAACAGACCAAATTTTTATACAGCCTTAAAGTGGATTGTCAACAAACTGAAACGACAGAAGCGACTGATCTACTTTTGTTCCACGAGCCTTCGAATGATCTGGAAATGACTGATGTCCAGTCCAGAAGTATGTGTTTTCTAATTGGCAGTTCTTTTAACATTAGATAGGTTCTCTATTTTAGACAAGCACTTTGGATGTCTTAATAGGTCCTCAAAACTTCTCTATGTAGTAACACTGCTGGTTTTCTAATGCTGCTCGGTTACTTTGCATTTACTGATTGCAGTTGGTACCTGTAGATCCATATGTGATTGATTGTTCTCCATTTGCCAGCATGGCACAAAACCTTTAAAGGGAACCTGACTGCTAATGCATGATTCACGGGCATCGTATATCAGACACTTTTAGGATTTCAGCCATGTATGTTTGGCGGCTACTCCATCGCCGGCTGCCCTTGATTGACAGGTCTCTCCCTGCATGCGTGTATAGGGAGTCACTGGCAAAGGGAGGGGAGAAGCCGTCAGGCACATTCCTCTGACTAGTCTCCCACATGGCTTGGTCCCCGGCGGCTATGTTTTACTCTGGAAGGCTGCAATGTTTGAGTCAAACATAAATGGATGAAATCATTCAGTGTCTCATACATGCTGCCCGTGCATCGAGCAGCATTTATCAACCATCGGGTTCCCTTTTAATTCAAAAATTACTTCTGGACCGCCCATAGACTCTAAACTTCCAGACAGTCCTCACTTTACTCTGCTCTGACATTCTAAAATGTCAGTGCAGAGTAAGCAGACTGCAGGGGATTGTGGGGGTGGGGAGCCGGCTGTCAGACACAGCCAGACTCCTCCTAGGGAAGGCAGAGAGAGTTTTACTCTCAATGCTTTTTTGATCACTCAGTACACAGTGCTGAACCAGCACTTGTGTATATTGTTTAGGAAACACTGTCATTGAGACACAGTAAACTCTGCTATGCAGGCAAGAAGCTGAATTTCCACTATAATTAGGGCTAATATACCTTCAATAAAAGATGTATTATTATTAGTGTTGAGCGATACCTTCCGATATCGGGAAATATCGGATTAGATCGGACCGATACCCAAAAAATATCGGATATCGCCGATTCCGATACCGGAAACCAATGCAAGTCAATGGGACACAAATATCGGAATGAAAATAAACCCTTTCTTTCCTTGTAGGTTAATTCTACATGAAGGAAAACAACTAAGAATAATGTAGAATGTATTACATGAAAAGCCGGCAATTCAGCAGCGGCATACAACGGTACCCGACAATTTAGAACAGAAAGAATAGAGCATCACACATAGATTAGACACATAGAAACATGTCAGTCACATATATAAGTAGTACAGTGATAGTGTTGATTACTGTACTTGTCATTTAGTGTTAAAATAAAGGATTTATTAAAAAAAAAAATGGCGTGGGGTTCCCCGTAATTTTAGTCTCTAGCGGAGGTTAAGCAGACGGCTGGGGCAGATGTTTGAAGCCTGGGAAGGGGGTAATACCCACGGAGCTTCCCAGGCTACTAATATCAGCCCCCAGCTGAATACCTAGCCTTTACTAGCTATTAAAATGGGGGACCCCCAAAAAAATGATGTGGGGTCCCCCCTATTTTAATAGCTAGCAAAGGCTAGGCAGACAGCTGGGGCTGATATTAATAGCCCAGGAAGGGTGCCATGAATATTGGCCCCCTCCCAGGCTAGAAACACCAGCCGTCAGCCGCCCCAGAAATGGCGCATCCATAGGATGCGCCAATTCTGGCACTTAGCCTTGCTCTTCCCACTGCCCTGTAGCGGTGGCAGTGGGGTAATAGGGTTGGGGTTGATGTCAGCTTATAATGCCAGCTGACATCAAGCCCAGGTTAGTAATGGAGAGGCGTCTATAAGACACTCCCATTACTAACCCCATAGTCAAAGTTAAAAAAAAAACACAAACACCCAGAATAAAGTCCTTTAATTGAAATAAACACACAATTCTTTATTGTTCTAAATTAAACCATACTTACCATCACGCCCATTCCAGCTGAAGCTAAGGTCTTCTGCAATAAAAGTAAAATAATAAAGCAACATCATCCTTGCCTTTCCATGGTTCCCACGACGGCTCCAGCTCTGCAGGCATGCTTGCGCTCTGCAGTGTCTCTGAAGGATGACAAGCTGGATGGCAGTGCTCAGCTGTGATCCAGCCTGTCATCTCAATGCCATCCCAGCGTGGGAGAATTCTCCTGCTCAAGCTCTGAGCGCAGGAGAATTCTCCCACGCTGTCGGTGACGTGCATGAGGTGAGCTGAGTTCATTGGACATGAGCTCACCTCATGCACGTCACTGACAGCATGGGAAAGTTCTCCTGCGCTCAGCGCTTCAGCAGGAGAATTCTCTCACGCTCACTGCAAGCGCAGGAGAATTTTCCCACGCTGTCAGTGACGTGCATGAGGTGAGCTGAGTTCATTGGACATGACCTCGGCTCATCTTTATGCCGTCACAGCGAGACACTGAGGAGCGCAAGCATGCCTGTGCTTCTCAGTGTCTGCGGCATGGCAAGCTGGATGGCAGCTTTCGGCTGCGATCCAGCCTGTCATGTGAATGTAGCAGAGCTGGAGCCGTCGTGGGAACCATGGAAAGGCAAGGATGATGTTGCTTTATTATTTTACTTTTATTGCAGAAGACATTGGCTTCAGCTGGAATGGGCGTGATGGTAAGTATGGTTTAATTTAGAACAATAAAGAATTGTGTGTTTATTTCAATTAAAGGACTTTATTCTGGGTGTTTGTGTTTTTTTTTAACTTTGACTATGGGGTTAGTAATGGGGGTGTCTTATAGACGCCTCTCCATTACTAACCTGGGCTTGATGTCAGCTGGCATTATAAGCTGACATCAACCCCAACCCTATTACCCCACTGCCACCGCTACAGGGCAGTGGGAAGAGCGAGGCTAAGTGCCAGAATTGGCACATCCTATGGATGCGCCAGTTCTGGGGCGGCTGACGGCTGGTGTTTCTAGCCTGGGAGGGGGCCAATATTTATGGCACCCTTCCTGGGCTATTAATATCAGCCCCCAGCTGTCTGCCTAGCCTTTGCTAGCTATTAAAATAGGGGGGACCCCACATCATTTTTTTGGGGGTCCCCCATTTTAATAGCTAGTAAAGGCTAGGTATTCAGCTGGGGGCTGATATTAGTAGCCTGGGAAGCTCCGTGGGTATTACCCCCTTCCCAGGCTTCAAACATCTGCCCCAGCCGTCTGCTTAACCTCCGCTAGAGACTAAAATTACGGGGAACCGCACGCCAATTTTTTTTTTTTTTTTTTAATAAATCCTTTATTTTAACACTAAATGACAAGTACAGTAATCAACACTATCACTGTACTTCTTATATATGTGACTGACATGTTTCTATCTATCTAATCTATGTGTGATGCTCTATTCTTTCTGTTCTAAATTGTCGGGTACAGATGCTGAATTGCCGGCCGGCTTTTTTAAAGAGACGGTGCATGAAAACACTATTATTTTTTTAAATAAATCCTTTACACTAAATGACAAGTACAGTAAGCTGAGCTCTGCCATCCAGCTTGTCATCCTTCAGAGACCCTGCAGAGCGCAGGCATTATGGGAACTTCCGATTCCGGTATTCAATGTTCTAAAAGTATCGGAATGCTCAACACTAATTATTATACATGTTGCCCCCCCCAAAGACCTTTTATGGGTGGGGTCAGAGTGAGCAAAATACATTAAGCAAAAAAAAAAAAAACTAACTGCAAGTCTGAATCATTCTTTCTAGCCCTGCCCCTGTCGAAAAAAAAAAAAAGTGTCCAATATATAAAAAATCATTTCTATGGGAAGGGAAACTATTTAAAATAGTTCTAGCAATCTTTTGTGGTAGTAAAAAAAAAAATGTAACATGAAAATAGACAAGTTTTACCTATTTTTCTTTACATCAGTTGGATAATTCTGACTAGCGTTTATAACTCTTTAGGTCAGGTTTCCGTATGTACAGTGCTGTCCGCTGAGCACAACTTCGGGGTTTTCATTTTCATCCTCAAAAAAACAGGATTCAGCTGGAAGTTTTTATGAATGTCTGTAAAAAGAACGCTGCCAGGATGGTTGAAGGCCAGATATTGTCCAAAAGGACTCCTTCAGCCTCATAATAGTGAATTGCTCCTCCGTTCAGACTCTGCCAGGGTTTCCGATAAAATACTGTTTTTCTGGAATTGCAATGGAAACCCCGATGCAGCACTTAGTGAAAAGCACTGTATTGTGTGTGAAGCTAGCATAATGTCTTTTTCTGAGCTCCAACTGTTTGGATTCATGACCACAAACCCATTAAAGTGGAGCTGAACTTTCATGCGATTTTATAAATCGGTTTAGTAAGATCCCAGAAGAAGACAGATAAGAGTTGCAAGCTCTTTAAATGCATATAAAGAATTCCTCCCAATGTGTCCATGTCCTTTGAAATTTTTCCCACTATCATGGCTGGCACGCTCACATGTAATGAGAGACAAGAATCACTCATTTTAATGGTCATCAGCCAGACCACCACTGATCTATCATTTTATATCTCCTATCGGAAATTTTATATAATTTACTAGCATATTACTGTTACAATTACATCTGAATATATAAAAAAGCTATAGCGTTTTATCAAATGTAACTTTTTTTTTATATATCATATATTTAATATGACCTTGTATTATTTTTCTCCTTAGGATCATTGACTTTGAGAAATTCTGAATCGGCAAATAACCCATCAGAAGTAAAGCCGGTTATAAAGGAAGATGATGATGACTTTAAAGAAAACTGCATAGATATCCAAGAAATAGAAGAAACTTTGATGAATAAGTTGAAGACACATCCAACAGCAACCTCAGTGGTAAAATCGAACCTAAATAGAAGAGTCATGTCCTTGAGTAGAGGTGATAAAACCGAGCTTCAAGGGGCAGAATCAGAGAGCGCCTCCCAGGTGGAAGATGGGGTATTGCATCACTCTGAAGCAGTGATGGATCACAGCCGGACCAAAGTCATGAACTCTGTGACGAGTGGTCTAGATAGAGATGATTATTCACAAGAGAATCCTTTTGTCACAAGGAGCAACTGTGAGACTATTTCTACTAATCTACTCCCTGCAAAAGCAGAGTCTGAAACCATTAAGAGAACCTGCAGCGATTTACTTGTAAGCACGAATAAGAAAAGTTTCGAAGGCTTTAAAACTGCATCTAATAACAAAATACACATTTCAGAAGAAAACCTTAGAAAAGGAGAACTTCTGTTCAAGGAAAATGATTCTCTGCCCATTTTAAATCCTACTAAAATGGTAATCGAAGACAAAAACTCTTTAATTATGATGGCTAAATCTGATGCTACTCTGACACACAAGGGATTCCAGACAGCGTCACGTAAGGAAATCCTAGTCACAGATGGTGAAATAGTCAAAGGGAGTATGATATTCCAGGATATTGAAGCAGTAATCTTTCAAAACCAAAGCAAAAGGCACAAAATGTATATGTCCTCTAACATACGGTCTGAACAAGATGAAGTGTCTAGTAATATCAAACCTAATTCCACAAGGACTTTGGATGAGATATCACAACAGGAAAACAAAACGCGCATTAACTCAAATCTGTGTAAAAAGCCCACTTTAGATAGGTCGGTAAAAGGCAATGAGAGCCTGAAGGAATATCCAGTACGGATAGTGGACTCTACTCCTACAAAGATGTGCTCAAGAATCTTGCATGGTTTATCCAGTGGAGTCAACTCTCATTTACATGACATCTTTACGGAAAGCCAAAAAGCTGAAATCAATGAGCTTTCTTCTATTTTAGAGAATGCGGGCAGTCAGTTTGATTTTACCCAGGTTAAGAAAATAAATCTACTTGGACTAGATAATGAAAACCTGCAAAATGCAAAAAGCTTTAGTGATTCTCAGAAGCTTAATACATCAGATGTCTGGACAGATGTGGACTTCAATGATAGCTTTTCTACCGGAGAAGGAAATGCAAAAAACAATGCTGTCATCATAACTTCAGAATCTGAAAGTAAAAGTGTCGCCGAGACAAATGTTTGTGACATAGATAATATATCTTTTCAAGACTCGTTCCTAAAACATAGGGATGGACCTGTGGGTGAACTGGCAAGTTGTAAATCTGGTAACATTACTGATGAGGATTTAATCAAAGCGATTGAGATGTTTAGTGATTTGGAAGAAAAGCGAAAAGAAAAAAATACCATAAACCAAGTATCTAATCACCAAACTTTTCCCATTACCGATTATAATAGTCCTGCTGTACAGTCTGTTAATATGGCACCAGATATTACACAGTCTACCGTTGTACCATCCCATGCACAGACCAAAGAGAATTGCTCTTCAGGACTGACTGATGAGCAGGAAAAAAAGTGTAAGGTTGATGAAAAAATTGCCCCCAAGTTACAACCAGAAGCAGAGTCTGTGCACAATTATGACCATGTATCTAACAGCAATCAAAACTATTCTTCACTTTCACGATTGCCTACAATGCCGGTTGGGTTTGCTACTGGAAAAGGAAAGCTGATTAATATTAATAAAGCTTCCTTAGATAAAGCAAGAACTATGTTTAATGATATATTGGATACTGACCTATGTGAGGATCACAGGAGAACAGGCGAAGTGCAAGAACCCTCAAATTTCTTATTTGAAACCAATGTTAATCAGGCTAGTACCATTTTTGAAGGGAAGGAAATACTTGGGCCAAAGTATGACCAGCCGCCAGACGCTTTCAGTAAAGCACCCAAAAGTTTTTCTACTGGTCCTTCTCCAAAACCAAAGAAGACATTGCATTTGGTAACAAAGGTGAATAAGGAGTTGTGTCTGAAGCAAAATAATGCAACATCAACGATGTCCCCTTTTGGCACTGCAAGTGGTAAACGTGTTCATTTTTCTGAGGAGAATCTAAAACAGGTTCACAAAACATTCTCAGAAGTAGATGATATTCAGGTGGCAGAGCAGCAAACAACTGGAAATGTCTCGCTGGATTCTGCAGTAAATCCTGATAGTTTTCTTGACTTACAGAACAAATCTTTTCTAGTAAAGGAATCCACTGCTCACTTTCCCCAACAAGGTTTTAGCTCTGCAAGTGGTAAAATGATAAATGTCTCTCATAGATTTCTACAGAAAGCTCAAGAAATATTTGCAGATATTGAAGAACCTTATGATTCAGATGTGAGACAAAGAAATACATCCAGTGTGAGTAATTCTAAAGTCGTCAAGATTTATGGTGTCTCGGATGCTCTGGATCACAGAATGAACCCCTGTGTAACACAGGCTGGAGAAATTATACCTTTGGTTCACCAGATTTCAGCCCGAGAGGGCTCTGAAGTATCGGCAAATATAACAACTGTAGATAATGTCTCCAACAGAGGAATGTCTAATAAGATTTTGAGTGAAGGTGAAAACCCCAATATAATATCTCTTAGCACCACTGATGGGAAATCTGTTCAGCTGTCTGATGACTTGATGAAGAAAACTCAAGAAATGTTTACAAGTATAGATGACCGCCTCTTGTCCTATCAGGACAAACTTGGCAATATAATCAACCAAACTGAAATAAAAAATACCAAATCCTGCTTGCCTCCATTAGGTTTTAGTACAGCGAGAGGTAAAACTGTGGCAGTGTCTCAAAGTTCCCTCCAGAAAGCAAGACAGATGTTTGCAGAAATTGATGAGACTGTAGCAGGACTTACATTAAAGCCCGAGAAAACTTTGACTAAAAATGTAGACGCCCAAAAACTTCCATCCCATGCAACAGAAGGTAATAATCTAAAACCATATCTGAATCAATGTGGTAAGGATGCTTTTGGAAAGGTTTTAGCGAAAGGAGTGGATAAAAGCGTGTGTTCTCTTCACCAAGAGACGACCTGCGGAAAGATGCCATTTTTTAGCACAGCAAGTGGCAATCAAGTTCATTTATCAAATAAAGCTTTACAAAAAGCTAGACAGATGTTTGCTGACTTAAGTGATGAAGTGGTAGATCAGTCACTCCCAAATGATGGTGTGGAACAACATCGGTCACTCCCAAACGATCGAGTGGTAGATAATCATCAGTCACTCCCAAATGATGGTGTGGAAGAACATCTGTCTCATCTAAATGATGGTGTGGAAGAACATCGGTCACTCCAAAACGATGGAGTGGTAGATAATCAGTCACTCCATGAAAGTATCCCAACTGGTGCTCTAATAACCAATAGAAATTTTGATATCCTACATAGTCCTATGATGCAAGTAAATTCCTCAGTTGTGGCTCTCCCACCCATTGCTTTCAACACAGCAAGTGGAAAAACTGTGACAGTGTCTCACGACTCTCTCCAAAAGGCAAAACTGCTTTTTGTTGATACTAATCCACTAGATGTTGTAGGAAGTTCACAAAGTACTGCAACAATGAAAAGAAACCAACATGAAAAACGTGGAGGCTTCTCTGCGGTTGACTTGTGTCAAATCAATAAGAGATCGTCTATGACAGGGAAAACTAGCAACATTTTTTTTGAAAGAAAGACCAGAACTGACAGCACAGAGCTAGTGATAGAAGATGGTTCTGTACCCAAGATGCCATGTTTTAGCACAGCTGGTGGTAAATCTGTAACAGTGTCAGAGGAGTCATTAAAGAGAGCACGAGAAATCTTTTCTGAAGTAGATAATGGCTGCTTATCGCAGCATGATACTTCTGTAGATATCCACTTTAATCCTAAATCAGCAACTGCAGAAAAAGAATCAGTAAGAGACTATAATATAGTGCCTGAAGCGGCAGAAATGAAATATTCCCCTAAAGTGCCTGCAAAAAGTTTCTTTGGATTTAGTTCTGCTAGGGGGAGGCAAGTGTGTATTTCCGAGGAAGCACTGCAGAGAGTGAAAGGCTTTTTTGAAGAATGTAATACTAATGAAAAATTAGATTTTCCTCATGGAAATGAGCCTAGAAGAAGAATGAAAACGCTTAATCCATTACTGAACAAACATTTAAAAGACTCTGTCACCAAGCCTGACAACTTACAGAAGAACACTGCTGAAGGCAACGGAGGAAGTAAAATTACTCCATCTACGTCTTCTATCAGTAGACGTCCACTGCCGAGATTTGTAACACACTCCACTCCTTTCTATGGTGCGGAGACAACTAATTTGTACATTACGTCATCTCACACTCCTGAAAATGATTTCGAGATCGAAGCAGCAGAAAGTGCAAAAGCATTCATGGATGATGAAGATCTCACAGATGGTTTACCTCCATGTTCAGATAAGCTGCCAAATATTAGAAATGGAAAAAGGTTACGTTCCGATGATGGCACGCAACGTGGTATGTGTTTTGTGGGTTTTATACTTTTGACTAATATTTACTTGATTTATTTTTATGCTTGTAAGTTTACAGTTCTTGGTTAAAACACTGTGTGCTTTTTATGAATGGACTAGACTTGTGTTTTGTGTTCGGCTTCCGTGTACAGTTTGGGTATATCCAAGGATTGAGAGCTCTACTGTAATTGGTGATCTTCATATTTTTAAAGCCAAAAAATATTAAAGGAGTTTTCTGTCACTAATTTCTTAGTGTTAGTAAGATATTCGGAGAAAAAATAGAAGTGTCACACACAGGATACCAGCATCAGCCTGCCCTCCACCCCACTTGATAAGAGACTACGATTTTAGCCATATGCCACAATCCTGTGGAATTGTGGTTTATAGACCAAGAAAACAGACGATTGCAGGATGAAGTCCTCCAAGGGGAAAAAATAGTTACAAAGATATGAAAATTCGAATCATCCCTTTCTTCAAAATTAAAAAGAAAAAAGCATATTTAGTATTGCTGCAACTATAAAAAGTCTAATTCATCAAAATGTAAAATTAACCATTTATTTAAATTTAATTACTATAAGGTTAATTTAAAAAGAAAAAAAACTCCAGAATTGCGATTTTTATTTTATTTTTTTTTTCCAACACCTCTGGCAAAAGATGCTATGAAAATTTGTCAAAACATTGTATGTAACCCAATATGATATGAATACAAAACATCAGCTTTTCACTCAAAACATACCGTAAGTCATCATATAAGAGAAAATATATCTGCACTCTGAAATGCTAAGAATAATAGATTTAGAAAATTGGAACTGCATTACTGTCATAGAAAATAAGTAAACGCTACATTGTGTACATATAGAATATTGTAAAAAATGGAACTGCAATATTGCTATAGAAAAATTACATATATTGGCCAATTTATGCGCTAAGTACCTTCTTTTTACTGAAAATTTTCTATAGCAATATTGCAGTACCATTTTTCTAATATTCCATATGTATATATAATGTAGCATTTGCCTTTTTTCTATGACAGTAATGTAGTTCCAATTTTCTAAATCTATTATTCTTAGCATTCAGAGTGCAGCTGTCACGCAAGGTGTGCGAAAGACTTAAGTGCAACACAAAGAGAAAAGGAGGGAGGACACCCAAACACTAGGGAAAGGGGGAGTAGAGACCCCTAGGCCGATCTAATATTACCCTGCCGTCCCTGTATAGGTTCCACACTTATTGCCCAGCAGGAACCGAAGCCCTGGATGTCCCTAGATCTTGGCCCTAGATAGAGGGGGAAGGGTTGAGCACTGGTCAGACTCCACTACAAACTAAAGACAACAAGGTAGACAAACAAAGGGGATAAACTTAGCTTGAGCAGACACCAGAGTAGTAACAAGATTCCCCCCAAGGGCACCAGAGAAGAAGCTAGCTGACTGCTAGTGCTTCAAGCCTGTACATAGAAGTATCACCGGCGATTCCCTGGAGCAAACAGTGTTTTTAACTTACAGGTAAGGGTGTGTCAATCAGCAGCAAGAGGGAGGTCGCCGATGGATCCAAAAGGAAGAAGGATTAAGAAGGCGTCTGTAATGTCAAGCGACCTTGTACAGCTAGATCCAGGGCGACTGTCTATTAAACCTGACACACCCGTGACAGCAGCTATATTTTCTCTTAGAATTGTTGTCAAGGCTGGCACCTGTACACACTTCTTTGGATGTGCTGGTCAGTTTTTCGGTTTATAAGTCATCATATAGCTCCATTGCTGGAAAAATGAAAACGTTACAGGTCTCCGACAATGGCAACACAAATTACATTTTATATATTTTTTTAATAAATGCTGATTTTCTTTTTTTTTCTTGACACAAATAATAAAATACTCAAGACAATAGCAGAATTCTTTTTTTTTTTCTTCACCATTCCACTACACTTGAATTTTGTTTCCATTTTCCAGTGCATTATATAGTGAAATGAATAGAGGTATACAAACCTAAAAACTAGTACCTCAAAAAAACAAGCCCCCATACAGCTAAGCTGACAGTAAAATAAGTTATGGCTCTTAGAAGAAGGGAAGGAAACGAAAAAGGGGACAGGACACTAAAACGCAACTGCGGTCCTAGACCTAATGTCTCATGCAGTTTAGCTGAAGTTACATGGGTTCTTGTGTTTGCATTAGCTAAAGGCTCTCAATTGCCTTTTTCCTCCGAGGAGTAGACCATGTCTGCCCACCTACTAGGACTCAAGAAAAAATAGAAGACGTAAGAAATATAAAACATGTTGTAGATTAGTACGTTGTTTTTGTTTATTAATGTTTTTGAGGGTAATGGATATTGCTGTGAAAAAGTTTAAAGCGTGGGAAAAAAATGCTGTAAGAATGCTTTAGAATATAGATGTGTTAAGTTTTTTATTAATAAAATGCAAAATGAATGAAGAAAAGCAAAATTTAGATTAAATAAATTGTGTGCTCCATGAAGGCTACGAGAGAGATTTTACGGTAAGTACAAATATCCTCCTTTGGTGTGACCGCCCTTTGCCTTCAAAACAGCATTAGCTTAAAGGAGTATTCCCATCTCCAAGATCCTATCCCAATATATAGTAGATGTAATAATAATATTAGCAAATACCTCCAATTAGAAAAATTCAGCATAGTTCTTCTGATTCGCTATCTTTCCTCATGTGCAGGCATTGCAGGACCTTGGGTATCCATGGTTATGACCACCAGCAAACTGTCAGTGTATATCAGTGGTCTAACCATGGATACCTAAGGTCCTGCAATGCCTGCACATGAGGAAAGAGATATAGCGAATAAGAAGAACTATACTACAGTCATGGCCAAAAGTATTGAGAATGAGACAAATAGTAATTTTTCCAAAGTTTACTGCTTCATTTTTTGTAATGGCAATTTGCATATACTCCTGAATGTCAAAGAGTGATCAGCTTAACAGCAATTACTGTACTTGCAAAGTCAATATTTGCCCAGAAAATGAACTTTAACCCCCAAAACACATTTCAACATCATTGCAGTCCTGATTTAAAAGGAGCAGCTAACATCGTTTTAGTGATTGATCCATTAACACAGGTGTGGGTGTTGATGAGGACAGGGCTGGCGATCAATCAGTCATGATTAAGTAAGAATGACATCACTGGACACTTTAAAAAGAGGCTGGTTCTTGGTATCATTGTTTCTCTTCAGTTAACCATGGTTATCTCTAAAGAAACACGTGCAGCCATCATTGCACTGCACAAAAATGGCCTAACAGGGAAGAGTATCGCAGCTACAAAGATTGCACCTCAGTCAACAATCTATCGCATCATCAAGAACTTCAAGGAGAGAGCTTCCATTGTTGTCAAAAAGGCTCCAGGGCGCCCAAGAAAGACCAGCAAGCGCCAGGACCATATCTTAACGGTTTCAGCTGTGGGTTCGGACTACCAGCAGTGCCGAGCTTGCTCAGGAATGGCAGCAGGCTGGTGTGAGTGCTTCTGCACGCACTGTGAGGCGGAGACTCTTTGAGCAAGGGCTGGTTTCAAGGAGGGCAGCAAAGAAGCCACTTCTCTCCAGAAAAAACATCAGGGACCGACTGATATTCTGCAAAAGGTACAGGGAGTGGACTGCTGAGGACTGGGGCAAAGTCATTTTCTCTGATGAATCCCCTTTTCGATTGTTTGGGACATCTGGAAAACAGCTTATTCGGAGAAGAAGAGGTGAGCGCTACCACCAGTCTTGTCTCATGCCAACTGTAAAGCATCCTGAAACCATTCATGTGTGGGGTTGCTTCTCAGCCAAGGGAATCGGCTCACTCACAGTCTTGCCTAAAAACACAGCCATGAATAAAGAATGGTACCAGAATGTCCTCCAAGAGCAACTTCTCCCAACCGTCCAAGAGCAGTTTGGCGCCCAACAATGCCTTTTCCAGCATGATGGAGCACCTTGCCATAAAGCAAAGGTGATAACTAAATGGCTCATGGAACAAAACATAGAGATTTTGGGTCCATGGCCTGGAAACTCCCCAGATCTTAATCCCATTGTGAACTTGTGGTCAATCATCAAGAGATGGGTGGACAAACAAAAACCAACAAATTCTGGCAAAATGCAAGCATTGATTATGCAAGAATGGACTGCTATCAGTCAGGATTTGGTCCAAAAGTTGATTGAGAGCATGCCAGGGAGAATTACAGAGGTCTTGAAGAAGAAGGGGCAACACTGCAAATATTGACTTGCTGCATTAACTCATTCTAACTGTCAATATAACCTATTGGTACTCATAATATGATTGCAATTATATTTCTGTATGTGATATAAACATCAGACAAACACTAATAAAAACCAGAGGCCAGCAGATCATGTGAAAATATAATTTTGGTGTCATTCTCAAAACTTTTGGCCATGACTGTACATTTCTAATTGGAGGTATTTGCTAATATTATTACACCTACTACATAATGCGATAGGATATTGGAGATGGGAATACCACTTTAAGGTACACTACTGCAAAGTTTTTGAAAGATCTCAGCAGGAAGGTTGTTCTAAACATCTATGGATTTAGGCTCGCACATATCCTTCATTCTCTTCTCTTCCTGTAATCCCACACAGACGCGATGTTGAGATCCGATACCTCCATCATTCAATACAATCAGGGAGGCGTCTGATTGGCTCCAAATTTATTCTATGGCACGAAAACGACCCCAAACTTAGCCAATGTCATTAAGGGCTCAATCACACATCTGTTTTTCACGTACGACTGCTATCCATTTTTTCATGGATGGCATTCATACCTATGGGATTGTTCACATGGTCGTGATTTTTTTACAGACCGAGTGGTCTTTGCAAAATTGCCGAGACATGTCTGATATTAATTCTAGTGTCGGATCAAATTCAGAAATAAGTCTATGGGTTCGTAAAAAAAAAAAATCGAACAGTATCTATGAGCTGACCTTTTTTCACAGATTAAAAGATAGCAGAAGATGGAGAAACTTTTTTTTTTTTTTCGCATCAGTGAAAAACGGATGACAGTCTGATTTTTCATGTGTCAAAAAATACTGTTGTCTGAATGAGGCTTAAGAACTATTGTTTGGGAGGGAAAATGGGGGTGTGTCTTATAATCCGAATTGAGCGGTGGAGCTTACCTGCTGCGGTGCAGCGGGGTCTCAGGGTCGCTGCTGCCGGAAGCTTCTGATGGAGGCAGGAGTCGGGAGATGGCTGCAGGCCCCATGCTGGTAGGATGAGGTATTCAGTGGTGCGGGGGCTCCGCCGACATTTTGTGAAAACCAGAGCCCCGCACCTTCTATACTTTTCTATGCGGTGGACCCTGGGATAATGGCCGCTAGAGGCGGTGCATGCTGAGATTGAGATCAGAAGACGAGTTCCCGATGCCAAGATCTCAATCTGCGCACGCTCCGCCTCCGGCGGCCATTTTCCCAGGGTCCACCGCATAGAAGAGTATGGAAGATGCGGGGCTCCAGCTTTCACAAAATGTCGGCGGAGGCCTCGCACCACCGAATAACCTCATCCTACCAGCATGGGACCCGCAGCCATCTCCTACCTCCGAACACCCCGTCCTGCCTCCACCAGCAGCGACTCTGCCACCTGGTACCCCGCTCCACCAACGCCTCTGCCCCCCCCAGGTAAGCTGATTATAACATGCACCAGTTTATTACAAAACATTTTTCTCCTATTTTCGTCCTCAAAATTTGGGGTGCGTCTTATAATTCGCAAAATACCGGTATATGGGATTGGTACGGTAACTGTTAACATATTTGTAATATTTTTACATACAGGAGAACCACCAATCAAAAGACAACTTTTACCTGAGTTTGACAGATCGTTAGCGAATGAGTCCAAATCAGCTTTGCGGCCTCTTACAAGCGGACCTTATGGCAGGTTTTTTTCTTGTTTTATATTGTTAAATGATGCTTTCCATAGCCATACCAATGCCTGGCCTATCGGGGTTAGTGGTTGGATTGTTAGAATAGCTTTGCCTTTCTCTTGAGGCAGCATGGTTTAGCTTTTATAGTCACTGGCTGACTCTTAGCCGCACAAAGTAAGAGAAGCCATCGGCATGATGCTTTCCCATAGCTGCTACCACTTCAGTTAAGTAATAAGCAGGAGTCATAATGGCCAATCTGTTATTTTTGGCAACTCTAGTCTAAATGCCACCAATGTATGATGAGACAATCTTCATCTATTAGTTTACCATTTGATTTCGCGATCTTTTATATTTTGCGTTTTGTTAGTTTTTATCCAGTTCAGGAAGGGAGAGACCCCACTGAGTCAGATGTTACATGCAAGTTATTTATTTATTTATTTTTGAGTTTGCTGTGTTTTTTTTTAACTTTTTTTATTTGTTAAATAACGTCAACACATTTTTTTCCCTTTTTTGCTGTAGGTTTTGAAAAAAAAAAAAAAACGCTAATTTTTAGAATTGTTCTTTAGAAATAATCATTGCTAATCTTTTATTCACATAAAAAGCTGCAAATGTTTACTTGTCTGATGTTTTTGGGTTATTTCATGTTTCTTATTTCTCTTTTCTTTATTTGTGATTTTTTTTTAATCAAACTCCTGTTCTCCTTATAGAGAATCTAAAGGACAGAAGAAAGTATTTCTACAAGGTTTCCCTACAACCGTTATTAACTAATCCTGCCAGGTAAGTGTATTCTTCGTGATCTACATATAGTTAAGAGTTGGTAACGCTTGCTGCTTTTCTTTTGGTACAATGCTTGATTTTTTAAAAAAATAATATCCCATACATAGTATTTTTAAATGGGTTCTCTAGCAATATTTTTTTTAACCCCATTGGCTTACTATAAATAAATGTAATAAAATCCGCTTACTCTCTGGCCCCTGCTCAGGCACATACTTATTTCGAAGTCTGAAAAATCAAGTTCTAAATCTGGTTTGCAATATGCAAATTAGCCAGGACTAGTCCGGTGGGTCGTCTATTACCCCAGACTAGTCCCGTCTTGGATCATGTATTCACTTGATTAACATCCACCACACAGGCGACGTCACCATCAGGGCTCAGCAACCTATCGTATGTGAGCGAGACGTTCTGCCTTCCTGGTCATGCACAATGAAGCTGGTTGTATGGTTTCCTGCCCAGCGGGGTATTAGTGACAACAATCCCGCTTCGCTGCTACAACCCAGGACCTGTGACATTAATACCTACCTGGGCATGTGCAGTGCGCTGATGAAGCTGGGGAGAAAACACCCGGCTTCATTGCATGTGACCGACAAGGAAGGCAGAACGTCGTGCTCGAGACTTCCATAGTGAAGACGTGGCCTGTGTGATGGATGTTAATCATACTTTCCTGGGGCTGGTTATTAGAGCCGAGCAATTAATAATTAATGGAATCGATTCTTCATCTGATTACTCTTGATAACTTGCTAGGTAACAAGATAACTAGATAACTTGCTAGATTTATAACCTGATTTTTGAGATGTCGGCACTTTCACCGATCCAAGAGTAGATATCCACAATTTCAAATTATTATACTCCATTTTTATTTCTGCAGCTTCTCAAAAGGAAAAAAAGAAACCCTGAAATCTAAGGATACTCCAGTGAGCCAGATACATCCCAAATTACACACCTCCAAAGGCTCTTTAGCAGCCAGTTCAACACCCTATGCATCAGATTGTAGTACTGATCCAAACAGCAAGTCCAGAACTGTTACTACCTCATTTGTAACGCCTTTTATGAAGAACCTTGATGTGTCTGTATGTGACCGGAGGGTTAATTCACCAGGACAGGATCAGGACACTACTAAAGATGATAGAAGTAAAAGTTCTATAGAAGTTGAGATGGCGCAAAATGATGAATCAGGTATTGCAGTAAATGGGTTTGCTATTATGAAATGTGATAAATTACAATGAAAAAGGTTTTCCATTATTAGGATATTGATGACCAATCCATAAGGGGTCATCCGTATCATATTGGTAGTGGTCCGATACCTTGAACCCCCACCGATTAGCTCCAGGGGCCGGCTGGATATAAATAGTGTGCGTAGCAGAACACCACCGCTCCGTCATACCGCATAGTGGCTGCTGCTGGGCGCTGCAGATCAGCTTCTGTTAATTTACATAGTGGTTGATTTACAGTACCCGGCAGTGGTGGTGTTCAGCTCCATATACTGTGTACATCCAGCTGCTCCCCGAGGTGGTACCAACTGATCGGTGGGTGATTGATGTCCGAACCCCACTGATAAGATATTATCTAGAACTTTCTCACAATATAATTATTCTAACAATATTGTGTCATTTTTTTTAATAAAGCGAACACTGGACTGATTTTGTTTTTCTTGTGTTTCGTTCAGGGACATATTTCTTTGATTTGGTTGCAAATATCTGCTATGCCAGAGATATGCTGGAGATGAGAATACGGAAGAAACAAAGACAGAAGATTAAACCACAGCCTGGATCGTTATATCGGCAGAAAACCGCTTCCACGGACAGGATTAGTCTGGTAGCGGCAGTAGAAGGAAGGCAACCGACAAAATATACCCCGGCTGAGGTACAGAACTGCTTTAGTTATTAGTCTGTTAATATGGTTTAATAAGTGTGACATGTTTGATGGAATGATTAGAAGTTGATGGGCAGGGTCACAGCACAATCTATGCTGTGTTATTTGCTGACATTTTTTGCGAAAAAATTTATCAAAATAACCCATGAATTTTGCGCAAAGTAAAACCTTTTACTCTGTCGCCTCATTGGGGGACACAGGACCTTGGGTTATGCAGCTGTCCAGTAGGAGGCGACACTATGCTTATCTGAAAAAAAGATAAAGCATGGCTCCTCCCCTGTGGTATACACCCCAGGGCGGCATTTGCCTGCTCCAGTTTTTGCTTAGTGTCAGCAGGAGGCACACCTTTAGACCTTCACTCTTCCCTCGCTCCAGCACGGGATTACAGATGAAGAAAAGAGGGCCTCTCTTAAGAGACCCCCGGCATGGCTCCTTCCTTTGCCCCTTTTCGGGCACTATTCTAAATTTAGGCCGCGGCTCTGGCCTAGCCAAAGCCGCCGCCCACTCTCCGCCCCCCAGAGACAGTTCTGACGCTAGCCGACGCCATAAAAAAGGGCGGAGCTGTGCTGCAGGGCGCGCATCCCCATGGAAACTGGCGCCCTTGCAACGCTACGCCCCCCTTCTTCACTCTGACGGCGGCCATTATCGCTGCAAACAGGACACAGGCCAGCCAGGTCTCCGGGGAGGCACAGGACCAGGTTTATATCGGCGCGATCACAGGGGCACATTGGTGGGGTAAGTTCACAGCCTGAGTTAACCCTCAGCTGTGAAGCTCTATATACTCTATATCCTCCTCTGCACAGATAGCCCCCTGCATAGCCACTCCAGGTGCACTATGCCGGGCTCAAAGTCTAAGAAAACCAAGCAGGACCTCTTCTACGCTTTCTGTACAGCCTGCAGTCATGCTCTTCCCAGCGGCAGCACCTATCCACATTGCAAGGATTGTACTCAGACTACTGTGCCAGAGTCCCAAGCAGCCCCTACCATATCAGAGTCTGTTGCCATGCCGGAATGGGTCACTCAAATGTCACAATCTATGACGTCCATGGATAACATGACTGACAAACTGCTTCAGGCTATGCAAAGTCATATTTCTTCTATGAATCCTACACAACAAAGGAAAAGTCTCTCCCATCCATACTCTGACCCAGGCACTTCCAGGTCAGGGTCAGGACGCAAGCGTACCCACAGGTCACGCTCATCTGCGTCTTCACACAGCACACGGTCATCCCTGTACAGAGACAAAAACCGTAGTCCCAAATCATCTAGACAGTCCCCTAACAGGAACAGGAACTATATTTCTCCTACCCATTCACCGGCCAGAGAAATACCCCAGCCTGATTCACCTAGCAGACACAACAGTGACACACAGGAGTCAGAAGGCATTTGTGACTCCAACTCGGACAAGGAGACTGACGAATCTCTAACCCCATCACCAACTAGCAATGCAGCACTAGTTGAGGACATAATCTCGTCCATACATCGGGTACTGAACATTTCTGATCCGACCCCGGATGTACCTCAAGATAAAATTTCATTTGAAGGACCACCAAAACCGGCTAAGTTCTTCTTAGATCACTCAGAATTCAAATCTATTCTTACAAATCAATTTTTACAGCCTAACAAAAAACTTGCCACTCGCAAGCTTGTGGAAACAAGATACCCTTTTTCTCAGGAAACCTTCAAAGAATGGACAGATCCTCCAGCAGTGGACCCACCAGTATCCAGGCTGGCAGCACAGACACTTCTTTCACTGCTAGATAGCTCAACCCTCAGAGATGCAGCAGACCGGCAGGTAGAAAGTTTGGCACGTTCAACTTACGAAATCATAGGAGCCTCCCTAGCTCCCGAGTTCGCTTCGGTTTGGGCATCTAAAGCCTAATAGCTTGGGCTAGAAATTTACAAACTAGTCCTCAAGCCTCTGCCCCTGAACTGTCTCAACAAGCCGTTCAAATAGCAGTTGTGGCGGATTACTTAATTCATGCGGCTCTTGATTCCGCAAGATGCGCAGCAGTAGCATTATCACATGCAGTCACTATTCGACGTTTTCTCTGGTTACGTGAATGGAAAGCAGATGCAACCTCAAAGAAGTCTCTCACACAGCTTCCATATTTCAGAGGTCGACTGTTTGGCGAAAAGTTGGACACAATGATATCCAACGCCACCGGGGGTAAGAGTACCTCTCTCCCCCAACTGAAGCCCAAACGCAACTTTAATAAACGTAACCAAACCAAGACAGGTGGGTCAGGGAGCTAGTATCTTCAGGATACAAAATAGAGTTCACCTCCATCCCACCAAACAGATTCCTTATATCTGTTCCCCCCAAAGCCGCCAGAAAAGGCGCGGGCTTTTCACCTGGCAGTCTCCTCGCTCCTTCAAGCATGAGTCATAATACCTGTCTCAACAGCCGAGCGCTTTCAGGGGTTCTACTCCAATCTATTTGTAGTCCCCAAGAAAGGAGGCGGAGCAAGGCCCCTACTAGATCTCAAACATCTCAACAAGTATGTAAGAGTACGTCACTTTCTAATGGAATCTCTTCGTTCCATCATAGCATCCATGGAAAAAGGAGAATACCTTGCCTCCATAGATATACAAGATGCATACTTGCACATACCGATTGCGCCTGCTCATCAGAGATTTCTCAGGTTCACAATCAATCAGGACCACTACCAGTTCGTGGCTCTTCCATTCGGACTCGCCACTGCTCCCAGAGTGTTTACCAAAGTCATGGCAACCACCATGCACGTCCTACACTCCAGAGGCATAGTGGTCATTCCATACCTAGACGATCTCCTCGTCAAGGCTCCCACCTTCAAGGACTGCGAGATCAGTGTCTCAATCACGATCGACACTCTGAGTCGCCTAGGTTGGTTAGTCAACTTACAAAAGTCGTCACCAACCCCAACCCAGGCCTTGACATTTCTGGGAATGCTATTCAATACCTCCAAGGGTCTGCTACTTCTTCCCAGAGACAAGGCACGACCTCTGCGCTCAGGAGTCCGCACCCTTCTCAACAGACCCTCCCGATCTCTCCGGTTTGCAATGAGAGTCCTTGGCAGGATGGTGGCGGCAATAGAAGCGGTTCCATTTGCTCAGCTTCACCTCAGACCTCTCCAACTAGACATTCTCAAGTCATGGGACAGGAACCCTTCTTCCCTCGACAGGAAATTCCAACAGGAAGTCCCTTCACTGGTGGCTCAACCGGTCCTCTCTGACAAAAGGAAAATCCTTTCTCCCAGGTCAATGGAAGATCCTGAACACCGACGCAAGCCTGACAGGTTGGGGTGCAGTACATCTACACCACAGGGCACAATGCAACTGGTCTCCATTGAAAGCAACCTTGCCCATCAACATCCTGGAAATTCGTGCCATTCTCCTGACGTTGAGAGCACTCCAGCACTTACTGGCCGCCTCCCAGTCGGACAATGCCACGGCCGTAGCATATGTTAATCACCAAGGGGGGACCCGCAGTGCCCGAGCGATGCGAGAAGTGACACACATTCTCCACTGGGCAGAGAAAGCGGACTCTATTATTTCCGCAGTCCACATTCCGGGTGTAGACAACTGGGAAGCAGACTTCCTCAGCCGGCAAGGAATAGACTCGGGAGAATGGGCTCTCCATCCCGAAGTCTTTCAACAGATCTGCCATCGTTGGGGCACTCCAGACGTGGACCTAATGGCGTCTCACCTCAATGCCAAAGTCTCCAACTTCATGGCCAGAACACGCGACCCGAGAGCTCTAGCGGCGGATGCCCTGGTTCAGGACTGGACCCAGTTCCAGCTCCTGTACATTTTTCCGCCTCTCCCTCTGATTCCCAGAGTGGTGAGAAAGATCAAACAGGAGGGAGTTCCAACCATCCTAGTCGCTCCGGACTGGCCCAGGCGTACATGGTACGACTCATTGCAGACGTTCCCTGGCGTCTTCCCGACCGCCCGGATCTTCTGTCACAAGGCCCGTTCTACCACCAGAACTTAGAGGCCCTCAATTTGACGGCGTGGCCATTGAAACCTGGGTGCTAACACAGGCAGGTTTTCCGCCAGATGTCATTGCAACCATGATCAGAGCACGAAAACCAACTTCTGCCAAGATCTACTACCGTACCTGGAAAGCCTTCTTTACCTGGTGCGATTCTTGTAAACAAGCCCCACTACCCTACTCCTTACCTAGGGTACTCGGTTTTCTTCAATCGGGCCTGGATGCCAGACTATCTCTGGCCTCCCTTAAAAGCCAGGTATCTGCTCTGTCTGTACTTTTTCAAAAGAGCATTGCTCACAGACCGCAAGTCAGAACTTTTCTCCAGGGGGGTTTCACGTTTGGTTCCCCCCTACAAACGACCACTAGAAACGTGGGACCTTAACCTGGTGCTCACAGTACTACAGGAAGCACCCTTTGAACCCCTTAAGGAGGTTCCACTCCGTCTTCTATCCCAGAAGGTAGTTTTCCTCGTGGCAATCACCTCACTACGTAGAGTGTCTGAACTCACGGCACTCTCCTGTAGACAGCCATTCCTGACTTTTTCCCAGAATAAGGTAGTTCTCCGTACGGTTCCATCCTTTCTCCCGAAGGTTGTGTCAAACTTCCATCTCAACGAAGAGATTTCCTTACCGTCCCTCTGTCCGACTCCGGTTCATAGAGTGGAAAAGGCTTTGCATACGCTTGACCTTGTTAGGGCATTGCGTATCTATGTGTCTAGGACTGCGCCCTTCAGAAAATCTGATTCTCTTTTCCTCCTTCTGGAAGGTGGTCGCAAGGGTCTTCCAGCCTCTAAGGCTACCCTTGCCAGGTGGATTAAATCCACCATACAAGAGGCTTACCGCCTCAAAAATTCTCCTCTTCCAGCAGGTATTAAGGCACATTCTACACGTGCGGTAGGGGCCTCCTGGGCCATTCGCCACCAGGCCTCGGCACAACAAGTGTGTAAGGCAGCCACCTGGACCAGCCTACGCATGTTTACTAAGCACTACAGCGTTCATACCCAGTCCTCAGCAGATGCGAGCCTGGGCAGACGTGTCTTACAGGCGGCGGTATCCCAATCCTAGGGAACCGTCTACATAATATTCGTCCATTGCTTCCCACCCAGGGACTGCTTTAGGATGTCCCAAGGTCCTGTGTCCCCCAATGAAGCGACAGAGTAAAGGAGATTTTTGTGTACTCACCTTAAAATCTCTTTCTCTTAGCCTCTAATTGGGGGACACAGCACCCACCCTGTTGCCCTTCAGGGCCCTTTAAGTTGAGTTCTCATATTGGTTTTCCTTTGAGTTCCAACATAGTTGCCTTCTTATAGGCATGGTTATGTTATATATGTTACTTTTCTCCTACTGCTTTTGCACAAAACTGGAGCAGGCTAATGCCGCCCGGGGGTGTATACTGCAGGGGAGGAGCCATGCTTTATCCTTTTTTCAGATAAGCATAGTGTCGCCTCCTAGTGGACAGCAGCATAACCCAAGGTCCTGTGTCCCCCAATTAGAGGCTAAGAGAAAGAGATTTTATGGTGAGTACACAAAAATCTCCTTTTTCACTGTCTTTAACCATTATACGACTCTGTTTTGCAAAATGCTGTAAAAAAAAAATACTGATTTGCTTAAAATCACTCCAAGGAGGGAAAACTTGAGTAAATTTGGAACAAATTTTTCGACTTTTTGTAAAATCGCAAATGATGAATCAAGCAGAAACATCTGGAAAGCCTAAACCCTGCCCACTATGGCGATCAAAAAAAAACAAACAAACAGGCGGACACATATAAAATAAACTTTAAAAAAGGTGCTAATAGAATGATACCTTTGGTGCAAAAAAGGTGCAAAACACTGGAGCAAATGCGAAAATGAATCAAGGCATTTGTGTTCAATTTGGGGAAACCACTTGTTGTATTGGTTGTGTTGAGCTATTTACATTGTTCTTCTTTTATGGGAAACAGCAGAAAGTTTATGAATTTTGCATAAGTATATAAATGGAAGTCGCCCAGTCTGACTGTTCAATAGGGGCTGTTCAGTAGCCAGTGACATGTAGTGGGGTGGGGGGCATTAGCATTGAATTTAATAGTGCATTTCTGGCTGCTTAGAGCCAGGAACATGTGTAGTACATGCTTTATAATGTGGCAAGCAGACACTTATATTCCTCTTGTTTCAGTTGTACAGGTGCGGTATTATAAAGAATCATATCGGAATCAACAGCGAAAAAGCCAGGAGCTTTGAATTTCACTGTCTGGATTATTTCACAAGAGAAAGTTTCCTCTCCGAAGGTGGAGTGCAAATAGCTGACGGTGGCTGGCTCGTACCCGCTGATAAACTAACCGCCGGCAGAGAGGAGTTCTACAGGTGATGACTGATATTCATATATTTGTTATGGGCCAATAAAGTCCAATTATTTTGCTCTTTATCCCTTGGAATGTTCTCTCCATATGTTGTCTATATTTTTTTTTACCAATGCTGATTTTACAGTTTTCTGTGTTGGATTGTTTCTGTGCCTTTAGAATAATGCCCTTCGGAGATGACGGATACTTATGGATCTGTCTTCAATGACGATGGGCAGCTAAATGTTTTGATCAGAAAGGAAATTATTTTTTTTTACAAAATTATTTTGCGCATATTATTGTATGGGTTAGATGTTTCAGTTGGTGTGAGGGCTGTGTATGACTATAGTCATACTGACCATTGCCCTTTGCTTTTTGCAGAGCCTTGTGTGACACCCCAGGAGTGGACCCCAAGCTGATCAGTCCAGAATGGGTGTACAATCACTACCGATGGATTGTATGGAAGTTGGCTGCCATGGAAGTGATGTTCCCTAGGATCTTTGCTAGCAGATGTTTGACCCTGGACAGACTGCTCTTACAGCTAAAGTACAGGTAGAATATTAAAAGCGGTTGTCCAGTAAAAAAAAAACAATAACAAAGTATACTGTGAGTTCCTAAAGTAGCAAATTGTGCAACTTAATGAGCTCAATTCTTAAAGGATTTCTCCACCATTATATTTTTTTGTTTATTGGGAATGGGTTGGGGTAAAATAAAACAGACATACTCTCCTCCTGTCACCACATGCCAAACCTTTAATCACAGCGGGATCAGAGAGCAATGACTGTGCCATCCTGACCACTGGACCCTGAGATTGATGCAGTTGTCAGATGTTTCACCTATGAAGTGGTGTTCCACTTCATCTTGTGTCAGTACGTCATCAAAGTGGTGTGGGAAGGGGACTCACTGGTTCATTACAGTAGCAAAGAGGCTTAATGCCCACGATGCAGAAATGAAGCAGAAATTTTCCTGAGCATTTCTGCATCTCCTTGGCAGAAAAACGCATGTGTTTACTCTGTCGCCTCATTGGGGGACACAGGACCTTGGGTGTTATGCTGCTGTCCACTAGGAGGCGACACTATGCTTATCTGAAAAAGATTAAGCGTGGCTCCTCCTCTGCAGTATACACCCCCGGACGGCATCAGCCTACTCCAGTTTTTGCTTGGTGTCGCAAGGAGGCACACCTCAGACCTTCACTCGTCCCTCGCTTCAGCACGGGATTACAGATGAAGAAAAGAGGGTCTCTTAAGAGACCCCCGGCATGGCTCCTTCCTCTGCCCCCTACTACGGGGTGCACAGTTGAAGTTGAGATGGCGTAGCCACCATGCTGCTCCTTCTCCGGCCCCTCGGGTCAGGCTCGAAGTTGAGAACTCCCCTCCTTCCCCAATTCCCTCGGTCTTGGTCCAAAGTTGAGGCGAGGACAAAGCCCCCTGACAGGTGACAGCTGCACCCTCCCTAATCCCCCCTGGGGGTATTAGGTTGAGACACCATCAGGTAGGGCCTGGACGGCAGCATCTGCAGCTCTCACCAGCCAGCACACTGCAGCCGAGGACCAGCAGCAATACAGGAGCCCCAGTCTGTCTGTGGGACCCTGTAGGAGCCGGGGGGAGTGCAGGCAGCCATGGCACACACAGGCACAGGCCTTCACAGGCCCTGCACCTGCGGCAGCTTTTCATCTTAAGCGCTTAAGGGGAACTCTTTTCAGAGACCCCCCTTCCACTTATGTCCCCACCGCCATTCTGCCTTTCAATCCGGGGGGGTCCGGTTCTGATCCGAACCCCCCCCACCCCCACCCGGACTACCATGCTGGCCTGGAGCCCTTTTGGGCATAGAAAATAAATTTACACCGCGGCTTCGGCCTAGCCGAAGCCGCCACCCATTTTCTGGCCCGCCCCCCGGGTGACTATTTTTACTCACTGCGGTGTCGCACAGGGGGCGGATCTAGGCTGCAGGGTGCGCATCTCCATAGCAACTGCCGCCCTTGCAGCGTTCCGCCCCCCTTCTCCTTCATCTCTGCAGGCAGGAGAAGAGCTACGGCGGCCATATCAAGCTGCAGGACGCATACAGGCCAGCCAAGTCTCCGGGGAGGCACAGGACCAGGCTCTTTCAGCGCTGTTCACAGGGGCACATTGGTGGGGTAAGTTCACAGTCTGAGTTACCTCAGCTGTGAATTTTATTACTCTGTATCCTCCTCTGCACAGTTAGTGTCATGGGTGTGTCGCCACGAAGATCGTCGCGACTACACAGCCTGACTTCTCGCAGCTGAGTTTTTGGTGCTTTGTGTTTTTTGGTTGTGAGGGAGTTAATTCTCTCTCTCTGTGCTTGACGAGGCTCAGCCTCGCCCAGCTGCAGTTAATGCTGCAGTATTGGGATTCCTTCAAATACCTGCTGGTCTGTTAGGGAAGTTGTCGGTGAAAGCATTTCTTGCAGACCTTCAGAGTGGATCGTTGTTTGGTGGAGTTCGGAGCGAGGAGTATGCGGTGTGGTTTGTTCCCTTCCTCCCTTTATCATTTATCTCCTAACCTGTTGTTGTTCCCTCTGTAATTGTGGTGTTAGTTTTTGTATGCAAGGTGGTTTTTGGTTTTCCCCTTGTACTGTCTCGTTTGTCTAGTACTGTGTTTTGGGCATTTTCTATCCTGTTTCCCATTGTTGTGATCGGGGTCCTTCTCAGGACTAGATTACTTAGGTTCAGGGATATTCAGGAGTTTAGGGTTACGCTGGCGGCCTGGACCTCTGTACCATTAACAGTACCTCCAGGTTGAGGGATTAGTCAGGGCCCCCGTCTAGGGTCACCTCAGGCCCCTGACCCCCCCTGTACGCTGAGACAGTGTGACATTTTCACCGACCGACAAAAAAAAAAAATTTTTTTTCCAACCACCATGGATCCAGTAGCCAGTCTAGCTCGGCAGTTGCAGAGTTTGTCCATGGAGTTGGCGGACGTTAAGTCCAAGGTTTTGTGTCCTCTGGAGCAAGCCGGACCAGAACCTAAAGTAGCTCTCCCTGACAGGTTCACTGGGGGGGCGGGACAAGTTTTTTGTTTTCCGGGAGGCATGCAAGTTGTACTTTCAGCTGCGGCCTCGGTCATCGGGGAGTGAGGAGCAAAGGGTGTGAATTGTCATCTCGCTCCTACAAGGGGACCCACAATCTTGGGCGTTCTCTCTTCCCCCTCGCTCCCCGGCTCTCCAGTCAGTGGATAGGTTTTTCGCTGCTCTGGGACTCGTATATGATGACCCAGATCGGATCTCCCTTGCTGAATCTAAGTTACGTAGGATCCACCAGGGAGATCGTCCGGCGGAGGAATTCTGTTCGGAGTTCCGTAAGTGGGCCACGGACACCCAGTGGAATGACCCGGCTCTTAGGAGCCAGTTTTGTCAAGGGTTATTTGACAAATTAAAGGATGTGTTGGCACAGTATGACACTCCCGCCTCACTGGAAGCCGCTATGGCCCTTGCTATTCGCACTGACAGACGTCTTCGGAAGAAGTGCGGGATAACTCCGCCCCCTGGGATGACTCCACCTCCTACAAGGTCCCCTCATATGGAGGTTCCCCTGGTCAGTCCAGAGGAGCCTATGCAGTTAGGAGGGACATCTTTCCGGGGGAGGGGACCGGCGGTGCACCACAAGACTGGAAGGTGCTTCTTCTGCGGGAGAAAGGGACATTTTATTGGGGGGTGTCCATCTCGTCCTTTGCAGAGTAAAGAGTCGTCGGAAAACTACTGATCCCAGGTTGTGTGGTGGACGGCAATCTGGGAGTAGGTATTTCGTCCCTAGGTTCGTCTCAGTTTCTCGTACCGGCGGAGGTGGTGGTGGGTACGAGAACTGAGAGGATATCTGTTCTTCTAGATAGTGGGGCCGGGGCTAATCTTGTGGACGCTCGGTTTGCCCGGGTTCAAGGTATGCTATTGAATATGTTGGCTAAACCCATCCCCATATTTTCGATCGACGCCAGGCCTCTCGGTCAGGGAAGTTTTTTGCAAGTGGTGCATAACGTAAATCTTCATAAAGAAGATACATAAAGAACTGTTGTCTTGTTACTTGTTGGAGGGTCTTCCCACTCCTATTGTGTTGGGCCTTCCTTGGTTAACTAAGCATAATCCGGTTATTAATTGGCAATCCAGGGAGATAAGCCAATGGAGTGAATTCTGTAATAAAAACTGCATGAATACGGTCATCGGTGCTGTCACTCCTAGGGTCTTACCTCCATTTCTGGCGGACTTTGAGGATGTATTCTCGGAGAAAGGGTGTCAGGAACTACCTCCTCATCGTGTGTATGACTGTTCTGTAAAATTGCTCCCTGGGGCCAAGTTACCTAAATCTGGGTTGTATAACCTATCTGGTCCGGAGAGGCAGGCCATGAAGGATTATATTTCTGAGAGTCTGGCTAAGGGGCATATTAGACCTTCATCTTCCCCGGTGGCCGCGGGGTTCTTCTTTGTGAAGAAGAAAGATGGAGGCCTACGCCCTTGCCTGGATTTCCGTGAACTTAATCGGATTACGGTCCGAGATCCGTATCCACTCCCACTTATCCCCGATCTCTTTAATCAGATCGTGGGCGCCAAATGGTTCTCCAAGTTGGATCTCAGGGGGGCGTACAATCTGATTAGGATAAAGGAGGGGGATGAGTGGAAGACGGCGTTTAACACTCCGGAGGGGCATTATGAGAACCTTGTCATGCCATTCGGTCTGACTAATGCCCCAGCGGTTTTCCAACACTTTGTTAATGACATTTTTCGCCGCCTGGTGGGTCAGTTTGTGGTCATATATCTGGATGACATCTTAATTTACTCGCCTGATCTTGTGTCTCATCAGGAGCATGTTAGGCAGGTGTTACAGATCTTGCGGGATAATAAACTGTACGCCAAATGGGGTGTGTTCGCCGTACAGGAACTCCAGTTTTTAGGTTTCCTGGTGTCAGCGTCCGGTTTTCGTATGGACCCAGGGAAAGTGCGGGCAGTTCTTGAGTGGGATCTGCCAGAGAATCTTAAGGCACTACAACGTTTCCTGGGGTTTGCTAATTATTACCGGAAATTCATTCTTAATTTCTCATCCATGGTTAAACCTCTCACAGACATGACAAAAAATGGGACGGATTTTTCTAGGTGGTCTGACAAGGCTTGTCAAGCATTCTCCTCCTTGAAAAAATGTTTTGCCGCAGCACCCATACTCATTCAACCTGATGCGTCACAGCCGTTCATTGTAGAGGTAGACGCTTCTGAGGTAGGGGTGGGAGCAGTTTTGTCACAAGGTTCGTCCCCTGGTAAGTGGCGTCCGTGCGCTTTTTTCTCCAAAAAATTGTCGTCCGCTGAGAGGAATTACGATGTCGGCAATAGGGAACTCTTGGCTATTAAGTTAGCTTTTGAGGAGTGGCGCCATTTTTTTGGAGGGGGCAGTCCATCCGGTCACCGTCATCACTGATCACAAGAACCTGCTTTATCTGGAGTCCGCAAAACGTCTGAATCCCAGACAAGCCAGGTGGTCGTTGTTTTTTACCAGGTTTAATTTTGTCGTTACTAGTGTTGAGCATTCCGATACTGAAATATCGGGTATCGGCCGATATTCGCGGTATCGGAATTCCGATACTTTTGCAATATCGTATACCGGAATCGGAAGTTCCCATAATGCAATGAGCCATTTTCATTTTATTCAGCCAATGAGGATCCTAAGAAGTGTGGGCACATCCTGTTAAGCATGTAGGCATCTTAACTAATGGCATGGCTGTGATTGGCTGCTGAAATGATGTCATGATGCACTATAAAAGCCGCCGCCGCCATGTTGAGCTCACTCTGCTGTGAATTCAGTTAGGGATAGGATGCTGTTGTTCTGAGGGACAGTTTTAGCTACCTATTTGGTCTATTCTGCTTTACCCAAGCTACTTTATAAATCGCTGTGCCTTGCAGTGCTAGTGCACAGTTCTCTGTGCTGTTCACCGCTTTCTGCAAGGTCTCTGTGTGTGAGTGCAGCTCACCCTGTAGTGTGTGCTTCAGCCACGTCTGGTTATAGTGCACTCAGTGTGTGTCACTGCCTCATACATTGTCCTTTTTTGCCAATTCATAATTTTTCCTGATATCTCCTATTAGTGTGGTGGTTCCATCCGTATTCAGCTAAATTGGTTCCAAACACACTATATAGGAGTAGATAGAGAAATTTTTTTGGTCTTGCAGCGCTAGTGCACAGTGCTCTGCATCTGTACTGTTCACCGCTGTCTGCAAGGTCTGGTGTGTGAGTGCAGCTCACCCTGTAGTGTGTGCTTCAACCACGTCTGGTTGTAGTGCACTCAGTGTGTGTCACTGCCTCATACATTGTCCTTTTTTGCCAATTCATAATTTTTCCTGATTTCTCCTATTAGTGTGGTGGTTCCATCCGTATTCAGCTAAATTGGTTCCAAACACACTATATAGGAGTAGTTAGAGGAGCCTTTCTGCAGCATTGGGCCCTGCAGCCCCAGCCAGATTAGTATTAGCCTATTTTTTGCAGCTTCATCTATTGCATTGTAGGTTACCTTCCTACATTGTAATAGCTACAAAAAGTTTGTGATACTATCGTTATTACATCTTTAGGCACATCCAGTGTCTTTTTGTGACAAAAAAAAACTAAATAAAGTTCACCAAACACTCCACTTTACAGTTATGTAGGCCACATTAGCTCATATTAAAGTCTAGTCCACACTTTATAAAATTAGTGTTTCTTATACCTGTTAGCAGCTGTTCAGGAATAAGCACACTAAGCCCTTAGTACTTTTCTGCCTATCTTTATCAGTCTACCAAGATGAAGAAGGCAGGGAGTAAGGCATGTGGTCGTGGGCGTGGAATTTCTGCAGGGAGAGGACGTGAGGATTCTGTGCCTGCAGGGAGAGGACATGGTGATTCTGTGCCTGCTGCGGGCACCAGTGACTCAGCATCCCCCAGTTTTACCAGGGAACAGTCCTTTATGCGCAGCTTTGTAGGAGCTAGCCGTACCCCACTGCTGCGGGAGGACCAAATTGAAGCCGTTGTCGGATGGATGGCAGCTAACGCATCGACTTCAATTAGTTCCAGATCCTCTCAGGTCCTGAGCACTGAAGAGCACCCATCTGTCTCTTCACCACCTGCCAAATTGCCCAGGCAGTCAGAGAGCCCTGGACAGGAGCCATCTCTACTTCTGTTCTCTGAATCTCTTGGCTTGGAAAGAGGGGGCCAGCCAAGCAGAATTCGAGAATTTGAAGAAGAGGTAGTATGCAGTGATGCGCAACAGTTTTGTCTCTCTGAATCTGAAGAGGCGGGTGGGCCAGTGCCTATGGTCAGCAGCACACCTCAGTACGCATCTGATGATGAGACTCAGGTGCCACTTTCTGGTGCGTACTGTGCTGTCGAGACTACCCAGGAGAAGCAGTTGTTTGAAGAGGGTGGTGTAGATGATGAGGTCCTTGACCCATCATGGCGTGAGGGACAGGAAGGTGGTGGGAGCAGCTCTGAGGAAGAGATTCCCCGAACAGCCCAAAAAGGAGGGAGAGGGAGGGGGCAGACTTGGTTGCCTGTAGCCTCCACTTCGGCACCCATTAGGGGCATGGCTCTTCCAAAATCCTAAGCGGGCGCTCCCAAGACTTGCAGTGCCTGGTCCTTTTTTGACACAGTTGCAGATGACATTTGCTTTGTCAAATGCAAGCTGTGTAATCAGAAGGTGAAAAGAGGGAAAAGTGTCAGCAACCTCAATACCACAAATATGTGGAAACATGTGCGGACCAAGCACGTGGTGGAGTTACAAAAACACACTGAAGACCTAGGCCAACCTACAGCGCCACCTACCACCTCTTCAGCTCGTGTTGTAGCCTCTTCCTCCAGCTCACACACAGCTGGTTCGGCTTCCTCACAGGATCGCTATGGAAGAATCTCTGGCACTGTTGTACAGAGACACAGTGTAATTCCACCCACAGCACCACTTTCCCAGTCATCCTCACACTCCCAGGCCAGTCTACAGCCATCGTTAGCACAGGCATGGGAGAAAAGGCGCCCATACTTGGCAAACCACCCCCGAGCACAGGCTCTGAATGCTGGCATTGCTAAACTACTGGCCCTTGAAATGCTATCATTCAGGCTGGTGGAGACTGACACATTCCGTAACTTTATGGCATTGGCAGTCCCACAATACAACGTGCCCAGCCGATTTTATTTCAGCAGGCAAGCCGTCCCTGCCCTGCAACATCATGTGGAGGGAAAAATTAAACATGCGCTACAAAACGCCGTCAGTAGCAAGGTCCACCTGACCACCGATGCGTGGACCAGTAAGCATGGACAGGGACGATACCTTTCCCTCACTGCCCATTGGGTAAATGTTGTGGAGCCGGGTACAGATCTTGAGAGTGGCGCTGTACGTGTTCTGCCAACTCCAAGGATTGCAGGAATCCAGTCTGTATACATTGACTCCTCCTCATACTCCAGTTCCTCTGAATCAGCGCTGCAGGAGCCGTCACGGTCTACCTCCACATCGACCCGTGAACGGTTACCTGTTATGGTGACCAATATGAGCACAGCCGTGGCCAAACGTCAACAGGCCGTATTAAAATTAATTTCTTTGGGGAATCGAAGCCACACAGCGCAGGAGCTCTGGAATGCCATCAAGCTGCAGAGCGACGTGTGGTTTGTGCCAGCGAATCTCCAGCCAGGCATGGTAGTGTGTGACAATGGCCGAAATCTGGTGGCAGCTCTGGGCCTAGGCAACCTCACTCACATCCCATGTCTGGCACATGTGCTCAACTTGGTCGTGCAGAGTTTTTTGAGGGACTATCCGGATCTTGATGCACTGCTTCACAAGGTCCGCATAGAGTGCGCTCACTTGCGGCGTTCCAGCAATGCAAGATCACGCATTGCAGCTCTGCAGCGCCGATTACATCTTCCGGAACATCGCATCATATGTGACCTACCCACCAGGAGGAATTCAACGTTACATATGTTGGAGAGGTTGTGTGAGCAGCAGGCAGCAGTAATGGAGTACCAGCTGCAGCAGGCGCAAACAAGTCGCAGTGCGCGCCGTTCACACTTCACCACCACTGAGTGGGCCTCTATGAAGGACATTTGCCACGTTTTGCATGCCTTCGATTATTCCACGCGGATGGCGAGTGCAGATGATGCACTAGTCAGCATGACTATCCCCCTTATCTGCCTGCTTGAAAAAACACTGCAAACACTAAGGGACGAGGTTTTGGAAGAGGTGGAGGATGAGGAGTCACAAATGCCATCTGCTTCTCTACAGTCTGCGCAACGTGGTTCCTCACAAAGGCCTAGGCAGGGGACACTTTGTGAGGAGGATGAGGAGGAGTCAATGGATGAGGAAGACATCTGTCCAGAGGAGGGAGGTACACAATGCTCTAGTAGTCAGTATCTAGAGCGAGGGTGGGGTGATGCAGAGCAGGCAGAGATCACGCCTCAAGCAGGGGACAGCGTTTCTTGGCCAGTTGGCAGTCTGCAGCACATGGTTGATTTCATGCTGCAGTGCCTGAGAAACGACCGCCGCATCGCCCACATTCTCAATCATTCTAGATCATAGACTGAACATGAGTCAACAGTGTGATGCAAATACAATTCTGGGATGTATTAACAGAAGCATACAGTCTAGATCACGTGAAGTCATTATCGGTCTTTACTCCTCTTTGGTCAGACCTCATCTGGAATACTGTGTACAGTTTTGGGCACCACATTTTAAAAAAGACATAGACAAACTGGAGCAAGTTCAGAGAAGAGCGACCAGAATGGTGACTGGTCTGCAAACCATGTCCTATGAGAAACGGTTGCAGGATTTGGGAATGTTTAGCTTGCAAAAAAGAAGACTGAGAGGAGACTTAATAGCTGTCTACAAATATGTCAAGGGCTGTCACATTGTAGAAGGATCATCTTTATTCTCATTTGCACAAGGAAAGACTAGAAGCAATGGGATGAAACTAAATGGGAGGAGACACAGATTAGATATTAGAAAAAACTTTTTGACAGTTAGGGTGATTAATGAGTGGAACAGGCTGCCACGAGAGGTGGTGAGTTCCCCTTCAATGGACGTCTTCAAACAGAGGCTGGACAGACATCTGTCTGAGATGATCTAGTGAATCCTGCTTTGAGCAGGGGGTTGGACCAGATGACACAGGAGGTCCCTTCCAACTCTACCATTCTATGATTCTATGATTCAACACGGCTGATTATTGGGTGTCCACCCTCCTAGATCCTCGCTACCGGGACAACTTACAAAGCCTCATAACACCACCGTTGAACCGGGAGCGTAAAATGCGGGAGTACCTAGACGCACTGGTGCATTCCATCATGTTCTCCATTCCAACCGCGAGCAGTGCTGCTAGTGCTTTACAAAGCAGCTCAGTGCGTCGAGGCAGTGGAGGAAGCTCTGCACAAAGAGGGAGCAGAAGCAGCGCCTCAGCACAAGGCAAGACCAGTATGGCCGAAATGTGGCAAAGTTTTGTGTCCCCGTCGCCACAAATGTCTACACCATCACAGACGGCTCCAGTCAGCAGGAGGCAACGTTTCCGTCAGATGGTGACAGACTACATGTCTTGCCCTCTTAGTGTACCCCCAGACGGCTCTTCTCCCTTCAAGTTTTGGGTCTGTAAGCTAGATACATGGCCAGAGCTAAGTCAGTATGCATTGGAGGTGCTAGCTTGCCCTGCTGCTAGTGTATTATCGGAACGCGTCTTTAGTGCCGCAGGTGGTGTACTAACAGACCGTCGCATGCGACTATCCTCCGATAACGTTGACCGGCTTACTTTTCTCAAAATGAACAAGGCCTGGATCTCTCATGAATTTGCCAGTCCTCTTCCAGAATAAATAATTGTTGGCAAAAGTATCTAGGTCTCCTGTTCTGTTCATGTTTCTACCACCTGAACTGTAATCCCTGAGCTCCAACACCGCCAGTTGGCGCTCGGAAGTGCCGTCTGCACAGTCAACACTTGCTGCCGTGTCATTGGGGTTCAGTAACGTCAGCTGTTCCCCAGCTGTGCGGACGGCAATTTCTCCTGCTCTGTCCACATTCTCACTACTACAGATTTTAAAGTTGCTCCAATTACACCTCTGGCTCCTCTGTTTTCAGTATTATCCCTGAGCTCCAACACCGCCAGTTGGCGCTCGGAAGTGCCGTCTGCACAGTCAACGCTTGCTGCCATGTCATTGGGGTTCAGTAACGTCAGCTGTTCCCCTGCTGTGCGGACGGCAATTTCTCCTGCTCTGTCCACATTCTCACTACTACAGATTTTAAAGTTGCTCCAATTACACCTCTGGCTCCTCTGTTTTCAGTATTATCCCTGAGCTCCAACACCGCCAGTTGGTGCTCGGAAGTGCCGTCTGCACAGTCAACACTTGCTGCCGTGTTATTGGGGTTCAGTAACGTCAGCTTTTCTCCTGCTCTGTCCACATCCACTGTACTACTGATTTAAAACCTCCTCCAAATACACCTCTGGCTCCTCTGTTTTTAGTATTTACCCTGGGCTCCAATACCGCTAGTTGCTGCTCAGAAGTGCCGTCTGCACAGTCAACGCTTGCTCCAGTGTTATTGGGGTTCAGTAACGTCAGCTGTTCCCCTGCTGTGTGTCCGGCAAATTCTCCTGCTTTGTCCACATCCACTGTACTACTGATTTAAAACTTGCTCCAATTACACCTCTGGCTCCACTCTGTTTTTAGTATTTACCCTGGGTTCCAGCACCGCCAGCTGGTTCTCGGTAGTTCCATTTCCTCTTGTACCTTCTACTACCCATCCGGGTTCCAGTACCGTCAGCTGGTTCTCGGCAGTGCCTTTGGATTAGGTGCCTCCTTCTCGGTATCCAAGTTCCACCAACGTCTGCTGGTTCTTGGTAGTGCTTTCTGGCACAGGTACCTCCTGCTTAGTAACAGAGTTCCAGTACCGTCAGCTGGTCTTCGGCAGTTCCATTGGCTCTTGTACCTTCTACTACCCATCCGGGTTCCAGTACCGTCAGCTGGTTCTCGGCAGTGACTTTGGCATGGGTACTCCCTCCTGCCCAGCCTGGTTCCAGCACGCCAGCTGTTTCCGGGTAGTGTCAACGTCCCTTTGCCTCCAATGCGTTGTCCTGTCGTGTTGCGGTCGGGTTAGCCGACTCTATGGTGCCTGCAGTTTAGGTGACTCCTATGTGGGCTGCGGGATCTGGCAATGAAGGCTGGTTCCATAGTGCCAATAGGACAAGCACCCCCTGTAGGACTGTGGGTTTTGGTAACTGCGGCCGGCTCGCGGCCTTGAACTTTTTTTTACATGGGTACCTTCTGCTACTCATCCGGGTTCCAGTACCGTCAGCTGGTTCTCGGCAGTGCCTTTGGATTAGGTGCCTCCTTCTCGGTATCCAAGTTCCACCAACGTCTGCTGGTCCTTGGTAGTGCTTTCTGGCACAGGTACCTCCTGCTTAGTAACAGAGTTCCAGTACCGTCAGCTGGTCTTCGGCAGTTCCATTGGCTCTTGTACCTTCTACTACCCATCCGGGTTCCAGTACCGTCAGCTGGTTCTCGGCAGTGTCTTTGACACGGGTACTCCCTCCTGCCCTGCCTGGTTCCAGCACGCCAGATGTTTCCGGGTAGTGTCAACGTCACTTTGCCTCCAATGCGTTGTCCTGTCGTATTGCGGTCGGGTTAGCCGACTATGGTGCCTGCAGTTTAGGTGACTCCTATGTGGGCTGCGGGATCTGGCAATGAAGGCTGGTTCCATAGTGCCAATAGGACAAGCACCCCTTGTAGGACTGTGGGTTTTGGTAACTGTGGCCGGCTCGCGGCCTTGAACTTTTTTTTACATGGGTACCTTCTGCTACTCATCCGGGTTCCAGTACCGTCAGCTGGTTCTCGGCAGTGCCTTTGGATTAGGTGCCTCCTTCTCGGTATCAAAGTTCCACCAACGTCTGCTGGTCCTTGGTAGTGCTTTCTGGCACAGGTACCTCCTGCTTAGTAACCGAGTTCCAGTACCGTCAGCTGGTCTTCGGCAGTTCCATTGGCTCTTGTACCTTCTGCTACCCATCCGGGTTCCAGTACCGTCAGCTGGTCCTCGGTAGTTCCATTTGCTCTTGTACCTTCTACTACCCATCCGGGTTCCAGTACCGTCAGCTGGTTCTCGGCAGTGACTTTGGCACGGGTACTCCACCTGCCCAGCCTGGTTCCAGCACGCCAGCTGTTTCCGGGTAGTGTCAACGTCACTTTGCCTCCAATGCGTTGTCCTGTCGTGTTGCGGTCGGGTTAGCCGACTCTATAGTGCCTGCAGTTTAGGTGACTCCTATGTGGGCTGCGGGATCTGGCAATGAAGGCTGGTTCCATAGTGCCAATAGGACAAGCACCCCCTGTAGGACTGTTGGTTTTGGTAACTGCGGCCGGCTCGCGGCCTTGAACTTTTTTTTACATGGGTACCTTCTGCTACCCATCCGGGTTCCAGTACCGTCAGCTGGTTCTCGGCAGTGCCTTTGGATTAGGTGCCTCCTTCTCGGTATCCAAGTTCCACCAACGTCTGCTGGTCCTTGGTAGTGCTTTCTGGCACAGGTACCTCCTGCTTAGTAACCGAGTTCTAGTACCGTCAGCTGGTCTTCGGCGGTTCCATTGGCTCTTGTACCTTCTGCTACCCATCCGGGTTCCAGTACCGTCAGCTGGTTCTCGGTAGTTCCTCAGCTTTCTTGTACCTTCTGCTACATTTCCAAGTTCAAGCTTTTTGAAATGGTTCTTGGTAATCACTCTGGATCTCCCTGATGAGGACCCTGAAGACGAGGACCCTGAAGACCAACCCTAAGAAGACGAGGACCCCGAAGACGAGGACCCTGAAGACCAACCCTAAGAAGACGAGGACCCCGAAGACAACGACCTGAAGACGAGGACCCTGAAGACCACCCCGAAGAAGACGAGGACCCAGAAGAAGACGAGGACCCCGAAGACGAGGACCCAGAAGACGACGACCCTGAAGACCACCCCGAAGAAGACCAAGAAGATGACCCTGAAGAAGTTGACCAAGAGGACAAAGAAGAGAAGACAAGCACCAAGATACAGAAGAACAAGAGACAGAAAACCAAGAAGCAGAAATACAAGAAGCTGCAAAACAAAAAGCGGAAGAACATTAAGCATAAGACTAAAAATCAGAGCAAAAGATAATATCTAAATTATAAGCAGAAGATGACTAAGCAGTGTATGGGGGTGAGTCCGTTCCTCCTCGTGGTGCCCCTGGAAAAGACCTGCTGCTGCAGGCCAAACTGAACGCGGACAAATCCTGTTGTAAATCTTTTGTGACGGGCAGAACGAAAGGTGTAATGTCCAACCTTTTATAGATAACAACTACTGGAATGCCTGTCACAAATAAGAATATGATGAAGAAGAAGAATATGAAGAAGATGAAGAAGTAGAATATGAAGAATGTAAAAAAAAAGAATAATACGAAGAAGGTGAAGAAGAAGAAGGTGAAGAAGAAGAAGAGGATGAAAAAGATGCTGAGGATGATGAAGGAGAAAGTGTGGGAGAAGTAAAAAAGAAGGTGAAGAGCATGGAAGTAGTGAAACATAAATATCTGACAAAATATAAAAATACTTAACAGTCAATATTTCCGTAACTCAGAACGTCTTAAAAAAAATATTAATTCCTGCTATTCCATTTGATTGGGCTAAACCTCTATGCCTTTATTGTCTCCCCCACCTCCCCCAATACATTCTACATTATTCTTAGTTGTTTTCCTTCATGTAGAATTAACCTACAAGGAAAGAAAGGGTTTATTTTCATTCCAATATTTGTCCCATTGACTTGCATTGGTTTCCGGTATCGGAATCGGCGATATCCGATACTTTTTCGGTATCGGTCCGATCCAATCCGATCCGATATTTCCCGATATCGGAAGGTATCGCTCAACACTAGTCGTTACATATCGTCCTGGGTCAAAAAATGTGAAGGCGGATGCCTTATCTCGTAGTTTCCCTGGGGCCGGGAATACGGATGATCCGGTTCCTATCCTTCAAGAGGGGGTGGTGGTGTCAGCAGTATGCTCTGAGCTTGAGGAGGAGGTATTGGAGGCTCAGGGGGATGCCCCTGTTGGACCTCCAGGGAGACTGTTTGTTCCAGATCAGCTACGACAAAAGGTGATCGAGGCACACCATAACTCAGCTTTGGCAGGACACCCAGGGAGTAAAGCAACTGTGGATCTCCTCTCGCGTCGGTTTTGGTGGCCTAACTTACATAAGGAGGTGGTAACTTTTGTTGCGTCCTGTGGGGTTTGTGCGCGCTCTAAGACCCCACATACCCGTCCGTCTGGGGCCCTCTTACCTTTGAAGATCCCGGAGCGTCCTTGGACTCATCTGTCTATGGACTTTATTACGGACCTCCCGCCGTCCTCGAGTAAAACGGTCATACTCGTTGTAGTAGACAGGTTCAGCAAGATGGCACATTTTATCGCTCTCCCTGCTCTTCCTAATGCTAAAACTCTTGCGCAGGTGTTCATTGGAGAGATTGTGAGGCTTCACGGGGTACCCTCCGATGTGGTGTCGGATCGGGGGTCTCAGTTTGTGTCCAAATTCTGGAAGGCTTTTTATACTCAGCGGGGAATGCATTTATCGTTCTCATCGGCTTTTCATCCTCAGACCAATGGTCAGACGGAACGTCTGAACCAGAGTTTGGAGACATATCTCCGGTGTTTTGTGTCCGAGAACCAGGAGGACTGGGCTTCTTTCTTACCTCTGGCGGAGTTTGCTCTTAATAATAGGCGGAGCGAATCCACTGGTAAGTCCCCTTTTTTTGGGGCATATGGTTTTCACCCCCAGTTTTGTACTTTCAGTAGAGGGGGCTCTTCGGGGGTTCCTCGCTTCAGTATGGAGAGGGGTACTGAATAATCTGAGTACTATGGGGAACCGATACAAACGTATGGCTGATAGGAGGAGAGTGTCTGGTCCGGACCTAAGTGTGAACGATCGGGTATGGTTGTCTACCAAGAATATAAAACTCAAGGTTCCCTCCTGGAAACTGGGTCCTAGGTTCATCGGGCCATACAGGATCAGTTCTATAATTAATCCGGTGGCATTCCGTCTTGACCTCCCCCCTACGTTTAAAATTCATAACGTGTTCCACAGATCTTTGCTTAAGAGGTATGTGGCGCCAATGATACCGTCAACTTTACCTCCTCCTCCAGTGGTGGTCAATGGAAATTTGGAGTTTCAGGTATCGAAAGTCATCGATTCACGTTTTAGTCGCCGGTCCCTTCAGTACCTGGTTCATTGGAAAGGGTATGGTCCTGAGGAGAGAATGTGGGTTCCTGCGTCAGATATTAATGCAGACCGGTTAATTTGGGCCTTCCACACGACTCACCCGGATAAACCTGGCCCTGAGGGTCCGGAGGCCCCTCGTAGAAGGGGGGGTACTGTCATGGGTGTGTCGCCACGAAGATTGTCGCGACTACACAGCCTGACTTCTCGCAGCTGAATTTTTGGTGCTTTGTGTTTTTTGGTTGTGAGGGAGTTAATTCTCTCTCTCAGTGCTTGACGAGGCTCAGCCTCGCCCAGCTGCAGTTAATGCTGCAGTATTGGGATTCCTTCAAATACCTGCTGGTCTGTTAGGGAAGTTGTCGGTGAAAGCATTTCTTGCAGACCTTCAGAGTGGATCGTTGTTTGGTGGAGTTCGGAGCGAGGAGTATGCGGTGTGGTTTGTTCCCTTCCTCCCTTTATCATTTATCGCCTAACCTGTTGTTGTTCCCTCTGTAATTGTGGTGTTAGTTTTTGTATGCAAGGTGGTTTTTGGTTTTCCCCTTGTACTGTCTCGTTTGTCTAGTACTGTGTTTTGGGCATTTTCTATCCTGTTTCCCATTGTTGTGATTGGGGTCCTTCTCAGGACTAGATTACTTAGGTTCAGGGATATTCAGGAGTTTAGGGTTACGCTGGCGGCCTGGACCTCTGTACCATTAACAGTACTTCCAGGTTGAGGGATTAGTCAGGGCCCACGTCTAGGGTCACCTCAGGCCCCTGACCCCCCCTGTACGCTGAGACAGCGTGACAGTTAGCCCCTTTGCATAGACACTCCAGGTGCACTATGCCGGGCTCAAAGTCTAAGAAAACCAGGCAGGACTGCTTTTACGCTTTCTGTACAGCCTGCAGTAATGCTCTTCCCAGCGGCAGCACATATCCGCATTGCAAGGATTGTACTCGGACTACTGTGCCGGAGTCCCAAGTAGCCCCTACCAACCCTTCAGTGTCTAATGCTACGCCGGAATGGGTCACTCAAATGTCACAATCTATGACACAGTCCATAGATAACATGACCTCCAAATTGCTTCAGGCTCTGCAAAGCCATACCTCGACTATGAATGCTACCCAAAAAAGGGAAAGCCGGACTCAGTCACATACTGACCCAGGCACATCCATGTCAAGGTCAGGACGCAAGCGCACCCATAGGGCACTCTCATCTGCGTCATCCCATAGCACACGGTCATCCCTGTCTAGGGAGAGATACCGTAGTCACAGGTCATCTACACAGTCCTCTACCAGGGACAGACATGATATTTCTCCGCACCAATCTCCGTCCAGAGAAATCCCTCATTCTGGGTCACCTAGGACACACCTTAGTGATACACAGGAGTCAGAAGGCGTCTGCGATTCTGACTCAGACAAGGAAACTGATGGATCCTTAACTCCAATCCCACCTAGCAATGCAGCGCTAGTTGAGGACATAATCTCGTCCATACATCGGGTGCTGGACATCTCTGATCCGATCCCGGACGCACCACAAAATAAGATTTCATTTGAAGGAGCTCTGAAACCACCTAAGGTTTTCTTGGATCATCCAGAATTTAAATCTATCCTCACAAAACAATTCTCACAGCCTCACAAGAAGCTTAACAATCGCAAGTTTCTGGAGGCCCGTTACCCCTTTCCAAAGGAAACCACCAAAGAATGGGCAGACCCACCAGCAGTGGACCCCCCAGTCTCCAGACTGGCAGCACAGACACTTCTTTCACTGCCAGATAGCTCAACCCTTAGGGATGCAGCAGACAGGCAGGTAGAAAGTATGGCTCGCTCAATTTGCGAAACCACAGGGGCCTCCCTAGCCCCCGTGTTCGCTTCAGTCTGGGCAGCCAAGGCCATACTGGCTTGGGCAAAAAATCTACAAACTGGCCTCCAAGCTTCTGCCCCTGAACTGTCGGACCAAGCAGTTCAGATAGCAGTTGTGGCAGATTACATGCTTCATGCAGCTCTGGATTCTGCAAGAGGTGCAGCGGGCGCAATATCACACGCCATCACAATTCGGCGTATCCTTTGGCTGCGTGAATGGAAAGCGGACGCAGCCTCAAAGAAGTCCCTCACGCACCTTCATACCTCAGCGGTCGTCTTTTCGGTGAAAGCTTGGACACGATGATATCCAATGCCACAGGGTGTAAGAGTACCTCTCTTCCCCAACTGAAACCCAGGCTCAATTATAACAAGCGTAACCAAGCTCGATTCCGATCCTTTCGGAACTCTTCCGGCTGGTCCGTTTCACGGCCACCACAAAATAACAGCCGCTTCACACGCAGGAAAGACTCGAGGCCGACACAAAGGTCGGACAAATCTTGGCAGTCAAAGGCAGGCCACTCAAAATCAAAAGGAGGAAAATCTAAGAATTTCTCCTCATCATGACTCACGGACTCTGGAAGACACTCCTCCTGTAGGAGGCCGACTTTTACTCTTTCATCAAGTCTGGCTACCTATTACAGAAGACAAGTGGGTCAGGGAACTAGTATCTTCAGGATACAAAATAGAGTTCACTTCCAACCCACCAAACAGACTCCTTATATCTGTTCCCCCAAAATCGCCAGTAAAAGCTCGCGCCTTCCACCAAGCGGTCTCATCGCTTCTTCAAGCACGAGTCATAATACCTGTTCCCGCAGCCGAGCGCTTCCAGGGGTTCTACTCCAATCTTTTCGTAGTCCCCAAGAAAGGAGGAGGGGTACACCCCATACTAGACCTGAAACAACTCAACAAATATGTACGAGTACGTCACTTCCGTATGGAGTCCCTCCGGTCAATCATTGCATCCATGGAAAAAGGAGAATATCTCGCCTCCATAGACATACAAGATGCATACCTGCATATAGCGATTGCACCTGCCCATCAGAGATTTCTCAGGTTCGCAATCGACCAGGACCACTACCAGTTCGTGGCTCTCCCGTTCGGACTCGCCACGGCTCCCAGAGTGTTTACCAAAGTCATGGCAGCCACCATGCACGTTCTACACTCCAGAGGCATAGTAGTCTTTCCATACCTGGACGATCTTCTCGTCAAGGCTTCTACCTTCAAGGACTGCGAGCTCAGTGTCTCAATCACAATCGACACCCTGAGTCGCCTGGGTTGGTTAGTCAACCTACAAAAGTCATCACCAACCCCAAACCAGTCTCTGACATTCCTGGGAATGCTATTCAATACCTCCAAGGGCCTAGTGCTTCTCACCAAAGACAAGGCACTGCCTCTCCGTCTAGGAGTTCGCACCCTTCTCAGCAAACCCCCCTTCTCTCCGGTTTGCAATGAGAGTCCTTGGCAGGATGGTGGCGGCAATAGAAGCGGTTCCATTTGCCCAGCTTCACCTCAGACCTCTCCAACTAGACATTCTCAAGTCATGGGACAGGAACCCTTGTTCCCTCGACAGGAAGTTCCAGCTGACTTCGTCAACCAGGAAGTCCCTTCACTGGTGGCTCAACCGGACCTCTCTAACAAAAGGGAAATCTTTTCTCCCAGGTCAATGGAAGGTCCTGACCACTGACGCAAGCCTGACAGGTTGGGGTGCAGTACACCTACACCACAGGTCCCCAGCGGAAGCAACCTTGCCCATCAACATCCTGGAGATTCGTGCCATCCTCCTGGCGTTGAGAGCCTTCCATCACTTACTGGCAGCCTCTCACATCAGAGTACAATCGGACAATGCCACAGCCGTGGCATATGTCAATCACCAAGGTGGAACCCGCAGTGCCAGAGCGATGCGAGAGGTGACACGCATCCTTCACTGGGCGGAGAAAACGAGCTCCATTATCTCTGCGGTCCACATTCCGGGTGTAGACAACTGGGAAGCAGACTTTCTCAGCCGACAAGGAATAGACTCGGGAGAGTGGGCTCTCCATCCCGAAATCTTCCAACAGATCTGCTATCGTTGGGGCACTCCAGACGTGGACCTAATGGCGTCTCACCTCAATGCCAAAGTCTCCAACTTCATGGCCAGAACACGCGACCCGAGAGCTCTAGCGGCGGACGCCCTGGTTCAGGACTGGACCCAGTTCCAGCTCCTGTACATTTTTCCACCTCTCCCCCTGATGTCCAGAGTGGTGAGAAAGATCAAACAGGAGGGAGTTCCAACCATCCTAATCTCACCGGACTGGCCCAGGCGTACATAGTACGCCGACATCGTACGACTCACAGCAGACGTTCCCTGGTGTCTTCCCGACCGCCCGGATCTTCTGTCACAAGGCCCGTTCTACCACCAGAACTTAGAGGCCCTCAATTTGACAGCGTGGCCATTGAGACCTGGGTTCTAACCCAGGCAGGTTTTTCGCCAGACGTCATTAAAACCATGATCAGAGCACGAAAACCAACCTCTGCCAAGATTTTCTACTGTACCTGGAAAACTTTCTTTACCTGGTGCGAATCTCGTAACCAGACCCCACTCCCTTATTCCCTACCCAGGGTACTCTGTTTTCTCCAATCGGGTCTGGAAGCCAGACTATCCCTGGCCTCCCTTAAGAGCCAGGTGTCAGCTCTTTCAGTGCTTTTTCAAAAATGCATTGCTCATAAACCACAAGTAAGAACATTTCTCCAGGGGGTTTCCCGATTAGTTCCCCCCTACAGACGACCTCTAGAAGCGTGGGATCTCAACCTGGTGCTGACAGCATTACAGGAAACACCCTTTGAACCCCTTAGGGAAGTCCCACTCCGTCTTCTATCCCAGAAAGTGGTTTTCCTTTTCTCGTGGCAATCACCTCGCTACGCAGGGTGTCTGAACTCACGGCACTCTCCTGCAGACAGCCTTTCCTGATTTTTTTCCAGGACAAGGTAGTTCTCCGTACGGTTCCATCCTTCCTTCCGAAGGTTGTATCCAGCTTTCATCTCAATGAAGAAATTTCACTACCATCCCTCTGTCCGGTTCCGGTTCATAGAGTGGAAAAGGCTTTGCATACGCTTGACCTTGTTAGGGCACTGCGTATCTGTGTGTCTAGGACTACGCCCTTCCGGAAGTCTGATTCTCTTTTCCTTCTTCTGGAAGGCGGCCGCAAGGGTCTACCAGCTTCCAAAGCTACCCTTGCCAGGTGGATCAAATCCACCATACAAGACGCCTACCGCCTCAAAAATTCGCCTATTCCAGCATGTATTATGGCACATTCTACACGTGCGGTAGGGGCCTCCTGGGCCCTTCGGCACAACAAGTGTGTAAGGCAGCCACTTGGACTAGCCTACACACGTTTACAAAACACTACAACGTTCATACCCAGTCCTCAGCCGATGCGAGCCTGGGCAGACGTGTTCTGCAGGCGGCGGTGCCCCAATTGTAGGGACCCGTCTACACAATATTCGTCCATTGCTTCCCACCCAGGGACTGCTTTGGGACGTCCCAAGGTCCTGTGTCCCCCAATGAGGCGACAGAGTAAAGGAGATTTTTGTGTACTCACCTTAAAATCTCTTTCTCTTAGCCTCTAATTGGGGGACACAGCACCCACCCTGTTGCCTTTCAGGGCCGTTTAAGTTGAGTTCTCATATTGGTTTTCCTTTGAGTTCTTACATAGTTGCCTTCTTCTAGGCATGGTTATGTTATCTATGTTACGTTCCTCCTACTGCTTTTGCACAAAACTGGAGTAGGCTGATGCCGTCCGGGGGTGTATACTGCAGAGGAGGAGCCACGCTTAATCTTTTTCAGATAAGCATAGTGTCGCCTCCTAGTGAACAGCAGCATAACCCAAGGTCCTGTGTCCCCCAATTAGAGGCTAAGAGAAAGAGATTTTACGGTGAGTACACAAAAATCTCCTTTTTTACTTGCGTTTTTGACGCATATTTGCATGCGGTTTTCCAATGCATTGTATAGGCAAATACGCATGCAGAAACGCACAAGAATTGGTCATGTCCGTATTTTTTCTGCGAGTAAAATCTGCGCAGAAAAAATACGGACCATGTGGACAGAACTTGCAAAATGTCATAGGAAGTCATGGGATAAGGTATGCAATGCATTTCTGGAGCGTTTACGCGCTGCAAATGCGCACCAAAATACGCCCCAAAAATGCATCGTGGGCACACAGCCAGACAGTTCCCTATCTGTACATCTGCTATGGAAGTGAAGGGGGGCTGGCATAGCTAGTGAAATCAGCCAGCCTCCTTCACATGCTGATAATGTCTTGACACAAGAATTTCAGTCCAGTATCAAGAACGAGCCACAATTGTGGCTGCCCTTAAAGAAAAAAATCTAAAACCCATGGTAGCACTAGTGCTGCTGTCACTTTGTCAATGAACAGTTTGGGAAAAGCCCTTCTCTGTTCCCTGCTGCAGCCATTTGACCCCTCAGTAGACGTTGATGACAGCTTTAATGTCTACCTGGTCCCATAGACATTAGATTTTCGACACGGATATCTTGAAAATTAAGGACACTTGCCAGCTGAAATCTAATGTCCATCTAATGTCTACCTGTGTGTAAGATTTTATTTCACCTTTTAACCAGACGTTCTTTCGAGGACGACATCAACTTATTGTCTGTTGCATCGTTTTTACTTTTAAGTCACTTGGACAGGCTAATGTTAGCAGTCACTAACATGGAAGCCAAACATTTAGGTAAATTGTCAGTAAACTGATGTTATTGCAGCATTTACTAATAATGAAATGGGTTTTCTTTTCAGATATGATATAGAAATAGATAAATGTCAAAGATCAGCTGTCAGAAAGATAATGGAGAGAGATGACTCGCCGGCTAAGACTATGGTTCTGTGCATTTCTAAAATCCTTATATTGGAAAACACTGAAACCAGTGATGTGAGGCCGACATCTGCCATCATTGAGGTGACGGATGGCTGGTACGGTATCAAGGCGATCCTGGACCCCGCACTCACGTCTCTGCTGAAGAAAGGTCGCATGTTTGTAGGCCAGAAGATAATGGTGCAAGGAGCAGAACTGGTGGGATCAGACGATGCGTGTTCACCTCTGGAAGCTCCCGAATCTCTTATGTTAAAGGTAGAATGAGCAAAACATATATGTATATTTTTTAAGTACTAGAACAGTCAACTAGTTAGAAGAGAGAACTGTTATTTTTTGGTGTTGGAATTCCATTTTTTAAATGGACGTGATTTTTGTGAGACCAGTTGTACTTTTGAATGACACCATCCATTTTATCATGCGATGTAATGGAAATTGGGAAACAAATTCCAAAACTGTAACGTTTTCATTTTTCTGTCCATTGAGCTGTCAGAGGGCATGTTTGCACTAGCTACAATGTTGTGGTAGATACAATGATTTTTTTGCAATATTGCGGCAGTGGAAAAAACGTAATTCTGGCGATTGAATTTATTTTTTTTCTCATTACACCATTTAACAATCATAGTTGCATAGATTGAAAAAAGACCTCGGTCCATCAAGTTCAACCTTTCCCCACCAATTGTACATTTTGTCACTAATTTAATTATAACTCACAATGTTATGTGTATTGAGGAAGTCATCCAGCCCTTTTTTGAAAGCTGTTGGTGTCGGCCATTACTACCTCTTGTGGTCGGCATTCCACAGTCTGACTGCTCTGACTGTAAAGAACCCTTTCCTATTTAGCTGCCAGAATCGCCTTTCTTCCATCCATAATGAATCCCCACTGGCTGGTCCTTAGTATTGTCTTTGGAAGGAATAAGTCATGTGCCAGTCCTTTGTATTGACCACATATGTATTTATACATGTAAATGAGATCTTGCTGGTTGGTGCATAACAAGTTCCAGAGATTCCAAGCGAGGGCTGTTGAGCGGAGCAGGGGCTTCCTTAAAGATACGTGAATAGTTAAATACAATATCATAGAAAATACAATATCATAGTTTGTGATGATTGTGTAAGTGCTGTATTTGTTTGGGGCATTGTCTGTTTGTTTGTGTTTTTAAAGCTTGTTTAAAAAACATAATCGGACTATTACGGACGTATCAATAGCACATGTGTTTCTTTTTTTATTTCTTTATTTTTAATGAGGGAATTACCAATACTACGGGTCCCGACGATCTCGTGAGCTTCTGGCACTTAGGAGACCCAGATTAGTTGTGCCAGTGACTTATGTCACATCATGGAGCTGTTTTACTTCTAACCAGGGAGTCAGTCTATGTCCATTTTGGTGCAGTCGGTATAAAATGGACCGACACAGATTCCTAAAATATATAATAAATTGGATACAGTAGTTCAATGCAGGATGTGCTGTAAATGTTTTCATCAGAATTTGGGAAAGTTTTGAGATGAATCTGTGCGGCACTTTATGTACATGCTCAGTAGTCAGGCAGTGCAGTAGGGTCGGGAGTCAGTGGTTTGGCTTACCGACTCCACAGCCCTGCTTCTAACTGGATGAATACCCCAGTTACATTAAAAGCCACAAAAAAAAAAATCTTTTATGATCTGTTAGGGAAAATATTATGTATATAATATTAATCTACATAAAATAAGTAATACAAATGTTCTCTCATCTTCAATACCAATAATTTATATTAAAAAAGTTTTTATTGTACATAAAATCAAAAAGCCTACTCACATATAAGGTATAATATAACCATAATAGCCTAAAGAATTAATTCAACAGGTTCTTTAGAATGAAAAATGAGTAGTATAAAACTAAAGTTAAAAAGCAATAAAAGAATTGGCACATAATGAGTTAACATTTTGTTTTTAAAGTCCAAGTGGGTGGTGTTAGATACATTTCACTGGGGGCGTGTACTTCTCCCTGTATGAGTCGCTATCACTGTGGGTGTGTACTTCTCCCAAAATGAGTCGCTATCACTGGGGGCGTGTACTTCTCCCTCTATGAGTTGCTATCACTGTGGGTGTGTACTTCTTCTACCTGTATGAGTCGCTATCACTGTGGGTGTGTACTTCTCCCTAAATGAGTCGCTATCACTGTGGGTGTGTACTTTTTCTCCCTGTATGAGTTGCTATCACTGGGGACGTGTACTACTTCTACCTGTTGAAGTCGCTATCACTGGGGGCGTGTACTTATTCTACCTTTTGAGTTGCTATCACTGGGGGCTTGTACTTCTCCCTGTATGAGTTGCTATCACTGTGGGTGTGTACTTCTCCCTGTATGAGTTGCTATCACTGGGGACGTGTACTTCTTCTCCCTGTATGAGTTGCTATCACTTGGGGTATGTACTACTTCTCCCTGTATGAGTTGCTATCACTGTGGGTGTGTACTACTTCTCCCTGTATGAGTTGCTATCACTGGGGACGTGTACTTCTTCTCCCTGTATAAGTTGCTATCACTGGGGGCGTGTACTTCTTCTCCCTGTATGAGTTGCTATCACTGGGGGCGTGTACTTCTTCTGCCTGTATGAGTTGCTATCACTGGGGGCGTGTACTTATTCTCTCTATATGAGTTGCTATCACTGGGGGCATGTACTTCTTCTCCCTGAATGAGTTGCTATCACTGGGGGCGTGTACTTCTTCTCCCTGAATGAGTTGCTATCACTGGGGGCGTGTACTTCTCCCTGTATGAGTTGCTATCACTGTGGGTGTGTACTACTTCTCCCTGTGTGAGTTGCTATCACTGGGGACGTGTACTTCTTCTCCCTGTATGAGTTGCTATCACTGGGGATGTGTACTTCTTCTCCCTGTATGAGTTGCTATCACTGGGGACGTGTACTTCTTCTCACTGTATGAGTTGTAATCACTGTGGGTGTGTACTTCTTCTCCCTGTGTGAGTTGCTATCACTGTGGACTTGTACTTCTTCTCCCTGTATGAGTTGCTATCACTGTGGACTTGTACTTCTTCTCCCTGTATGAGTTGCTATCACTGGGGGCATGTACTTCTTCTCCCTGTATGAGTTGCTATGACTGGGGGCGTGTACTTCTTCTCTCTGTATGAGTTGCTATCACTGTGGGTGTGTACTTCTTCTCCCTGTGTGAGTTGCTATCACTGGGGGGGGGGGGGGCGTGTACTTCTCACTGTAGGAGTTGCCATCACTGAGGGCAAAAAAAAAATACACACACATTTTATTCTGGTTTGCAGCCATTATTACATTATGTCTAGTTCAACATGAAAAATTTGGTGACCCGTCCTCTTTAAAGCGAACCTGTCAGCAGGATTTTGCTAATTAAACTACAGTCAGTGTCATGTTGGGGCTGCTGCACTGATTAATATGATACCTGAGGTGACAGAATCCGTCTTGTGGTTCTTGTGTAATCAGTGTTAGAAGTTTTGAGTTATGGATATGCTTGTGCTCCGGGACGGGACTGTAGGCAGGGTCTTTCGTTGATGCGCTAGGGCAGATGAGCACGAAAAGACCTGACCACAGGCCCACCCCAAAGCACAAGTACGTTCTTCATTATAGAGACATCCAGAGACACGGGCTGCCTGTGGGCAGATCTTTTCTTGCTGTTCTGGCCTAGAGCACCAGGATAAGACCCTGCCTGCAGTCCCGCCCCGGAGCACGAGCATATCATTAACTCAAAACTGCACTGATTACATAAGAACCACAGTACTGATTTCTTCACCTCAGGTATCATATTAATCAGTGCAGCAGCCCCAACATGACACTGACTGTAGTTTACTTAGCAAAATCCTGCGGACAGGTTCACTTTATACAAAACAAAATTTAGAATATGTATGTAATTTATGTATGTCCACAAACAGCGATGAAAAATTTCTCCTGCAGAGGCCTCATGGGTTGAAAATAAAGATTTTTAAAAGCTCAAAAAACTTAAGACTGCTGAAATACAGATAAAGGCAAAAATTGGTCAGTAATTTAAGCCTGTTCAATCCTGGTCGTTTAAAGTGGTTATCCTAAATTAATATTGAACCACCTTTCCATAGGAGAGGTGGTCTTATGGTTGATCACTACAATGTCTGTCCTGAACCCCCCCTAGTGAGGGAAACTGACTGGAGCAAGGCTTGAGCATGTGCTGAATGAGAATGACAGATGATGCGTAATAACGTTGTGTGCTTTCTGTCAATCCATGGAAATTGAATAAAGCAGAAGTGTGCTTGCTCCTGTTATAGTGACTAATGATCGCCCAATGTTGGGTCCCTCAGTTATTGGACATTTCTCAGCTGTCCTGTTTATAGGAGTTACAGAGGACCTATCATCAGATTCATGCTGACTGAACTACAGGCAGTATGAATTGGACACTGGCTGTGCAGTTGCAGCCTTGTATGTTTTACTTTCAAAATCTGCTGCGTTTCGCAGTAAACATTTACTTAAATACGTTGAAGAGCTGCCCAAGGACTGTGTGTCTTGAATGACAAGATGGAAGTCCCTGGTGGAAGTCCCTGGATGGCCCTTCCAAGTGTGTTTTTCTGAAGCCAGGCATCATTTCCTCGAAAAATCTCTCGCACAGCCGGTGTATGATTAATGTTGCCCGGGGTGTGGCTGCATGAATCTGATAACAGGTTTCCTTTTTATGCATGTCATGGAAAAACTCTCAAAAAATGTCTTCGCTCCATGGAACTTTTTACAGTGGCTGTAAAATGCAGAATGAAAATTGTGTGTAAAGGGTACAACACCGATACTTAATACCTATACATCCACATATCTGTTTTGGATTCACATTGGGGGAAAAATTAACAAACCCTTTCATGTGAACTTTCCCACAAAAAAGAAAATAGGATTGAGATTTCTTTTTTTTGTTTTCCAGATTGCAGGAAACAGCACTCGACCTGCTCGCTGGCATGCCACACTGGGATATTTTCGTGACCCCAGACCTTTCTGCCTCCGTCTGTCTTCGCTCTTGGCTGAAGGTGGGGTGGTGGGCTGTGTTGATGTTCTCCTACAGAGGATTTACCCCATGCAGGTGAGAACTGGACTGATCTCTTCTCATTGTTATGTAACACTACTGTTGTTTATTGCATGGGGGAAACACAGGAACGCAGCCGCAGTCCGGCAATGTCCTGTCTGTGCCACCCCCCCACTGTCAGTAACAATCCCATAGAAGGCTACACAGGAAGGAATTTTGCTTTTTTTTTTCAATATAACTTTTCAAATGTGTCTGCCTTTACTCCTCTTGCAATACATCCAGAATTCTCCTTTATTGGTATATACTTCCCATTTAGTATCTCAGCCGCTCATATGATCAGCCACTGAAATATTGTGGCATCCTGTGAGGGTTCAATCAGACGAGTGTATTTTTCGTCAGTTTGTGCAGCAGAGACCGCACACTGACCAATATTAACCTATGTGCAAGTGCACACAAGCAACTTTCTAAATGGACTGCGCACTTATTTCTGCCAGAGAGACATCATTACTTGATGGATGCCGGCATTTCTTTGCTTCAGACGATTCCAGAGTGAATGCAGTTGAGTGTTGGAATCTATAATCTAACCGGGGATGCGCCCCTCTGTCTGAAGCCTCGATAGACTGCGCATGCGTGACGAGCAGTCTGGCTCCAGACAGAAGCAGGCATGGAGCCGTTACAGGTAAGAGGAGGTGTATGGCGCCGGAGATCGCAGTATGCGTAGACACTGAACGCATACCGCGATCTCCGGCGCCATACTTGCATACTTACCTGACTTGGAGGAGCGTTGCCGCAGCGCCTCTCTTCTGGCCGGAGACCAGGGGCGGAGTGAGGCGTCTGATCGGCACGTGCGCATAGCGCTATCCTTCGCCATTTTACTGAAGACACATTTACAGTGTGCCTTCAGCAAAATGGCGCCGGACAGCGCGGTGCTCCGGCGCCGCTCTCCTCCCCCGGCCTCCGGCAGAACAAGACGCTGCAGCGCTGGAGTACAGAGAAGAAAGGTGAATATAACTGTTTATTTTTTTTTGTATGTGTGTACAGTGTGAAAGGGAAGAGGAGGCCACACCCACCAGGATTGTGTGGTGAGGGGTACCAAGCATACCAGGATTGGGGGGTGAGGGGTACCACGCATACCAGGATTTGGGGGTGAGGGGAGCCACACATACCGGGATTGGGGATGAGGGGAGCCACGCATACCGGGATTGGGGATGAGGGGAGCCACGCACACCGGGAATGGGGATGAGGGGAGCCACGCACACCGGGAATGGGGATGAGGGGAGCCACGCATACAGGAATTGGGGAGTGAGGGGTGCCACGCATACAGGAGTTGGGGAGTGAGGGGTGCCACGCATACAAGGGTTGGCGAGTGCGGGGTGCCACGCATACTGGGATAGGATGGTGGGGACAGGAGAGGGGCAGCACATACCAGTATGGGAGACCATATAGCAATAAAAATGCTCTCCACCTGGGCGTAGAACAGGTTCAATAGCTAGTAAATCTATATGCTTTAATAGTATTTTTAAGTCCTTTTCAATTACAGACAGATTGTTCTCTGTCCATTTTTAAACTGATTTATCAATGTGTTTTCACCAGAACTCTATCATAAAACAACTTCAAATGTCAAAAACACTTTGCGCAACATAAACTTGGGGAAAAAAATAGCGTTTTGGCAATTCCACTCAGATGGGCAGAGCTGGGGGAGGGCGTTGTGAAGTCCGTCTGATAAATTCATTAAAAGTTGTGGTGTGTTTTGTACAATAAATGTTACTCCAGCACCTCCTAACAGGTTGGAGTAAATGTGAACAGGTGCCAGTTGCAGTGACTACAAATACATCAATTTTACCAGTACAGTCTATTTGTCAGTAGTGGAGATTCTGTATCATACATTCAGTGTTGGCATATATTTTGGTGCGCACAATGTGCTGCTGCACTTTCTGATATTTGATTTTGTGTCGGGTCTAAAATACACAAATATCCATCTTTTTACCCAGTGGATGGAAAAAATGGCCAATGGAACGTATGTGTTTCGCAATGAACGTGCAGAAGTAAAGGAGGCAGAAAGACACTCAGCAAAGCAGCAGAGAAATCTGGAAGTCTTATTTGTCAAGATTCAGGAAGAATATGAAAAAAAGGAAGGTAGGACTGTGGTATTTACAAGGTTGTACTGGGAGTAAACTATATGGCACATACAGATCTTACCTACTCCTGTGCATTGCAGTAGCCAAACCTGCATACAGTTGTATATAGGGTTCTCTCACAAAGACACCCCCCCCCCCCCTTCAGATAGAAATCACTGATCTGACTTCCACTCTCTGCAGAACTGTGTTTTTTTGTTCTTTTTTTTAGAGAAAAGCTTCTATTAGCTATAAAATGTATGCATGGAAATGTAGTATTGTGTTCTGGCCATGTAAAACATGGATGACTCTGATCTGCCACTATTTGTTGGCTCATAGAGGACAGTCCTGAGCTGAGGAACCCACTTATGGCACATTAGAGCCTTTATACAGAGATTGTGCTGTGAAACAAGCCCTTTAAATAGATTTTTATCTAATCTTTAATGAAATAGAAGTGTAAAAAAGGTTAATATGTGTTTTCTTTCATGATTGGTCTGGTGCTTGTATGTTGCCAAACTGGCATTGTTAATAGACAAAGTCAAACAATTAAAATGTCAAAATCATACCATTTAGCCACCTGCCAGGACAAAGAAATGTAGTTACTACAGATGTATGCTTTTGCAGTTTGCGCTCAGAAAAAACGACCACGCTGCCAGACTTTAAGTGAACCACAGATCCACAACCTTCAGGATGGCGCAGAGCTATACGAAGCTCTGCAGAACGAGCCCGAACCCAGCTACCTTGAGGTATGAGTTATGACGTAGTCCCCAACTGACCTGTTTGTCTGTAGAGAAGTCTTCCTTCTGGTCGACATCCCTTGCCATCAACCTCACAGAGATGACCCCCTATTTGTGGTTTCTCTGAACATCATAAAACCTTCCTCCTCTTGGATCTACCACAGGAATTTTTGTCTCTGATATTAAGATTGGCAACAGGGTGGGACCTGAGACTTGGTCTTGGCTTCGTCAGTGAGCAAACCTCAGTCCTCAGCATCCCTGGGCCCCCAAGCCTAACATCTGGACATTTCTTTACGGAGCTCACAGTCGCACCCACACAGCTTTATCATCTTCCCACTTCTCCAAAAGATTTCAACCTGGTTTTAGAAACCATGCAACCTGCTCCTTTTGAACCTCTGTGAGCTTTCTAGCAGGCTCTTCTCTTGGAACCTAGCCTTTTTGGTGGCGTTTACCACCATAAGTACATGTGTGTAGAAAAGGTGGTATCTTCTATCTGGATGAGGACATTTTGCTGCTTTATTTCTGTTCCTTGCTTCCTTACCCTAGGGAATTCTGTCAGCCTTGTCTGAATGTGGTTAGAGCTTTTAGGATTTAAATGTATCGGACTCTTTTTTTTCAGGTCTGACTCCTTTATCATTTCAGACAGTTCTTTATGAAGGTTGGTGGCATTGCTTATTGAATCAGGATGGCCATTAGGAGCCTTTTAGACTATGTGCATACTACATCCTTTTTAGGCAGATTCTGCCTGGAATCCACCTGAGAAAGCACCACAAAAAAAGACCGTTGCGCACAGCAATGTCAAAGCGGCATTGCGGTGTACATGTTTTGTCTTATGTCACTTCTTTTAACCACTTCAGGGTTCGGATACCTAAGGCTAAAAGAAGTGACCTGCTCATTCTTTGGCGATTTTGGAAGCCATCTGATCTATATATTTAAAAGTATGAAGTAAAGACACCGAAAAAAAAAAGAAAGGAAGACCGCCAGCTAAGTTGTTTCGGGAAAAAGACCACTGGCTCTTTCCTGAAGCTGCTTCACATTGGAAAATTCAGCGATTCTGCTGGTGTCTTAAAAGAATCTGTCAGTAGTATCAGCCCTCCTCAGCCGTCTATATGGGCACGTAGGTCATAGAAAGTTGATTTAAAATGACACCTTGATATCTGCGATCTGATGTCTTATTCTAGAGAAATCCATATTTTTCCCCTCACCCATGACAGCACACCTTGAGAGAGGGATCCACCCCACCAAGGACAGGAAACTGTCTGAAATAAAAGGACGGTACCTCTCCCTCGCTTCAGTTGGTTTCCTGTCCTTGATGGGAACCTGTCTGAAAAGAAGATGTCCATACTTACCTGGGCCTGTTCCGGTGTGGAAGAGCGGGCTCCAGCCTGTGCACCGGGTTCCAGGTTCCAGAAGCGCTGTCCGCGGTTCCCTGGAGCAGTGTCCGAGCGTGCGCAGGCGGTGAGGAGGGCTCCGGCTCCCTGCAGAGCGCTGCGCTGTCCTCTCTCTGCCGCAGGCTCCTGGCTGGCCGCACGCCGGGAGCGGTGTCTTCCGGGTGTGACGCGCCTGACGTCATGGCGCGGTGCATGCTGGGAGAGGCGTGCCCGATGACGTCAGGGGGCGGCACCCGGATCCATCATGGCGGCACCCTGTAAGCGCTTGCCGACTGGCTTTTGAAACCTCGGCCGGCGGACGTCACGAGGTGGGAGGACACCTGATCCGGATGTGCCCTATTTAAGGTGTGGGGGGGTTGTCCTGGTCAAACGCTGCCTATACTCATGCTTGTGGTATGGCAGCCAGGAGCAGCAGTAGCTGACCCCTCCATCTCAACAACGCCAGCGGAAGAAGCAGTCAGACTCCTCTCACACGGACAGCCACTCTAGCAACCGTAGCAGCAGCAGAAGAAGTAAGGTGTCGGACGCTTCAGGGCCATCCGGAATGGATTCATCTTATGTCCCGCCACAGCCTCCAAACCGGTACCCTTTTGTGACTTCAGGGGTGAGTGATCTTTGTGAATGTCACTTAATAGTAATGGAAAGTTATGTGCTTCATTCCTTAGGAACCTAAGAAGAGTAGCGCCAAACAGAAGCACAGGGTTTGCGCCTTATGTCAAGTCCCCATTTCCATAGATTGGCAGAAACAGCTTTGTGCTAGCTGTATTAACCAAACCATAGCGGAGAGCACCCCGGATTTTGCTTCTAATTTGAGGTCCGTAATCCGTACAGAAGTTCAAGATTCCCTAAAAGGCTTACTTAAGGGGAAAAAGAGATCCCATAAGGATATCTTCTCCGACTATGATTCATCCTCCCAGTTAGAGGATCCATGTCTCAGTGATTCATCATCCCCTTCATCAGACAGTGGTAGGCCCTGTTTTCCTATTGAGGATACGGACAAGTTGGTCAGAGCGTTCAGATTTACCATGGGGTTGAGGGAGGAGAAGGCAGCCAGGTCCCTTGAAGACATTATGTTCGCAGGCCTGGAGGAAAAAAGACGCTCCTTTCCAGTGAATCCAAAATTCAGACCCTTATAGACCGGGAATGGAGGAAGCCTGAGAAATTGGGAGTGTTGCCCTCATCCTCTAAAAGAAGGTACCCCTTCGACGATAGCGTCTCTGGGTTCTGGGATAAAATTCCTAAAGTTGACGGGTCTGTCGCCCGATCATCCAAAAAATCGTCCCTACCCCTGGAAGATTCAGCCAGTCTAAAGGATGCTCTATATAAGAAGGCAGATTCTTTCCTGTGTCACACCTGGGAAGCGGCAGCAGGGGGCCTGAAACCAGCGGTAGCAGGCACTTGTATCGCTAGGTCACTCATGGTGTGGCTTCAACAATTAGAAGACCAGCTCAAGGATAAAAAGATATCCAGAGATAAAATCCTCTCCAATCTACCTTTACTACAGGCAGTGTCCGCTTTCCTTGCCGACTCCTCAGCGGATTCGGTTAAACTCGCTGCCAGGTCTGCTAACTTATCTAACGCTGCCAGACGATCCCTGTGGCTCAAAGGTTGCCCAGGAGACCTGCAGTCTAAACATAAACTTTGTTCCCTTCCTTGTGATGGTAAACTCTTGTTTGGCCAAAAACTGTATGAGCTTTTGGAGAAGGCTAGCGACAGGAAGAGAGGTTTCCCAGGGTTCACGGGGGACACAAAAAGGTCCTACTTTCGGAGGAAAAGATTTAACCGGGGTCGCATGTTTGGGGGGCCATCCTCCAGTACCAAAAAATCTCCCCAATGACGCAGGGCTAGAGGTCGGGGGAAGACTTTCCCATTTTATCCCAGCTTGGGAAGCCATTACTTTAAATCCCTGGATGTTTCTTCCAGGGATTTGAAGTATGGCCTAAAGATATGCTTCAGTCAAGTCCCACACCGAACCTTCATGATCACCTCCAGGAAGGAAGTCCAGGGAGGAGCAGATAGCCCTAGAGTCGGGGGTGCTAGATTTAGTCAACAAGCAGGTCCTTCACAAAGTTCCAGTTCTCAATGGGGAAGGGGATTTTATTCCCCCCTATTTGTGATAAAAAAAACAAATGGGTCCTGAAGGACCATTATCAAGCCTGCTCAGCCCTCCATGTGCTCGCCAGAGGTAGCCTGACTGCCATTAGATACCGAGATGAGATCCTCAGACCCCTTGTGAGACCATATGCTGGTGCGCTTGGCCCTGGGTTCCTCCTAATGTAGGACAATGCCAGACCTCATGTGGTGGAGTGTGTCAGCAGTTCCTGCAAGATGAAGGCACTGAAGCTATGGACTGGCCCGCCCATTCCCCAGACCTGAATCCGATTGAGCACATCTGGGACATCATGTCTCGCTCCATCCACAAACGTCACACCACAGACTGTCCAGGAGTTGGCGGATGCTTTAGTCCAGGTCTGGGAGGAGATCCCACAGGAGACCATCAGGAGCATGCCCAGGCGGTGTAGGGAGGTCACACAGGCACGTGGAGGCCACACACAATACTGAGCCTCATTTTGATTGTTTTAAGGACATTACATCAAAGTTGGATCAGCCTGTAGTGTGTTTTTCCACTTTAATTTTGGGGGTGACTCCAAATCCAGGCCTCCATTGGTTAATAAATGTGATTTCCATTGCTGATTTTTGTGTGATTTTGTTGTCAGAACATTCAACTTTGTACACAACAAAGTATTCAATGAGAACATTTCAGTCATTCAGATCTAGGATGTGTTATTTGAGTGTTCCCTTTATTTTTTTGAGCAGTGTGTGTGTATATGTGTGTGTGTGTATGTGTGTATGTATATATATATATATATATATATATATATATATATATATATATATATATATATATATATATATATATATATATAAAATAATATAATTAGGTTATGTGTCTAACCTTTTCTGGAGGTCCTCTCAATGCTCTGTAATCCAACTGAAGCGAGGGAGAGGTACCGCCCTTTTATTTCAGATGGTTTCCTGTCCTTGGTGGGGCGGATCTCTCTCTCAAGGTGTGCTGTCATGGGTTCAGGAAAAACCGGCTACCGGTAAGTAACCTTGGTATTTTCTTAATATGTAAATAAGCTGTTAAGATCTATGGGCCGGACATAGATCTCCCAGAGAATCTGCCTCCAGAGTTATTTTAAATAAGAGGGAGTTACCAGTGTGAGACATGTAGATCAGGAGAGCAGACTGTCAGTCATTAAATAGAAGCGACAACGTCCAATTCATTCATTCACCTGTAGATGCGACGTTTCAACCAGCCATAGGTCTTTTTCATGATTGAAAAAAGATCTATGGTTGGTCAAAACGTCGCATCTATGGCTGAATAAACGGAACATTGATGCTTTTATCACCTCAATTGGACTTTGTCTCTTCTATTGAATTTTTTACAAGTGGACTCCTTGGAACGTCTTTGATGGTGCGTCCTTTTTGTGCCTATGTGCTCTTTGTAATTATCCAATATTAGAGTGCTGCAAGCCATCTTTATTTTTATGTCAGTCATTACATGTCTCACACTGGAAACACCTCCTTTCATTTAAAATTAGCTCTGGAGGCAGATTCTCAGGGAGATCTATGTCTGGCCCATAGATCTTAACAGCTCATTTACATATTAAGAAAAATGTGGATTTCTCTGGAATAAGATATCATTTTATTCAACTTCCTATGATGTACATGCCCATATGGACAGTTTAGGAGGGTTGATCATACTGACCAATTCTGTTTAAAGACGCAATGTGAACACATACCCTGGATGTGCAATCAAGCTTTAGATATTTAGATGGCTTAGGCCACTATCTGGTCTTCTCTCTCAACATTTACCAAATTCTACCAGGTCTTTCACGTTTGCATCCTCGGATACTTGTCTGTCATGTTCTAATAATATAAGCAAGAAAATGGTTCATGGCAAAACACAGCTGCTAGTTTTCTTTCTCTGTTCCGTTCCAGACATTCTTGCGCTTGTTCTAAATTTTTACTGTCTTCAGTGTCCTACAGCGAACGTGGAAACCTGCCAAAATGGATCATATACCACAAGGGATGCTATACAGTGTAATATGTTGGAGACTTCCATCGAATATGACAAGATTCAAACATGGTGTGAACAGAGACGGACGAGTCACTTTTTGTGCTGCTTTTTACAGCAGTCCCTTAGACATGGACGCAGATCTATTTAGAGTAGTTGATTTTGTGATGAAATGATTCCACTCCACTCGCTAAATAACAAATGTTTCTGCTTTCTCAGTCTTGTCTATGTAGTGATCAGCTCAGGGCTCTAAATCATCACAAGCAATTATTAAACGATAAGAGGCACGCACAGATCCAGGCCGAATTCAGGAAAGCCATTGAGTCCTCTGAGCAGGAAGCTGGCAGCGGTACACGCAGGGACGTAACGCCAGTATGGAAGATACGGACTGTGGATTACAAAGATGATGGCGCTAACTCAGGTTTGTGTTCATTCACAACATGATATTGAGATTGATTTTATATATATATATATATATATATATATATATATATATATATATATATATATATATATATATATACACACACTACCGTTCAAAAGTTTAGAAATGTCATTATTTTTGTAAAAAAATGCACATTTTTTTTTCAATGAAGCTAACATTAAATGAATCAGAAATACACTCTATACATTGTTAATGTGGTAAATTACTATTCTAGCAGAAAATGTCTTGTTTTTATTGCAATATCTACATAGGTGTATAGAGGCCCATTTCCAACAACCACCACTCCAGTGTTTTAATGGTACATTGTGTTTGCTAATTGTGTAAGAAGGCTAATGGATGTTTAGAAAACCCTAGAAAACCCTTACACAAGTATGTTAGCCCAGCTGAAAATAGTTTGGCTGATTTGAGAAGCTATAAAATTGACCTTCCTTTGAGCTAGTTGAGAATCTGGAGCATTACATTTGTTTGTTCTATGAAACTCTCAAAATGGCCAGAAAAAAGAGAACTTTCATGTGAAACTCGACAGTCTATTTTTGTTCTTAGAAATGAAGGCTATTCCATGCAAGATGTTGTCAAGAAACTGAAGATTTCCTACAATGGTGTATACTACTCCCTTCAGAGGAGAGCACAAACAGGCTCTAACCAGAGTAGAAAGAGAAGTGGGAGGCCCCGCTGCACAACTGAGCAACAAGACAAGGACATTAGAGTCTCTAGTTTGAGAAATCGACGCCTCACAGCTCCTCAACTGGCAGCTTCATTAAATAGTACACGCAAAACGCCAGTGTCAACGTCTACAGTGAAGAGGCGACTCCAGGATGCTGGCCTTCAGGGCAAAATGGCAAAGAAAAAGCCATATCTGAGACTGGCTAATAAAAGGAAAAGATTAATATGGGCAAAATAACACAGACATTAGACAGAGGAAGATTGGAAAAAAGTTTTACGGACAGACGAATCAAAGTTTGAGGTGTTTGGATCACACAGAAGAACATTTGTGAGACACAGAACAACTGAAAAGATGCTGGAAGAGTGCCTGACGTCATCTGTCAAGCATGGTGGAGGTAATGTGATGGTCTGGGGTTGCTTTGATGCTGGTAAAGTGGGAGATTTGTACAAGGTAAATGGGACTTTGAATAAGGAAGGCTATCACTCCATTTTGCAATGCCATGCCATACCCTGTGGACAGCGCTTGATTGGAGCCAATTTCATCCTACAACAGGACAATGACCCAAAGCACACTTACAAATTATGCATGAACTATTTAGGGAAGAAGCAGGCAGCTGGTATTCTATCTGTAATGGAGTGGCCAGCGCAGTCACCAGATCTCAACCCCATTGAGCTGTTGTGGGAGCAGCTTGACCGTATGGTGCGCAAAAAGTGCCCATCAAGCCAATCCAACTTGTGGGAGGGGCTTCAGGAAGCATGGGGGGAAACTTCTCAAGATTACCTCAGCAAATTAACAGCTAGAATGCCAAAGGTCTGCAATGCTGGAATTGCTGCAAAGGGAGCATTCTTTAATGAAAGCAAAGTTTGAAGGAGAAAATTATTCTTTCAAATAAAAATCATTATTTCTAACCTTGTCAATGTCTGGACTATATTTTCTATTCAGTAGGTGACCACAAACTTTTGAATGTGTGTGTGTGTATATATATATATATATATATATATATATATATATATATATATATATATATAATATTTATTTTGTGAAGGATCATCTCTCAGGTAGACACAAGTTCACACAGGAATGCAGTCCGCAGGTTTCAAAATAAACTGGTGGTTTATTAAATGTCCATAAACCAGCCAGAAAAACAAAACATAAATCTCTTTCTGGCACAGAAAGGTATAACAGAACAAAACTCAAAATAACAAGTCCATACAGCACGGCCTCGGCCATTTAAATGAAGTGTTTTTCTCTGCCTCCAGCAGACTCTGAGCAGCACATGCAAGCCTGCTCACGTTGCACAACACACAGCACACTGAGACAAGCGCAGCTGTCTTAAATTAAAACCTTCCAAGGCCTGGACTGGAGGTAAGTGAGCAGCTGATCTCCCCTCAGCTCTTTCAGCTGCTCATAAAACCCGGCCCTATAATCCGGGCCCTTTAACTACCTCTCAGCACTGTGTGCTGGAGCCTGCTTCTCCGGATCCTACATGACCGAAACTTGGCACCTCGGGGACACATACCTCCCGTCCACAACCTGTTCAGCTGCAACCTTACAATATATATACAGTGGTGGCCAAAAGTATTGGCACCCCTGCAATTCTGTCAGATAATACTCAGTTTCTTCCTGAAAATTATTGCAATCACAAATTCTTTGGTATTATTATCTTCATTTAATTTGTCTTCAATCAAAAAACACAAAAAGAATTGTCCTAAAGCCAAATTGGATATAATTCCACACCAAACCTAAAAAAGGGGGTGGACAAAAGTATTGGCACTGTTTGAAAAATCATGTGATGCTTCTCTAATTCGTGTAATTAACAGCACCTGTAACTTACCTGTGGCACCTAACAGGTGTTGGCAATAACTAAATCACACTTGCAGCCAGTTAACATGGATTAAAGTTGACTCAACCTCTGTCCTGTGTCCTTGTGTGTACCACATTGAGCATGGAGAAAAGAAAGAAGACCAAAGAACTGTCTGAGGACTTGAGAAACCAAATTGTGAGGAAGCATGAGCAATCTCAAGGCTACAAGTCCATCTCCAAAGACCTGAATGTTCCTGTGTCTTCCGTGCGCAGTGTCATCAAGAAGTTTAAAGCCCATGGCACTGTGGCTAACCTCCCTAGATGTGGACGGAAAAGAAAAATTGACGAGAGATTTCAACGTAAGATTGTGCGGATGGTGGATAAAGAACCTCGACTAACATCCAAACAAGTTCAAGCTGCCCTGCAGTCCGAGGGTACAACAGTGTCAACCCGTACTATCCGTCGGCGTCTGAATGAAAAGGGACTGTATGGTAGGATACCCAGGAAGACCCCACTTCTTCCCCGAGACATAAAAAAGCCAGGCTGGAGTTTGCCAAAACTTACCTGAGAAAGCCTAAAACGTTTTGGAAGAATGTTCTCTGGTCAGATGAGACAAAAGTAGAGATTTTTGGCAAAAAGCATCAACATAGAGTGTACAGGAAAAAAAAAAAAGGCATTCAAAGAAAAGAACACGGTCCCTACAGTCAAACATGGCGGAGGTTCCCTGATGTTTTGGGGTTGCTTTGCTGCCTCTGGCACTGGACTGCTTGACCGTGTGCATGGCATTATGAAGTCTGAAGACTACCAACAAATTATGCAGCATAATGTAGGGCCCAGTGTGAGAAAGCTGGGTCTCCCTCAGAGGTCATGGGTCTTCCAGTAGGACAATGACCCAAAACACACTTCCAAAAGCACTATAAAATGGATTGAGAGAAAGCACTGGAGACTTCTAAGGTGGCCAGCAATGAGTCCAGACCTGAATCCCATAGAACACCTGTGGAGAGATCTCAAAATGGCAGTTTGGAGAAGGCGCCCTTCAAATATCAGGGACCTGGAGCAGTTTGCCAAAGAAGAATGGTCTACAATTCCAGCAGAGCATTGTAAGAAACTCATTGATGGTTACCGGAAGCGGTTGTTCGCAGTTATTTTGGCTAAAGGTTGTGCAACCAAGTATTAGGCTGAGGGTGCCAATACTTTTGTCTGGCCCATTTTTGGAGTTTTGTGTGTAATGATCAATGATTTGATTTTTGCTTCATTCTCTTTTGTGTTTTTTCCTTGCAAGCAAATTAAATGAAGATGTTAAGACCAAAGAATTTGTGATTGCAATCATTTTCAGGAAGAAACTGAGTATTATCTGACAGAATTGCGGGGGTGGCAATACTTTTAGCCACCACTGTATATATGTATATACAGATGCATTTCACTAAATTAGAATATCATCAAAAAGTTAATTTATTTCAGTTCTTCACTCTGTTTATAATGACTCTATATAATATGAGTTTCACTTTTTGGATTGATCTATTTCAAGTGTAAAATCAGAGTAAAGCCTCATTTAGAGGCGTGTTGTGTCTGTGTATTTTTTTATGGATACAACACATATCCCGTCTATGGTGCTATTCACTTATCTGTTTTTTGTCCAGCAGCATGGATGAAAAGTGCCAATGCAGGTCTATGGATCTATGAAAAGACAGCACACGGATGGCATCAGTATACAATCAGTGTGCTGTCCTGGTTTTACATTCTAATGTATAGGAGAAGCTTTGTAATTTTATTTATCCATACATGAGAAACACTGATGGTAAAACTGACGCTCACCAAACGCTGTTGACACGCTGGACCCCGAATGCTGTTGGCACGCGGGACCCCAAACCAATTTTGTAAATTAGCCGTATTGATGGAAAAAAGTCTTGTGAAATGTGCAGGCCATGCTTCATAAGCTTGAGACAGAGTTCTGGGCGACGTGGTAATATTGTGCTGTCTTTATTTTATATCCTTTTCACAGCTTACATGTTAAACATATGGCGGCCATTACCTGATGTGGTGTCGCTGCTAAAGGAGGGAGGACGTTTTAAGGTATATCAGCTGGCAGCTTCTCACTCAAAGGGAAGATGTGACACAGCCGCGGTGCAGCTGACAGCCACCAAGAAGACACAGTTCCAGCAGCTGCCGGTAAGGGAATCGGTGAGATGAGCCATCACTGGGGGAAGGTTATATCCTGGATATTATCACAGAGAAATGTATATTATCAGCCCCTACAGGACGTTCTGGAGCAGATTTACACTGAGAGGCAAGTGACGCAGTTTAGTCAATTTGTGGAGCCTCATTTCACTGCTGCGTACGGAGAAGTGGATGTGGTGGGACTGGTGATCTGCACCCAACTAAAAGCAGGTATAATGACCTATAAGACCGGTGCTACACGCCAAAACATTGCATCTAACAATCATCAATAGGGTCGTGTCATGACCTGTAACCTAACATGGCACGTAACCCTAAATAAAACAAGTCTGCCCCAAATGCGGTTTATATGGTTCTGAAATATTCCTCCAAGTCTGGGACAACATATACTGTGTTTCCATCAGACTTATATTTGCTATGTACTAAACATAACCTCTATATAAGGAGGGCAATTATATACATGATATATGTGTGCACCTTTCAGTTATGGCAAACACATGTATCTGATAAATGAAATCCCCCATGGACTCGTCCTAAATGTAAAATCTTCCTTAAACTTCAAGAACTGAAATACTGTATTGTAATAGTTTTTTTCTGGCTGTGTAATGTTAAATCTGAGTATTGAACATTTTAGGCGCTGCTCCTCTGGTTTATTTGTCGGATGAGATCTGTAACCTTGTGGCACTGAAGTTCTATACTGACCTTGGACAGCTGGCCCTGGAGGAGCCCACCAGACCGTGCAACTTCATCGCTGCTGCCAACCTACGCTGGAGGTCCGAGTACATGTCTGGGGTTCCTGTATTGTTTGCTGGAGATATGTCCTTTATTGCAGCAAATCCCAAAGAGCAGCACCTACAAAGAGGCATTCAGAAACTTCGGCAGTCCATACAGGTATCTAAACATAGAAACTAGTAATATAAATGCCTTATCGGTAGCCTATAACCTAACCATCGAGTATCTTCACTTTTCCATTCACTGTTCCAAAGTTGTATGGATGTGCAGGAACTGACGAGGTGGAAAACTCCTCTGCCACAAATTTGCTGACAGATCTTGCTAGAACTCCTCAGCAACTACCAAGCTAATTCTATGGCCCCGATTCCCCAAAGCGATTATGCCAGAATTATGTAGTAAATTACTTTGAAAAGTTGCAACATGGAGTTCCACAAAAATGATGCTACTTTTGGCGTTTTCACACCAGTTTTGCTCAGCTCTGCCATGACGCCACAGCTAGACTAATTCATTACGAATTGTGGCGTTCCTTACTTGAGAAATCTTACTCCAGTCCCTGACTAGAGTAAGATTTGTGGCGAGGTGCACATCACTTGTCAGACATGAACCAACAACATCTGACTCCTACACGCCCCCTAATAAAGACCAGCATGAAAATCACCGGTCTTGATGCCATGTTTCTTGGGCCATAGTGCACAGACTTGTTGTGGGTCTCATGTCCTGAACTCAACAGCCTCCTAAAAAAGTGAAAATCCTGATATTCTTATCCAAACCTCCTTCATGGAAAAATTCAGCAGCATGTGGATGAGAGTTGTTTAAATGTGGTCCACTAATCCACTGTGGATTTTCTGAGCACAAATCCCCTCTGCAAATATAACAGAAAAACAGATTTTCAAATACCCTCATTGTTTCAGCATATATAACATGTGCAGCCTGTATTTGCCCTATCCGTGTATCTGCAGTCACCATAGTGTGAACATACACTGATGTGACAAAGACAAACTGAGTCATTTTGCTGAGGTTTCAAAAAGGGAACTCCCAAGTTTTTGAGGAGTTTAGCAATTTGGAGAGTTTCGGCTCAGCTGCTATGTGCACATGAAGTATTTTGAGGAGTTTTTGGTGCAGACACAGAGAAAACTATTCAAATCCTCTTGAAAAATGCAAACTCCTCAAAAACTTGGAGGTTCTGCTCAGTTTCTTCTCAAAAAACTCCGCAAAAAGACTGTGCACATACTAAGTTTCTGCTCCGAAAACGTCGTGTGCACATTCTCCACATTCTCATAGCCTAAGACTGCGCACAGTCTTCACAAGGTATATAGACCTGCATTATGTGACAAGCACATGCCGGATATAGTAGCCTATAATATCCATATAGTTGGTGCATGAGCTGTGTACTGGGCACATCAGCCACATCTATCTGCAGGTGCATGGCACATGAAGAAGGTATTAGTATTACAGGAAACATTTCCGATATGAGTTTGTTCAGGTGTGAAGTCGCTAGCTGCTATATGTCTATGTGTCATAACGCTCCATTAATAAATCCATATATGGTATTTATTTTACTCACTTATATAGCTCCACTAATTCCACAGCACTTTACATACATCATCACTGTCCCCATTGGGGCTCACAATCTACATTTCCTATCAGTATGACTTTGGAGTGTGGGAGGAAACCCACGCAAACAGGGGGAGAGCATACAAACTCCTTGCAGATGTTGTCCTTGATGGGATTTGACCCCAGAAATCCAGCGCTAGTAGGCAACAGTGCTGCTAACCACTGATCCACCTCGCCGTCCACGGAACTGGATCCATGCATTATTTTATATGGGAGAAGTAACCTTCCTGTAATAATCCAAGTGCTCTGAAAGTGAGGTCATGGATGGCCAGTCCTAATACACACCATAGATTAGGGAATATGTGCATTTTGTATTAGTGCAGGGCGTTTTACTCATACACAATGATAACGTAGTGTAAATTAATAGGACTTGGAAATAGAGACTCATTGTAAACCATTAGAAAACTACAAATGTAACCGGAGCTTTTCTTGTATGCTCAGTCTGTTCCAGAATTTTGTAAAGAAGTGGAGAATAAACTAATGAACATCCTGCAAGCTCCAACCCCCCAAGAAAAAGCGTCCTTGATACGATGCAGTGTGGACCCCCGCTCTCATGTAGCTGCTGGAAGCCGATGTTCAGTAAGTTAACTCTTTGCTTTTATTTGGCACCATTGAAAATTGCTAAAAAAAAAAAGCACACATGGCAGGTGAATATGCTAGACGGGTTATACAGTTTTCTTGGTTGCTTCATTGGGGAACACAGTTTTGAAATTTGGGTTGTATGCTGCTATTTGTAAGCTGACACTAAGGCCACAGCCCCCTATCAGTATTTGGTCAGTATTTTTTCTCAGGAGTGGGAGCCAAAACCAGGAGTGGGTGATAAATGCAGAACTGGTGACTTGTTTCTATTATACCTTTTCTCTGATTGTTCCTCACCTGGTTTTGGCTCCCACTCCTGAGAAAAAATACTGACTAAATACTGACCAAATACTGATAGTGGGGCCGTGGCCTAAGAATGATTCTTAGAAAAAAGCTGACTTTTCCCCAACATGCAGCTGACACCCAGCTATTCAGTTTAGCTTAGTGTCATGAGCCAGCGTTTTCCCATGAACAAAAGTTCATTTTAATCAATAGATCTTGGAATAATAATAATTTCCATAATTGGATGTGTTTAAATAAAATGTTCCTGTGCTGAGATAATCTTATAAATGTGCCCCTGCTGTGTACTGTGTAATGGCTGTGTCTGACCGTACAGGAACATGGTCTGATCATACCACATCTCCTGGGCAGGGGAGGAAGCAAAAGAGTACACAGACATTACAGCAGGGGATCACAGCTGATTCTTCCTGCCCAGGAGCTGTGGTATGATCAGACCATGTTCCTGTACGGTCAGACACAGCCATTACACAGTACACAGCAGGGGCACATTTATAAGATTATCTCAGCACAGCAACATTTTATTTAAACACATCCAATTGTAAAACTTAATTTTAATCAATAGATCTTGGAATAAAAATAACTTTGTTGGTGGGAAAACCCCTTTAAGCAAACTCTGGGCCACCGTATTATCCCTCTTTGATCCGGGGATCTCAATGTGGTCTTGCACGACTCTAGTCCTCTCATTTCATGCTGATCAGAGATATCTCTCCATCTCGGCTTTCCGGCAGAGTGATTTATTTTTCCTCTAGTGATCTCTTCCATCAGGCGAGGCTCAGAGCGGGGCTCTCGCCTTCTGCAGAACCGAGTGGTCTGGTGTTCGGCTACCTCCTTTCTCCTTAGCGTGTTCTCCAAATTCACCTTAATGAGGCGATTGCTCTCCTTCCTTTTGGTACCTCGCCTTTCACCCCTGAGGGGTTCTCATACAATCAGATGTAGTCCGAGCTGTGCAACTCTACCGGTCTCTCACAGCTCCATTCGGTTGCCTTGTGGGTCATTGCGGTAGGCTCTGGCAGATGGTATCTGGTTGCGATCTACCAATGCAGAAGGTTGGGCTAAGCTAGGGCACCCCTGCCAGGGTACGGCTCACTGCTCCTCCGGGATAGAAGCCTCCTTGGGTCTTACATCTCCAGGCGTCTGTTCATCTAATCCATAGGGCCGCTACTTAGTCTGCCGTCCTCATCTTTGTGGAGCTCTTACCTATGCGTCTAGGGATGCAATTTTTAGCAGAATGGTATTACAAGCAACAGTTGCTCGGGTAGTAACCTGATCGATTACTATTCTTCCTTCTGAGGTACTGTTATTAGTTGTGTCTCCGATGAAGTGACTGAGAAATAAAGATTTTTGGTACTTGCCGTCAAATCTTTCTCATAGCCTTCATTGGAGGACACAGCACCCTCCCTTGTTTGGGTGGGTTTGGGGAGGTTCATGGTTTTGCTCCCTCTACTGCTTTTGCACTAACTGAACAACTGGGTGTCGGATGCCGAGGTGTAGCCTCATGGAGAGTTGTCAGCTTTTATTGTTTTTTGTAAGATGTATTAAGTGTCAGGATATTAAACCATGGTTCCTGTGTCCCCCAATGAAAGCTGCGAGAAATAGATTTTATAGTTCGTACCAAAGAGCTTTCTTTTTTCTTGCTAAAAAGTGTCTTATAGTCCAAAAATTATGGTAATTCTTTGATCAGACTTTTTGGACAAGTATGCTCATTCTCATCATCCCACTCCTACAAGTTCAGGATGTCCTAATGAAGTTCCAGCTGTTCTTCTGAGCTCCCTTTCTATCCTATTGGTGTAAAGTAAGGCAGGGCAAAGGTGGTGTAGCTAAGAGAAAGCGGACGACGTGCCCTAGTTTACTATACAGTCTACGTCATTGTCGTAAGCTTGGCGCAGTGTCTGCTGGTCTCTTCTAGTTTTATCCCTTCTAAAGTTAGGACAGTAATACATTTCCTTAATTGTTTTTCCTCCATAACTTTTACCTGTTTGATCTATGCAATATTTCTTCTTTTTATCTTACTTAGACTCCAGTGCCAAAAATAAATAACTCTCAAGTGAAACACATGTCGACCCCTGAGGGTAACAATATGGTTTTGAGCGCAAGTAACGACATGGACCTGAAGACCTGCAAAAAGATGAAAGGGTTGGATTATCTAAGTCGAATACCGTCCCCTGCTCCTCTTACGCCAATGGGGACATTAGTATCTCCTTCGTTACAAAGGGCATTTCGGCCTCCTCGCAGCTCACATAAAGATGATCGTGCGTGTACCAAGACCGGTGTAAATACAGGGTCTTCTACCCCAAGTAAACTAGGAGGGTTTGTTGCTGATGAAGAGCTGGCCATGATTAATACACAAGCCCTTGTATCTGGGTTAGAGGGAGGCCAGAAAATCTCCACTTCAGACATTCAGAAAGCCCCCAACATCTGCCATCCCAGAACGGAAGAAGCCGTGAAGACTCAAGATATAAGTAAGGCACCATACCAGAGAAGACTGTGCCGGAAAAGAAAGCAAAAGCCCTGAAAGTGTCCTATATGCCGCGGTCAATAAGAGGCAGAGTCTGTATATATGTTTAATAAACTGTACATATATTTATAAAATCATTCTCTACAAAATCTGGTTTCTTATAAAAATCTGTGAATGTACAAGAAAGAAACGGAACATCTGTAAATATGGATCCAAGCAATACAGAAATAAAGAGGACGTCACAATTCTACAAGTCATCAAAATGGCTTAATATTGGTTAATAAGGAATGATTCAAACTTTTTTTTTCTTCATTTTTACTCTGTAAAATATACATATAATTATAAACCTCCCTCCCCACTGGAAAAATGTCATGTGTAAATCTACATGATTTAATTTCTCCAATGGGTCAAGCTTTATTTGCAAGCCTGTCTGCAGTAGTTTTCCATAGTTTTTGCTGCATTAGTGTGCAGATTTTATTTTGTTTTCTAGTGTTAATTGTATGTTCCCACGGGCCGAATACACTACAGATTTTCATGCAGAAATATGTGTTGCGTATTAGATTATCAGCAAAGTAGATAAGAAATCTCATCCACAGACGGGAAAAAAAAAATCTGCAGTGCGGATGTGAAATCTGAAGCGTGTGAATTCATGCTATAGATTATTGTGGATTTGATCCTTTACAATTCAAATGTTGAAATCTGCAACAACAAAAATGCACAATTTTTCTTGCTCAGAATTTTGCTGCAGAAAATCTTTCCCGTGGGAACATTGCTCACAGAGTCTTCCTTGGAAAAATGTGTATATAATCAGTAAGGATCCACTTCCTTCTGGTCAACAGGACAAACAGGCAATGCCACTCACACAAGGGCTGCATCTTCTGTCTGTTCAGACACACACAGCATATGCACATAGTACTGCAGCCCAGCCCCAGGGAGGGGAATGACGCTGCGCTGCAACCAAGATGTGGTACCATGAGTGTCACTGAGGGTACACACCTTTATAATAACATGATAGAACACTATAAATTTAAGGTATAACCCATGGTAATATGTACTGTATACCAGAAATGTGCATTTTACCCAGGGCTGGAATTACTTGTGTATGGTTATCACAAGGTGCAGTACCTGCTGCGACTGAGGTGACACATGTTGATGTGAGGGCACCCAAATCTTTCACCCTTGATCCCTAAACTTAGAAAGACCCAGCTGATGTCCCCATATTTACCTTTTATTTGAGCATTGTATGGTGATGTTAATCAATATATGGTGTATTTATTTAGGCACTAATAGGGTTCACTATGAGACTGGGGTGCAGAAAATACTACATGCATCACCACCCAACCTAAAGCGAGTCACATTTCACAAATGGAATTAAGCGGGATAGTTTAGTATTTCAGATATCACATATTTTATTCCTACACTGAACTTTTTTTTTTTGTTCTAAACACACTGGTTAGTGGTGTATTGTTAATATCACATGAATGTATGATTGGATTTATAGGAAGTGCTCGGACCGGAAGAGCTGGCCCTACCGCTGGGTCTCCTGTCCTGAGCGGACTGCCTCATGGGCATTTATGAAGCAGTTGGCCTACATCGGGAAAGATAGTGGTCGGGATGGGTCTTTCGATACAAGCACTGGTGGGAAACTGGCCAAACATCGAGCATTGCACTGATCTGTACACATTATTTTAACTTGTAAAAATCTGGACACTTAGTTGCTTTGAAGATAATGATGGCCACCTTCCAAGATGCTGGTCAATTGGATATTATGTGGTGGGTTTTAAAAAGTCATTGAATATGTGGTTTTCTGTGTGTGAGGTGGGTTTGCACCTTTCTTCTGGTTTTCTCTCCTCATACTGGTTTCAGAATCATGTATCCGTTTTTAGTTTGGCTTTTCTGCGTGGAGGACCATGTGGAAAGTGACATTGTGCTCGTAAGCGTTTTTCATGTGCTGGATCTTATCACTGGGAACACCGTGGCTATTCTTCCTAAACACGGAGAAAACAAATTATCAGACCCACCTGAGAGAATCTGTTAGGCTGAGTTCACATGATGCATTTTTAATGCGTTTCCGCGGCGTTTTTGCAGTTGCGGAAACGCATTAAAAACGCATGGTAGAAGGGAAGCAATGTTCCCCAATTGAAATCCGCATGTGCTGTGCCCATGATGCGGATTTTTCCGCAGCGTAAACGCGCTCAAAAATCCGCAGCATGTCAATTAATTTTGTGTAAACGCGGCGTTTTCGCCGCCATTGACTTGCATTAGAACACGCCAATTCCGCAAGACTGCATCTGTACTTGCGTTATTGGCGCGTTCTAATGTGCGGATGGTACCCGAGTGTGGAGGAGAGGAGAGTCTCATCCACACCCAGGTACCATTAAAAAAGCTGTAAAAAAAGAATAAAACAAAAAATAAATGTATAATTACCTTCTGTCGGCCCGCGCAGCGCTCCTGCTTGGTTCCCGGCACTTGGCAGTGAGTTGAAGGACCAGCGCTGACGTCATGTGACGTCAGAGTCATGTGACGCTGACGTCGGCAGGTCTTTCAATTCGAAGTTGCCGGCGAGGGAGAACGGATTGAGCAGGACAGTGCGGGTCATCAGAGGGTAAAGTATACATTTATTTTTTATTTTTACCATTCTCTCGGGTCACACTATATAAATCCATGCCGGTTGCATGGATTTATATAGTGTGACCAAGTTGTTAAGCACTTTCCAAGTGATGCTAAAATCGCCTGGAAAGCGCTTGTCAATCCACATGCGGAAACGCATGTGAATCCGCATGTATTCCGCAGGAAAAACGCATGCACAATCTGCATGCGTTTTTTCTGCCAGGGAGATGCAGAAATAATGCAGAAATTTTCTGCTTCATTTCTGCATCGTGTGCACATAGCCTTAGAGACATTTATTGAGGCACGATGCACAAGCTGAGGTTTCATTTTTATTTTACTAGAGAGAGGAAAATAATTCACTGGATGGCACCTTGGTCAGACACTTCTATACGGTGGAAATAATAATAATAAAAAAAAAAATTAGTCCTTGGTTAAAGTCTAACAAGTTCCATCCTTCTGTCACCGAAAACTAAACTGCGGCAGAGTTGGACAATTCTAGACAAAATCTCTGTGTTCAGCCTAAGTTTGTCTAAAGCATACGCCTTAAATGAATGTCTACTAAACCCACTGATATCAACGGGTTCGGCTGAGTGTCTACTGTGTATGGGGGTGATGGCCGAGGGAGATGTCAATCGCACATGTCTGATTTTGAACTGCCGATCACAATGTTCTTCCGGAGATGAGCCGCCGGTCGACGCGTCAGTCGCTGGCTTTCTTGTAGAGCACACAGGAGCGCTTGGCTGAATGAGAGCTGCTGTGTATGGGAGAGTCGGCTGAGATGGCTGTCGGTCACACAACCGGCCGAAGCATAATTCGACTGACAGCCATATAATATGTATGGCCGGCGGCTTTAGTAATGGTGATCTATGAGCTAGGCTCCAAGATTTTCCGACAGTGATAGATGATGCTGATCTTTTTAGCTAACAGAAGATTGCCTGCACTATTTATTAGTTGTGTAACAGTTCTCAGCCTTCTCCACTAAATTACCATGGTCCTATTCTCTAAAGATCTTGAAACTTAAATTGAAACAAAGGAAACTACAAAACTTGTTATAGTTACTTCCATATCTCCAGGATAAGCTGATGGGACTCCTGATAAAATCAATACGTAGTCCCATCATAGCTCCATGATCCCGAAATCAGCGTGAGGGTTCTCTCCCATTTGTGATGCAATCGGATGAGTTCAATCTGATTTTAAAAAAAAAAAAAAATCGGATTGCACTCGGCCGAATGTTAACCTATGGGGCAGCTCACATCTGCGATTATATTCTCATGCCGACTCGGCATGCGAAAATAATCACAGCATGCTGCGATTGCATCCGTGAATCGGATCGCACGCACCCATATAAGTCTATGGGTGCGTGTGAAACATCGCACTGCACTCTGATATCATCCGCGGGTGCCGGCAGTGGAGGAGATGGAGAATTTAATTTCTCTGTCTCCTCTGCAGTGATTTCCTTATGCGAGAGGATCGGAGCACTGACACTTGGCTCCTGCTCGCAGCAGAGCAGCAGCCAAGTGTCATCAGCATATCGCATCCGATGTGATCCGCTAGTATGTCTCCACACATTCACAAGTCCGTGTTCGGGCCACTTTCTACAGACCAATTGCAGGGCTCCTGACCTGGTCTCATTGGGATATATGAGGTTGTTGAGTTCGGGGCAGGAGAACCACGGTCAGTCCAAGGATTGCGGTCTGTACACTGACATGTGAATGCAGTCTAAAGCATAGCAGAGGTAAGAGTTTTCATCCTATTCCTCAATGCTATCCCCTCCTTCCAAAATAAGATTGTGGTTTTATCATATTTACTTATTCATTTTTTTGTTTGTATTTTTTGCAACTTTTTTACTTTTTATTCATGTATTTATTTCTTTGGCAATTTTACTGTTTGATGTACTCCAATATTTCTTTAAAGGGATTGTCCATCTTTGGGGGCTATTTTTTTTCTTAAGTGCATCAAATGATACAGCAAAAAAAATTAATTTCCACCAGATATAGAATAACTGTCCCACCTGTAGGACCTGCATCAATCTGTACAGTGAGGGCCTGATATCAACCATTCTGATTGGCGGTGGCATAACGTGAAGCTTGTGGGCCCCAATGCAACAGGGGCCCCCAACCTTCATGACTTTCTCATATAGGCCAAAGGGATGTTTTGGGTCCCCAGGCTCCAATGCCTCTGAGTGCGACTACAACGCTTGCTGACCTGTATCTCGGCCATAGTGACAAGATAAATGGTTGTGCGTGCCATATTTTTTTCCATTTCAGTTCAGTAGCTGTTTCAGTGAGTCATGGCTTGGTTGAAAGCCGTATAGATGTAGTATACATTCGAGGGGGTTAAAAAATTTATATTTTAAGCAAATTATACTAGATTTAGTTTAATGGATCTCTAACGAGCCCAAACTGCTGCGCTTCAGACGCGTTCTTTCATGTGGTTAGTTATGAGGACTGTATATAGGTGATGCATGTTCCTAATGTCTCCCCATCACATACCTGGCTAGTTCTCTCACATTGAACTTCCAGTGCGTATTTGGTTCCAGGAATATAACCCGATATCCGTTCTCAAGGGCCTAATGGTACAATGTATAAGGACATGGATTACAGATATACACTATTAGGTTGCTGCCGCCACATTGTACATCACATGTCCTTTTTTTGCCTAAATTACTTGTTACTTTTTACTCACCTTTTCTTTGTTATCCTGCTTTAAAAACTATTATGTATCCCTAAACCAATGAAAATGAGAGCTCATTCTGCAAAAAAAAAACCCTCATACCTCTGTGAAGAAAGGAATAAAAACATCATGGCTCTCAGTCGCCGGGTCTCACGGAGCGCAGCGTGACCCGGTGACTCTGATGAGCGATGACGTCAGCAACGTTACTGCTCTTCACCGTCTCAGGGAGAGGCAGCTGCTAAAGCCTAAGCCTCAAAACGAGCCTCCATAGGCTTTGGACAACTGACTTGGAGAACGTCGTGGGAAGCACTGGCCTATGTCGGACCTGCTTGGGAACTTTTTTTTTTTTTATAATAAATTGGTGAATGAGGGACAATGTTGGGGAGTGTTCTTTTAACTTGTTTTGAGCACGTTATTCTTTTTGGTACTGGGTTGGTAATTGGGGGGTGTCTGATAGACACCTCTCCAATACTAACACCAGGGCTTGATGACAGCTGTGTTTTTGGACAATTCACAACTGACATTAAACCCAACTACCATTAACACAATTGCTAACGCCCCAGAGCATCAGAGGAGCCGAAGCGAAGCGCTAGAATTGGCGCATCTAATGTGATGCTCCACTTCTGGGGTGGGTGCAGGCTGGGAAAGGTCTAATAACCATGGACCTTCCCAGCCTGATAATATCAGTTGTCTGCTTTGCTGCTTATAAAAAAAATGGGGGGGGGCACACTTTTTTTTTTATTAGGTTAATAGCTGTAACATTAGGTCAGCATACAAGGCACTAAAGTGTGCCAATTTTTTTTTTATAAGGTGTCCTGTTCTGAAATTAGATGTTTTTCAATCTAGCAAGAGTCTTGGCAAAGTTTACAAATCTTTAACACACAAAAATCATTATTTTCTGCAAGGCGTTTTATTCCAGTACATGTCACACTGATAACACCGGTGCTGCTTTTTCCAGTACTGGTATCATTGGGACGTGTAAATGGGGCCTAAGGCAGTAAACGCGAGACAGGACACCCAGGTATCCGAGCAGCGGTCTGTGAATGGGCTGAGAAAACAAATTATACATAATATGGATACTTAAATGGTATAAACATTTGGCAAAACGTTAGTCATTTATCTTACCATTACTGCATAGGGCTTCATATGCCAGGCCAGGATGTTCGTGTTATCTATAATGATTGGCGTCCTTCCTCTGCTCATTGCTTTCCGTGCTAGAAAGATAAAAAGTTCTGAAAATATTCATACTGCCGACTACACCAACCTCACAACGCAACCACTGGAGGAAAAGCGAGAAGTAGAAAATTGTGATGATGCCAACATTTGCCCACGATAGGGTATGTGCACATGTAGAGTATTTGTAGCGGATTTTTCTGCACCAAAAACAGTTAGTAAAAAAAAAAAAAAAAAAAGCTACAAAGAATAGGTGCATTGTTGACCTGTTTTTACTTGCAGTTTTTCCCCCATTTGAATGGTGAAAACCACAAGAATGCTGAAAAAACTGACATGCTGCTGATTAGAAAAAACAGAGATGTCAGAAATCTCATTCATTTTGCCGGTACTATTAAATACTGCATTTTTTACTACTAGAAAAATGTGTGGAACAAAAATGCAGCGTATGAACAAGTGCATATACACTGCTCAAAAAAATAAAGGGAACACTCTAACCCTAACACATCCTAGATCTGAATGAATGAAATATTCTCATTGAATACTTTGTTCTGTACAAAGTTGAATGTGCTGACAACAAAATCACACAAAAATCATCAATGGAAATCAAATTTATTAACCAATGGAGGCCTGGATTTGGAGTCACCCCAAAAATTGAAGTGGAAAAAACACACTACAGGCTGATCCAGCTTTGATGTAATGTCCTTAAAACAAGTCAAAATGAGGCTCAGTATTGTGTGTGGCCTCCACGTGCCTGTATGACCTCCCTACAACGCCTGGGCATGCTCCTGATGAGGTTGCGGATGGTCTCCTGTGGGATCTCCTCCCAGATCTGGACTAAAGCATCAGCCAACTCCTGGACAGTCTGTGGTGCAACGTGACGTTGGTGGATGGAGCGAGATGCGATCTCCTAGATGTGCTCAAACGGATCAGGTCTGGGGAACGGGTGGGCGAGTCCATAGCTTCAATGCCTTCATCTTGCAGGAACTGCTGACACTCCAGCCACATGAGGTCTGGCATTGTCCTACATTAGGAGGAACCCAGGGCCAACCGCACCAGCATATGGTCTCACAAGGGGTTTGAGGATCTCATCTCGGTACCTAATGGCAGTCAGGCTACCTCTGGCGAGCACATGGAGGGCTGTGCGGCCCTCCAAAGAAATGCCACCCCACACCATTAGGCTGTGTGCCCACAATGCAGAAATGAAGCAGAAAATTTCCGCTTCATTTCTGCATGGCCTTGCCAGTAAAAGCGCATGCGGATTTTAACACGAGTTTCTGACATGCGGATTTGCCATGCGTTTTTCTAATGCATTGAGTAGGCAATTCTGCATGCGTAAACGCACAAATAATGGACATGCTGCGGATTTTTCCGCACATAAAATCTGCTGCGGAAAATTCCGCAGCATGGGCACAGAACATGCGGATTGTCATTGGGGACCATGGGGCACATATTACCAAGAGTTTTTCAAGCGTTTCCGCAGCAGAAATGCTGCAGCAAAAACGCATTGTGGGCACGCAGCCTTACTGACCCACTACCAAACCGGTCATGCTGAAGGATGTTGCAGGCAGCAGATCGCTCTCCACGGCGTCTCCAGACTCTGTCACGTCTGTCACATGTGCTCAGTGTGAACCTGCTTTCATTTGTGAAGAGCACAGGGCGCCAGTGGCGACTTTGCCAATCCTGGTGTTCTGTGGCAAATGCCAAGCGTCCTGCACGGTGTTGGGCTGTGTGCACAACCCCCATCTGTGTACGTCGGGCCCTCATACCACCCTCATGGAGTCGGTTTCTAACCGTTTGAGCAGACACATTCACATTTGTGTCCTGCTGGAGGTCATTTTGCAGGGCTCTGGCAGTGCTCCTCCTGTTCCTGCTTGTATAAAGGCGGAGGTAGCGGTCCTGCTGCTGGGTTGTTGCCCTCCTACGGCCCCCTCCACGTCTCCTAGTGTACTGGCCTGTCTCCTGGTAGAGCCTCCAGCCTCTGGACACTACGCTGACAGACACAGCAAACCTTCTTGCCACAGCTCACATTGATGTGCCATCCTGGATGAGCTGCACTACCTGAGCAACTTCTGTGGGTTGTAGAGTCACCTACATGCTATCACGAGTGTGAAAGCACAACCAACATTCAAAAGTGACAAAAACATTAGCCGGAAAGCATTGGTACTGAGATGTGGTCTCTGGTCCCCACCTGCAGAACCGCTCCTTTATTGAGGGTGTCTTGATAATTGCCAATAATTTCCATCTATTGTCTATTCCATTTGCACAACAGCATGTGAAATTGATTGTCAATCAGTGTTGCTTCCTAAGTGGACAGTTTGATTTCACAGAAGTTTGATTTACTTGGAGTTATATTCTGTTGTTTAAGTGTTCCCTTTATTTTTTTGAGCAGTGTACTTTAGAATCCAAAGTCCGCTTCAAGGAAGGTTGATATCTTGTGTGTGTGTCTGCAGGTGTAATGTGTTGGTGTCCAAAACTTTTGTCCATATAGTGTATTTCCATATATATTAAGGCGCTTATGTGACACCTAATTTTACCTATGGCCTAACATGCACTATGGTCATGTGCTGGACTGAGGCAACTGTGCCCATTAATTGTCATATCTTTATTTCTGGTTCAGAGGGCTGCAAGGACTAAAAAAAATATATATATAAACCCAATATGGAAAAATACGTAAATGGGCTGGCACACACAGCATTGTGTATAAGGATATAATATGTAGGATCACCTCTCTTCTGGTTCCACTTGTGAGCATCTTGCAGCAGATCAGGATTGTAGATGTAGGATCCGTCTTCCATTATGAAATAGTCGTCGGTGCTAAACACAAGTGCGCTGGGAAAATCTCTCTTCAGTTTCCTAGAAATGGAAAACGGAAGAACTCATCAAGAAATGTCTTGTACATGCAAGCGCTCAGCTCTGCCATGCATCATGCTGTCTGACATCTTATTCCCTCATTCTCCCAGTATCCTCCTCCCGATCTGGAGAACACCACGCGCTTCCTTTACCATTAACTCCCAGACTCGGATCTATACATCAGTGTATAATAATAACCTGACGCGGTTTATCAACCCAGTCTTCAATTATGCAGCTGCATACTCGCAGACCAAGATAAATCATACTGCAGCAAAACAAACCTAAAAAAAGACATTTTCTATATTTCTTCCAGAGCCTCAAGGTGGATAATAAATATTTAAAATTAGACATTATACCTACGACCATATCTCACAGCTGATTGTTTTTATAGGTTTTTATTGAAATTCTAAGAGAACTTGCACTGATCATGCACAGGATAGATGTGGGCTGTCATCTGGCTGTGCAGTGGGCATCCCCTTTAAATACTAAAATCCTGTCTTCAAATAAGCCAAGCGGTGTCATAATAGAATATACAAGACTGAGAAATATGCAGAATGTGGAAGAAGGCTGGAAATGTGATTATATCCAGAAAGCAAAGATCGTTGTCCATAGACTCCTCATTAATGTGGCTGTGCAAATAGATGAGGCAGAAGAGCAGAAATAAGCCTGCCACTCACCCATAAAAACTACCATAGTAGCAACAAAGTGGCGCAGATAGCCATATTTTTGTGTTTGGTGTGCCAGTGCTCAATGATAGTGGCCTATTAGCTCCAAACTACTTGAAATTTCCCATCAGCTCTTAGGCTATGTGCACATGGAGTGTTTTTTGTGCGTTTTTGATGTGGTAAATCCGCATGGTATTGGCCCCAAAAACGCATTACAAACCTTATCCCAGCATTTCCTATGAGTTTTTGCAAGATCTGTGCACACGATCAGGATTTTTCCTTACTGAATTTCATGTGCTGAAAAAGAAGCAGCATGCCCATTCTTTGTGCGTTTTTGCCTGCATTTTTCCTATACAATAGGTTGGAAAAACTGCATGGCAAATCCGCAGGCAAAAACAACGCATGAAAATGTAAAAAAATGCAAGGAATTTCCGCAACGTTTTTGCTGTTAAGAGATGCAGAACCTTGCAGAAACGCTGCAGAAATTTCTGCAAGCAAATCCTGAACATGCGCACATAACCTTAGAGTACGAAGAGCAGCTCTGGAGCACAGACTGCAGCTCTAATAAATAAACTGGGATGAACCTGAGGAATGGGAGCAAGTGACTGGAAAATAAAACAAAACATGATGGGCCCCTTGGATATCAAAACTCTCAGCAAGAGAAAAACGGTTCTTCATGTACATTGTTGATAACATGGTAAATGCTGAAATATCTAATTATTATTATTGTGTCCCAGCAGGGAGAAGATGGAGGATATCTTGATATATACATGTTTATTATGTATGTTCAGAATAAAACAAGGACCTTTCAACTCTACCAAGATCAGATTTAGTAAATACTTACATTCCATATTAAACAGTAATGCTAAGCATTAGCGATGAGGGAATCAATTCACAGGACCCTGGTCGGGGAGCCCTACGACCCTCCTCTTCTGATTAGGGTTGTTGTGACGTCATGTATGTGGCACAACGATGAATGTTGCACTGGATCTACAAATCAGGAAAGACGCTGGGATGCCGGCAGGTAGGAGGTTTGAGGGCTCCATCCGGCAGCCACAGACCACTGATATGGCTGCTGTACCAGCAGTGCTGCTAATCGATTCTCACATCTTTTCTAAGAACTCCATATTGTGCAATTCCTTTGTTTTTGTGCATATTCTGTACATCACCATTTTGTGCACTTCCTCCTGGAAATACATGAATAAATTGACAACTGTGCAATGCTCTCACCCTAAATCCTTCAAAATTGTCCAGTATGATGTCCTAAAGCAGCCCTCCTGATATCGGAAATTAAACAAAGTACATTTTAATCAATAGATCTTGGAATAATAATAATTTCCACAATTGGATGTGTTTAAATAAAATGTTCCTGTGCTGAGATAATCTTATAAATGTGCCCCTGCTGTGTACTGTGTAATGGCTGTGTCTGACCGTACAGGAACATGGTCTGATCATACCACAGCTCCTGGGCAGGCGAGGAAGCAAAAGAGTATACAGACAGGACAGCAGGGGATCACAGATGGTTCTTTCTTTGAGGTGAAATATGTTTTTAAAAAGGCAGGGAAATGTTTTGCCTCACAGAAAGCAGCAGATGTGATCCCCTGCTGTCCTGTCTGTATACTCTTTTGCTTCCTCCCCTGCCCAGGAGCTGTGGTATGATCATGGTCAGACACAGCCATTACACAGTACACAGCAGGGGCACATTTATAAGATTATCTCAGCACAGGAACATTTTATTTAAACACATCCAATTGTGGAAATTATTATTATTCCAAGATCTATTGATTAAATGTACTTTGTTCATGGGAAAACTCCTTTATGTTGTCACTTCTCTGATAAACCTAGATGTCTTCTGTTTCTGGTACAGGAAGTAGCTGTCTGCCAGACTCCAATATCAACCATCTGCTTTTTCTGTCACTCAGAACGTGACCTAATGTTCATCCACCAGAAATGGATCAATAATACATACTCCATCGCCCATACTGGGGTATACCATACATTAAATGTTGAGAGATCTTCAAAACTCATCCCCCTAAAAAACTGCTGTACACAGGGATCTCCCAATTTCTTGTGGTCTGCATTATACGCAGGTTTTATTTATATGTAGATACTTTGTTTTAATGCTTCCAGTTCTTTTGATTGGGTGAATAGAGGGTCTGTACGAGGGTGATGACACAAGAAGCAGGTGCCAACCTGTGCCGTTCAGGACTTATTGCATCTGTGCCACTAGAGTATTTCTTCATATCCTATGTACTGGATTTTTGCAGATTGCCTTACAGATCCCCCTTATGTGATGGGAGATCTCGTGCCTACACCCTTGGGAATATTTGGGTTGACAGTTATGATGGATCATAGCACCGAGCAGTATCGGGCTACGTGACAGCCTGAGGATAGAAGCAGGAGTACTAGTCAGTAATTGTTGGGTGACTGATCAGTGTTATTTTGGGGTATTAGATTAGGAGTTTCTGGATAAAGATTGTCGCTTTGATATTTGTTCCGATCCTGTCCACACAAACATCTTTCATCTTCACTCCCGACCTCTTGTTCTCTGCCGTAATAACATCTCTGGAATTCAATTATAAATCACTAGAGGAGAATGAATCAGTAGAAGGTCAATATTCCCGAAATATCACAGTGACATGAGCATTGTGCTCAAAATGGCTACAAGCTGCCAGAAAATGTCACCTGGTGGACTTCACATTTGTAATGAGAGACGACAAAAATAAGGGAATTTTTGGAATACATAATGGCCTCATTTATCACAATGGTCTAATAGAGAAGCGACCAGAGCTCAGCTTTCATCTACATAAACTGCTCTTATAAGAACAGTTTGGCTTCTAATGATAACAAAGGCATTTTTGTTTTTAAAAGACGGTTTTAATAAATCAGCATCTATAGTATTCCTCAGCGTTATTGACGGCCACTATTACGTTGACACGTAGCCTCTGACCTGACCTGGGAGGCATATACTGATGGTGAGGCCGCCATTGTAACCCAATGATACCCAGAGATCACAGTGATGATGGTAACATAAAGGGGGCGACTCCAAACACGTTCGATGCCACAGTCAAAATGGACTACAATATCTAAAGTGGATAAACTGATTGGATTGGAGCTGGCTTCAACAATGACAGTTGTGGAAAGAGCCTGGCTGTGAATTACAGCAACACTTCTGACGCCATGTTATAGGGAACATTGCACTGTACCTATAATATCAGTATATGAGAAATATATGTTATATTGCAGGAACTAATATCCATTTATGACAGATATATCTATCATTAGTAGTTAAGGGGTGAAAGGTGATCTGTCAGCAGCATATTACTCCTAGAAGCTTGAACAGCACGAAAAAATAGTGTTTGGCTACTAAGAACCTTGAAAGACTACCTGATGAATCGGTCTTTGTCAGTAGGATCAAACCTCCTAAAGCTGTCTATATGGCACACAGGTCATATAAAGCTGACTAAAATGATACCTTGATATCTGTGATCCGATGTCTTATTCCATATTATAAATATTACCACTTTATTTAAACAGTGGTAATAAGTCGTGGGGTACAGTCCCTCTACCAACATGATTAACTTCTTCCAGGTTAAGACATCGGTGTAAGAATCCAGCAGGTGTGCAGTCTGTAGAGTCGGGGCGACTACGCCTCATTTCTCGGCCATGTCTTGATGCCGGTGAAGCTACAATGGGACTGGCTAGCTCCACTGTTTGGGAGAGCGGATCTACCACTTTCGACTTCTTACTGATTCATTTAGACAAGCTGCTCCAGGCCATTAAATGACCGTCTATATACAAGCCAATCAGCGGCCGTTTACTGGACTGTTTACACTGGCCTACAAAACAGCGATGAGGACAGAACCAGCACTAATATAATTGTCCTGTCCCCATACAGCATTATGTTGCTGCACATCTGTATACACCGGACTAGGTGCTAAGGCTAACAATTTTTATATTGGTGTTTTTCTCGATCATTGGGTGATATACGCCCTTGTGGTGGTTTTTACACTACTATTAATTTATAGTGATATGGGTTGTTTTTTTCTTTTTCTTTACAGCTGGGAAAGTACATAGACCCTTCTGAAGAAGCCATTAGGTGAGACGCGCGTAAAAGGGCTGTGTGGTAAGCCAACTCTTATTTGTTACATATGTTTTTTCTCTCCCTCTATGAGTAACAATTGTTTTTTTACTGTCAAGACTATATTTTAATACTGATGGGTTACATCTTATTAGTATTTCTATATATTTAGCACTATGCACTTTTTGATAGGACTTCAGAATTACATTGCACTTTAGTCAAACTGTGTTATACATTTCTTTAATAAAAGACGTTATTATTTTTAATCATAAATTTATACTTCTAAAGATTTGAACAATATGATATTACATATGTGATTCTCTCATTTTGTTTTTTATTGTGTTTTTTTTTGGGTCTTCTCATGTAATCAGGATTATGCTTACATATTAACATCTGAGATACCGCATCTTTTCCTGGGCTTATTTTCCTGTTTTTCTATGTGTGTTATGTATTTTAATCATGTCTAATAAAGATGTAAAACAATATGAAATTATTTCTCAGGTAGCGACACCTTCTTCTTTGGCATTGTGAAAGTACATATACTGGGCACATGGGCCACAAGTCGCTCGTTGGGAGACACTGCTTTCAGCTTTTCTTAGTGAAACATTTTTGGATACAATAAAAGTGTGTGAAAATAAATGTAATGGAAGAAAACCAATCATCTTGTAATTTTCAGGTAATTCCCTTTTACATCTGTAAGTATCAGAGCACTTGCACGAGGCCATCAGTACAGTAACACACCTTATCGGTCTGATAGCGTCAGACACGTATTAGTGAACCTGCCAGCTGGGTGGCACAGACCAGTTTTTATTATCTGTTCCCAGCTGGTATTTTCACACTCGCCAGCTGAAAACTGAAATATCTGTATATGACACACGACAAAATAATATTCCTGAGCTTCTGGCTGAGAAATCTCATTGTTTACTCTGTGTTTTTTTTATTATTAAATATTAACTTGCATTACAATTTAATGTGACTGTAACAGACACCATGGACCCGTCCTGTGCATGTGACTATGACTAGGACATCGCTTCTCTATTTATCACGTCCCGGAGTTATACTGGTGAAATGCAAACACATGACATACAGTAAATGACGAGGGTCCGCACTATGTCATATCGCAGGATAAAACATCATCTGATTACACCGGAATGTGGGTTCTAAGTCCCCCGTTTGTCATCACAACCTCGGTGCTTATTTCAGTGTCTAGGAGGCTGACGGAAAAAGTTGACGACTGTTGCTCCATTCAACTTCCTGTGAGAAGTAGGGGGGCTCTGGACACCTGGTCTAATGTCTATACGGGGCTCAAAGTAAAAACATTTAAAAGATTTTCCTCGTGCTAGGATCTGATATTTTTTATAAGGCTCAGTTCACACGTTGCGTTTTTGTTGCTTTTTTTTATTGCAAATTAAAAGCTACTTTTTGCAGAACCAGCAAAAGCGATGAGGTTTCAGAAATCTCATGCACACACATTAGTTGTTTTTTTTTTCCTGACTGAATTGGAAAACTGCTGCTTATTCTAAAACTGCAGCACGTCACTTCTTTCTGCGTTTTTTTCACCCATAGAAAGCAATGAGAAAGTGCAAAAACGCAGCAAAAAACATTGCCATCAGTTTTTGCTGCGTTTTTAGTGAAAAAAAGCAGGTACAGCAGGATGTAAAAGCCATTTATTTTTGGGATTTTCTCTTAAACCATAATATCTTGGTGTTCGCGCCTGAGATGACAGTAAGGAATAGTACAGTTAAATTAAATTAGTGATGTAGTGTGTTAAAGACGGATTTTGGTAAGACCTTACCTGTAAAATCCTTTTCAGCGATGGAAGGAAGGGAGACACAGTCATTACTAGTGGGTAGGCGGAGCCCACATAGGATAGAACACCTCAGATTAAAAAAGAGTGTTGTCCGGCCCCTCCAGCTTGGGCTCCTCCTACTCCAGCTCTCCAGTCCGTACACAAGCTAAGGAAGAGCAAGTATCACCAGCGGAGCAACATAACCCCTTCTGAAGAACTTCAGAGAAAAAACAAGAGACAGGTTATGCATATAACAGAAAAACCACACAGTCCCAGGTACTACTCACTGGACCTGACCACTGCGATGAGCTGGCAATGCTGGAACAGAGCCTTAGCGCGCCGACCTCAGCCCAGATAATCGCCATCAGAGAAGGGTCACGCTGCATCTGAAAACACAACAACACACTTCTGCCATGGCAGGGAGCTGTGTCTCCCTTCCTTCCTACGCTGAAAAGGATTTTACAATTACCAAAATCCGTCTTTCAGCAGCAGATGGAAGGAAGGGAGACACAGTCATTACTAGTGGGACGTCCCAAAGCAGTCCAAAAATTAAGGGTGGGAAAAAACCAACAGAGGCAGAATCCCAACAACCTAGAAAAATGCGCAACTAGCGCTAAATACAAGTTAACGATAACTTAAACTACAGCCGCCTGCAGGACCCTACGTCCTAAGGCTGCATCAGCGGAAGCACTGACGTCCACCTTATAAAACTTTGTAAAAGTGTGGACGGAGCGCCAGGTAGCCGCCCGGCAGAGTTGAGCTGCCGAGGCCCCTTGATGAAAAGCCCACAATGAACCCACAGCTCTCGTGGAGTGAGCTCGAATCTTAATTGGACAAGATTCGCCCTTGAGTCGGTAAGCCTCTAAAATGGCCGACCGAATCCATCGAGCTATAGTGTCCTTGGAAGCTCGTTGACCACGCCGACGACCTGCTGGAATCACAAACAGAGTCCGATTTCCGAAAACCTTGAGTAATAGACAAATAGAACTTCAAAGTCCGCACTAAATCCAATGAGTGCAAGGCCCGTTCCTTCGCATTCCTCGGTTCCGGACAGAGCGAGGGCAACACAATATCCTGGTTAACATGAAATTGTGACACCACCTTAGGTAGAAAGTCGCCCCGTGTGCGAAGCACCACGCGATCCGGGAGAAACTCCAGAAAAGGAGGCGAGCAAGAAAGAGCCGCCAGTTCAGAAACCCTTCTCAAAGAGGTGACTGCCACTAAAAAGGCAACCTTCCAAGAAAGCAAAGAAAGGCTAACGGAGTCCATAGGCTCAAAAGGCCCATGTTGAAGAGCCTCCAAGACCAGATTGAGCCGCCAAGGGGACACAAGCGCCTTCCGCGGCGGAAACTGACGGGTTACCCCGCGAAAAAAGGAACGAACGTCCCTACGCGAGGCAATAGCCTTCCGAAACAGCAAGGACAAAGCAGAAACCTGACCCCTCAGAGTGCTAACTGCCAAACCCTTGTCCAGGCCATACTGCAAAAAGGCCAACAAATTGGGAATGGAAAAAATCCTCGGGTTCCTTGAAGAACCCGAACACCATGAAAAAAAGGCCTCCCAAGTCTTGTGATAGATCCTAGTAGTGGCAGGACCCCTGGCAGCTCGCAGAGTGGCAATGACTTCGGCTGAAAAACCTTGACGAGTCAAGATTTCGGTCTCAAGAGCCACGCCGTCAAATGCAGAGACTTCAGGTCCGGATGACGAACGGGCCCTTGGGTTAACAGGTCCGGGCGAAGAGGGAGAGGAAGTGGAGGCGCAGCCAGAAGCGACACCAGCGTCGAGAACCACGTCCTCCTTGGCCAGTCTGGGGCTACTAACATAGCCGGGACTCTTTCCAGTCTGATCCGACGCAACACCAGAGGAAGTAAGGATATCGGCGGGAACACATAGATTAGCTCGAATTGGTCCCACGGAGCCACCAGAGCATCCACCGCCACAGCCTTCAGGTCCTTGTACCTGGACATGAACGTCGGTAACTTGGTGTTGAACCTTGATGCCATCAAATCCACTTGAGGAGTTCCCCAACGGGAGCACAGCTGTGCAAAAATTTCTGGGTGAAGACTCCATTCTCCGGGATCCACCTTCTCGCGACTGAGGAAGTCCGCCGTGATATTCTGAACTCCCGGAATGTGAATCGCAGAGATGGCTGGCACCTTGGCCTCGGCCCATACCAGGATCCGAGACACTTCCATCATAAGCCTAGAGCTCCTCGTTCCACCTTGATGGTTGATATACGCGACCGCCGTCGCGTTGTCTGTCTGCACTCGGACTGGCAGACCGTTTAAAGGGACCGTCCAGTGTTGGAGGCAAAGGAAAATCGCCCTCAATTCCAGGATGTTGATCGGCAGGACAGACTCTTCCGACGACCATACTCCCTGAATCCAGAGATCGTTCCAGACACCCCCCCAGCCTGACAGGCTGGCATCGGTGGTTATGACCGACCACCTCGGAAGGAGGAAGGACTTCCCCAGGGATAACGCTTCCGGACGTAACCACCATTCTAGAGACTCTCGCACCCTGTGGGAGATGATGACACTGCGATCCAGCGAAGCCTGTGATCGATCCCAACGGTTCAGAATGAGCATTTGGAGAGTCCTGGAATGAAATTGGGCAAACGGAAGTACCTCCATTGACGCCACCATCAAACCCAAAAGGCGCATACACCTTCGAAGGGACATTGCTGTCGAAGACTTCATAACCTGTACATGTCGAAGAAGACTTGCTTGCTTGTCTGGAGGCAGGGACACCACTGCTCGTACCGTGTCGAAATGCATCCCCAAAAACAGGATTGACTGCGACGGTTCCAGAGACGACTTCTTCCAATTGACCAGCAACCCGAAGTCCTCCAGGAGCTGAAGGGATAGATTGCGAGCCGTCACCGCCTCCTCCTTTGAGGACGCCACAATTAAAAGGTCGTCCAGGTAGGGAAGAACCGTAACCCCCTGTCTTCGAAGGATCGCCATGAGAGGTGCCAGAATTTTTGTAAAAACTCTGGGCGCCGAGGCCAACCCGAATGGTAGGGCCACAAACTGGAAATGGTCCTGACCTATGGCAAAACGAAGGAAGCGTTGGTGGGCCCTTCCGACGGGAACATGCAAATAAGCGTCGCGAATGTCGATTGACACCAAAAAGTCGTTCTGCGACAGGGCCGCCACAACCGAGCGAAGCGACTCCATGCGGAATTTCTGGGTGCGGACATGCCGATTCAATCTTTTGAGATCCAGAATGGGGCGAAATTTGTCCTCCTTTTTGGGGACCACAAAGAGGTTTGAATAAAACCCTCTTCCCCGGTCCTCCGGCGGAACCGGTACCACCACACCCTTCTGCAGAAGGGAATCGACCTCCTGCCGTAGAGCGGCAACTAGCTCGGGCTCTGACGGAAAGAGAGATCGGCAAAACCTGTCCGGGGGTCGAGAAAGAAACTCTATGAAGTAGCCTGCTGACACAACCCGCGTCACCCAGGCGTCCGAAACGCGGGACGCCCAAGTCGATTCGAATTGGAGCAGGCGACCCCCCACTCGAGAGCCCTCGAGTGAAAACCTGGCGTCAGTCCGCCTTAGCGGGCTTTTTGTCAGCTTCCCGCTTGTCTTGACGGAAGCTCTGTTTCCAGGGAGTGCGGGATTTCTGAGAAGCCTTTTTTCCTGAAAAAGAGGGACGACCCGATCCCCAAGAGGGCTGACCGGACCGTCCCCTGGACCGAAAGGGCCGCCGACTACTACCGGCACTAGGCCTGCCCGACGCAGAAGCCACAGTTCTTCGCTGTGGTAAGGCCGCTTCTTTTGCCTTTGCCTTGACAATCAGCTCCGTGAGGTCAGATCCAAATAACTGACCACCCTTGTAAGCTAAAGATAGCAAACCTTGCTTGGAAACCGCGTCCCCGGTCCACTGAGCCACAGTGCTCTTCTGACTGCCGCCGAGGATTGCGCCCTGGACAGCAGTGACGCGGTATCCAAACCTGCATCACTGCCATATCGGGCCGCATCCTCCAACAACTTGAAAAGCCCATCTACCTCGGATAGCGGGGATCCATCCTGCCACGCCGTCCGTAGATGGTCCAACCAGCTTAGGGAAGCTTTACAAGCACACATGGATCCTAGCACCGCTCTGAATCCATGACCCGCGGCCTCGTAGATGGATTTCGCCGCCATCTCCGCTTTTCTGTCCAGCGGATCCTGCAGACTCGCCTTCCCTTTAACAGGCAGTAATGAGGATTTGCTAAGCTGGGATAAAGGGACATCCACTTCAGGAGAAGGAATCCAATTATCAATCAACTCCGTGGAACACGGATACAGTGCCTCAAAAAAACCGTGTCCCCTGAAAACGTTTATCTGGACACAGGCGTTCCTTCTCCACTGCCCCATTAAGCTCATCCAGAGATGGTAATGCCAAGCGCGACCTATGCGACTCCTGAAACATCCGGGCCGACTTACCAGGACGTCTAGTTACCTCCTCCGGAAACTGTAACGCCTCCCTCATGGCTCCAATAAAAGCCTCTGCACGGCCCAAAAAAGAGGCAGAGTGCCCCAGCCGATCCTCCTTATCCGAATCGGACATCTCCCCATCTGAGCTTGAAGGGGAACCCTCCATAACAGATCTCCGAGTCGCTGCGCGGGGAGGGCAGCACCGGCCTGTGGCGCTTCCTGCCATGAGAGGATCTAGCTGACACCCAATAACCTAGAAGGTCAGACAGGCCATCAATAGAACGAGTGAGGGCCTCCATTTTGACCACTGCCCCATCACCGAAACCCCCGACCGCTGCGCTTGACGCCGTCGAGGACTCCTGCGTGTCAGACACGCGAGACTGATCCTGTAGCGGACCTGGGAGACGGTCCGCACCTCCTGGACCCTGATCTGACATGCCCTCACACAGTATATGGCAGGTTAAACCTGTCAGTAAGTAGGACAGTGTGGTTTCTTAAAAGAAAGCTGAAGGGTTAAAGCTCTTAAAGAGAGAGCTACCCCAGCTGACCCCCAATTAAGGGATAACCGCCTAATAAGGGGTTAATGTCGCAGACTCCCCACAACCTCTGTGAAATGAAAAGGATGTGCGAGCCCCAGACAAAAAAAGGAACCTCTATATGAGGTAATAGCTGCAGGACAGCACAGTCTGCCACCTTATTGTGCCTCAGAAAGGTGCCCTGCGCTGAGGGGGTGAGGGGTTAAGCTTCTGCCCTGACAGGCAGAAGCGACTCACCCAGCTGGCCGCGGTGCAGTGTTCCTTCGGTCTGTCGGGAGGAGAGGAGAGTGAGGAGCCCGATGGAAGCCGTTCAGTAATGGCCGCCGCGCTGTGAGGAGAGAGAAGCCGGAAGAGGAGGGGCAGGAGAAAGCGCGCGCTCAGAGCGCTTCCTGCCCGCGAAAGACCGGGAAGGCGCGAAGCCACGCCCCCCGCCGGCTTCAAAAAAAGCGCGCGCGACTCCTCCGCTCCTGCCCCGCTTCCATGTCCTGCAGGCATCCACCTGCGGACAAAAAAACACAAGTCACCACATGAATACATGTAGCAGCGGCTGCCGCAGCAGCCGCTGAAGCACTCAAAACACATTAACATGCTGAGTACTCACCCAGCTGAGCGCCACAGGGACTCCCAGGGATTTGTGGCGCTGTGCCCAAGCTTCCCCCCAGGGCGGAGAACGCAGTGACCCCAGATGCGCGGTTTGCGTCCCCGCCAGGGAAGCATCCCTCATCCCCCGGGGCCGGCAGGGTTCTGCAGGGACCTCTCTCAAAGGGTAATGCAGATCCGCCAAGGGAGGGGTGGGGGTCCAGCAGCGCTGAGACCCCTGAGACCTCAAGACCACGGGGGTCCAAGTCTCTGTCCGATAAAAATAAAAAAAATTTCTGAGGAGCTGCTTCCAGCAGCGACCATCCTCTGTGACCTCAAATTTTAGACTGGAGAGCTGGAGTAGGAGGAGCCCAAGCTGGAGGGGCCGGACAACACTCTTTTTTAATCTGAGGTGTTCTATCCTATGTGGGCTCCGCCTACCCACTAGTAATGACTGTCTCCTTTCCTTCCATCTGCTGCTGAAAGTAATCATTGCCTGAGCAATTAAACGGCCGACCAATGTATAAAACTAAACATAGCCTGACCAATGTGTGAAACTGAACAATACCTGACCATCTCAATGACCAACCAATGTGGGAAAGTAACCAGTGTCCGCCATACAAAATGCCTTGCCAATGTCTTAGGTAAACTATTCCCGACCAATTCAACTCCCCCCGCTGTTGTTACATTTGCAGTTGTGTATTTTTTCATTCAGAATAGTCATTTTTTTCAGACAAAAATATTTTTCCATTAATAATTTGATCAAATTGCCTTTTTTTCCAAAAATGTTTCATGGTTTCACATACGTCTTGCATTGGTGGACTAACACATCGTGCTGTTCATGCTTGTGTGGTGGAAGCAAAGCTAAAATTTGGGATCCTGAAAAACGCAGAAAAAAAACAGCAAGAAAAGCAACAAAACCTGCTTTTTGTCTGCAGTTTGTTTTTTTTACTGCCAAGAGATTAGGTTTTGCCTGCAGAAAAAAAGAAACGTGTGAACATAACCTAAAAAAAAACCAAAGGATAGCATATCTTCCATAAAAATCTATACTAAATGCAGAAAAGTATTGGGAGACAAGTATTAATCATTGAATTCATGTTTCTTATTCAGTCCCATTACCACAGGTGTATAATGTCCAGCCCCTCGCTACCCCCGTGTATAACGTCCAGCCCCTCGCTACCCCCGTGTATAACGTCCAGCCCCTCGCTGCCCCCGGTGTATAACGTCCAGCCCCTCGCTGCCCCCGGTGTATATCGTCCAGCCCCTCGCTGCCCCCGGTGTATATCGTCCAGCCCCTCGCTGCCCCCAGTGTATATCGTCCAGCCCCTCGCTGCCCCCAGTGTATAACGTCCAGCCCCTCGCTGCCCCCGGTGTATAACGTCCAGCCCCTCGCTACCCCCGGTGTATAACGTCCAGCCCCTCGCTACGCCCGGTGTATAACGTCCAGCCCCTCGCTACGCCCGGTGTATAACGTCCAGCCCCTCGCTACCCCCGGTGTATAACGTCCAGCCCCTCGCTACCCCCGGTGTATAACGTCCAGCCCCTCGCTACCCCCGGTGTATAACGTCCAGCCCCTCGCTACCCCCGGTGTATAACGTCCAGCCCCTCACTGCCCCCGGTGTATAACGTCCAGCCCCTCACTGCCTCCGGTGTATAACATCCAGCCCCTCACTGCCCCCGGTGTATAACGTCCAGCCCCTCGCTGCCCCCGGTGTATAACGTCCAGCCCCTCGCTGCCCCCGATGTATAACGGTCCAGCCCTTCGCTACCGCCGGTGTATAACGTGCAGCCCCTCGATGCCCCCGATGTATAACGTGCAGCCCCTCGCTGCCCCCCATGTATAACGTGCAGCCCCTCACCATGTTGTCTGGCTTTATTAACATGTGACAGAATGGCTGGGGGTAAAGATCTCTCTGATACCAGCGCGGTTTTGTAATAGGACGTCACCGATGTAACAAGCTCATGAAATTTCTTCTCTCCTAAATATTCCACAATCAACCGCGAGTGAAATTATTGAAAAGTGGAGGAACCACAGCAATTCAGTCATGAAAAGGAGACCACGTAAAATTACAGAGGGGAAGGGGGGGGGTCACTGAGTGCTGAGGAGCAGAGGTCATAAAAGTCACCAGCGCTCTGCTGACTCCATAACTACAGAGTCCAAACCTCCTCTGGTGTTAACATTAACATGAAAACGGGCCCTGCCGGGAGCTCTATGACATTGGTCAGAAAGCTGCATGCAAGCCTTACATCACCAAGCACAATGCAAAATGTCGGATAAAGTGGTGTAAAACCACCACCACTGGACTCTGGAGCAGTGGAAATGTGTTCTAAGAAGTGATGAACACGTTCTCTATCTGGCATCTGATGGACAAGTCTGGGTTTGGCAAATTCTAGCAGAACATTATCAACCTTACTGCATTGTGCCAGCTGTAAAGTTTGCTGGAGGCGGTCTAGACCCCTTAGTGACAGTGTATGATGCCACCTACGGCTATGTGTACACAGTGCATTTTTGATGCAGTAAATCCGTGTGGAATTGGCCCCAAAAACGCAATGCAAACCTTCTCCCGTGATTTCCTATGGCATTTTGCAAGATCTGTGCACATGATCAGGATTTTTCCTGACTGAATTTCATGTGCGGAAAAAGAAGCAGCATGTCCATTCTTTGTGCGTTTTTCCTATACAATGCATTGGAAAAAAACACATGGCAAATCCGCAGGCAAAAACGCACAAAAAACACATGAAAACGCTGCGGATTTTCTGCAAGCAATTCCGGATGGTGCGCTCATAGCCTAGTCATAAGACGGACCACAAGCCGTGTCAGACGGACCCCACTCAGTCAAGTGTCCGTCATAATGTCATATCAGAAAAAACACAGACTGAAGAATGTGTCTCTGTAAAAGTGACAGAATCTGCAATAGAGAATGGAGAGAATACTGAAGCCTTACAGACTAGCTCAAATGCACAGGGGCAGAGCAGTGTGAACGCGGCCTAAACCTACCGCACACAGGGAGTATGGAGGGTTAATGCTAGGATACTGCTGGCACAGAGTGTCTGACTTACATCAACATCACTGCACCGGCCAACGGAGATCATCTCCAGAATCATTTGCCTTGGCACCACAGTGCCCGTATCTGCCAAGCCAATATTTGGCATCTAAAGTTTTATGCAAATTTTTGTTACACCCTGTAGTTGTATATGGCTATACCCCCCCTCCAGCTGTATATGGCTATGCCCCCCCTCCACAGCGCCCCCTGCAGCTGTATATGGCTATGCCCCCCCCTCCACAGCGCCCCCTGCAGGTGTATACGGCTACGGCCCCCCCCTCCACAGCGCCCCCTGCAGGTGTATACGGCTACGGCCTCCCCCCCTCCACAGCGCCCCCTGCAGGTGTATACGGCTATGCCCACCCCTCCACAGCGCCCCTGCAGCTGTATATGGCTATGCCCCCCCCTCCACAGCGCCCCCTGCAGCTGTATATGGCTATGCCCCCCCCTCCACAGCGCCCCCTGCAGTTGTATATGGCTATGCCCCCCCCTCCACAGCGCCCCCTGCAGCTGTATATGGCTATGCCCCCCCCCCCCCCCTCCACAGCGCCCCCTGCAGGTGTATACGGCTACGGCCCCCCCCCTCCACAGCGCCCCCTGCAGGTGTATACGGCTACGGCCCCCCCCCCCCCTCCACAGCGCCCCCTGCAGGTGTATACGGCTACGGCCTCCCCCCCTCCACAGCGCCCCCTGCAGGAGTATACGGCTACGCCCCCCCCCTCCACAGCGCCCCCTGCACGTGTATACGGCTACGCCCCCCCCCCTCCACAGCGCCCCCTGCAGGTGTATACGGCTACGGCCTCCCCCCTCCACAGCGCCCCCTGCAGGTGTATACGGCTATGCCGCCCCCTCCACAGCGCTCCCTGCAGGTGTATATGGCTATACCCCTCCTCCACAGCGCCCCCTGCAGCTGTATACGGCTACGGCCCCCCCTCCACAGCGACCCCTGCAGGTGTATACGGCTACGGCCCCCCCTCCACAGCGCTCCCTGCAGGTGTATACAGCTACGGCCCCCCTCCTCCACAGCACCCCCTGCACGTGTATACGGCTATGGCCCCCCCTCCACAGCGCTCCCTGCAGGTGTATATGGCTATACCCCCCCTCCACAGCGCCCCCTGCAGCTGTATATGGCTACGGCCCCCCCATCCACAGCGCCCCCTGCAGCTGTATATGGCTACAGCCCTCCCCTCCACAGCGCCCCCTGCAGGTGTATATGGCCATGCCCCACCACCACCACAGCGCCCCCTGCAGGTGTATATGGCCATGCCCCACCACCACCACCACAGCGCCCCCTGCAGGTGTATATGGCCATGCCCCACCACCACCACCACAGCGCCCCCTGCAGGTGTATATGGCCATGCCCCCCCACCACCACCACAGCACCCCCTGCAGGTGTATATGGCCATGCCCCCCCACCACCACCACAGCGCCCCCTGCAGGTGTATATGGCCATGCCCCACCACCACCACAGCACCCCCTGCAGGTGTATATGGCCATGCCCCACCACCACAGCGCCCGCTGCAGGTGTATATGGCCATGCCCCACCACCACCACCACAGCGCCCCCTGCAGGTGTATATGGCCATGCCCCACCACCACCACAGCGCCCCCTGCAGGTGTATATGGCCATGCCCCACCACCACCACAGCGCCCCCTGCAGGTGTATATGGCCATGCCCCACCACGACCACAGCGCCCCCTGTAGGTGTATATGGCCATGCCCCACCACCACCACAGTGCCCCCTGCAGGTGTATATGGCCATGCCCCACCACCACCACCACAGCGCCCCCTGCAGGTGTATATGGCCATGCCCCACCACCACCACCACAGCGCCCCCTGCAGGTGTATATGGCCATGCCCCACCACCACCACCACAGCACCCCCTGCAGATGTATATGGCCATGCCCCCCCACCACCACCACCACAGCGCCCCCTGCAGGTGTATATGGCCATGCCCCACCACCACCACAGCGCCCCCTGCAGGTGTATATGGCCATGCCCCACCACCACAGCACCCCCTGCAGATGTATATGGCCATGCCCCCCCACCACCACCACAGCGCCCCCTGCAGGTGTATATGGCCATGCCCCACCACCACCACAGCACCCCCTGCAGGTGTATATGGCCATGCCCCACCACCACCACCACAGCGCCCCCTGCAGGTGTATATGGCCATGCCCCACCACCACCACAGCGCCCCCTGCAGGTGTATATGGCCATGCCCCACCACCACCACCACAGCGCCCCCTGCAGGTGTATATGGCCATGCCCCACCACCACAGCGCCCCCTGCAGGTGTATATGGCCATGCCCCACCACCACAGCGCCCCCTGCAGGTGTATATGGCCATGCCCCCCCACCACCACCACAGCGCACCCTGCAGGTGTATATGGCCATGCCCCACCACCACCACAGCGCCCCCTGCAGGTGTATATGGCCATGCCCCCCCACCACCACCACAGCGCCCCCTGCAGGTGTATATGGCCATGCCCCCCCACCACCACCACAGCGCCCCCTGCAGGTGTATATGGCTATGCCCCCCCACCACCACAGCACCCCCTGCAGGTGTATATGGCTATGCCCCCCCACCACCACAGCGCCCCCTGGAGGTGTATATGGCTATGTGCTCCCTTTATACACAGCCGGGCGCCCCCCATTACTCCCGGCTCCTCTATACATGGCGCCCATCACTCCCGCTCTTACTACCTGGCCAGGCTGCTCTTGCCGGAGCCCGGGAGCCCCCGCAGCAGGTAGATGTGCTTGGTAAACCTGGAGGGCGGAGGAGCGGAGCTGGGCCGGGGATGGTGCGGGGGTCTGCTCTGCGGCTGCCGGTGGGGGCGCCGCTCATCCAGGCGCAGGTTCCCAAAGGAGTGGATGAGCCGCTCTGCCATACTGCTCCGCTCCGGCCAGCGCTCCCCGCTCCCTCCGGTGGCCGGGGCTGGTACTACCGGAGGATGTCAGGCAGCCGTCCGGGGCGGTGTCACAGCGGGGAGGGGCTGTTCTCCGCTGAGTGAGGCGGACACTGCCCGGCGTCATTACTACTGCAGGGGGACTGCACTGCACTGCACGGAGGTGTTTATACAGGTTGTGCACAGGCCGCACCCCCGTTTCTTTGACACGTGTATGAACCTGATGCCGATTTGGAGCATACCATGATGCGAGGCGGGGGAGTGACTGCTTGTAGAGCATGCATAGCACTTCCTGGCAGCCGGACAGGCTGAGGCCTCATCCATTCACACTGGTGTAATGAGCCTGCATTAAAAATGGAAAAAATGTAATAAAAGAGAACATTGCACCAAAATGCTTGAAATATATTGCCTTTTTATTAGGGTCTGGCAGTATAACAAATGTGATAGGAGCCATCAGCAAGCACTGCTGGATAACCACTTGCATGCTACGGTCATTATTTATGGCTCTAGGTCCAATTTGCCCAGTTTTCCACTTACTTTATTTCCACTTCTCCTGAGTATTCAGCTTTTTGTTACATCCACCAGACAGATCCTGATATTTGGGCTGTTTTATTCAGTTCTAATTGTGACATGCAGAAGTAGCGCTGTTGCTTCAAAAGCATCCAGCAACTATTAGAAATAGCACAAGCACAGGAGACAGGAAGTGTTGTGCTTCAGAAGCATCCAGCAACTAGAGGGGTTAACACAGTCACAGGAGACAGGGAGTGCTTTAGCAGAGCCCAAGGGGCATTGTGGGGAGCTTGTTATTGTAGTCTGGCTAAAGCTGAAGAGACAGGTGGGTGTGTTATCTGGATCTGACAGAAGGCAACTGAACAGGATTCAGATCAGGAGGGAAGCTAAACACAGGTCAGATAAACTCCCTGAACTAACAGTGCGGAGTATTATCGGGCAGGAAGATAAGGACTGGAAGGAATCAAGTCACAGGGATCATCTCCCTCATCAAACCCTCCCCTCCCTCCATCTCCATGAAGGATAAAGAATGCTGTGTACTATTGTGTCCTTGTGAAGGAAAAGCCTGTGGTTGTGTATGCATAGAAGTGTGCTGCTAAGAGATCTAATCTATGCTGAATTATGCTACTGAAGAGACTGACCTTACTGTGCCTGCTATATTAACCTGTACTGTAATAAAGATTGTTGCTGTAATGTCCCTGAATTGCACTGGCCGTGCTTCAGCTTAAATTCCACTGTTATTCTTATCAGATGTGTCTGGTCAGCAATTGAATCTATCGTGTGCCTGAGAGAAGCTGCAGCCTATGGTCGCCCTGAGTAATGGTTCCCCCAGGATTCCAATGAATTCATGAAACCCATCTCGCCCTATCTGAACCTAGCGGCGTGCGTGTAACATAATATTTATGAGCAAGGGGGCGGTGCTCACAGGAGCCTGGGGCGTGTTTATAGGCTGCTTTGCATTATCCTGTGAGCCATGCCCCCTTGGTAAAAACCATAAGTATTAGCATTAATAAATAGGCTCATATCTCTGGAACTATATGGCGATTTTAAAAAAAAAATACCGTACTCAGCAGAGCAGCGGGAATAAAATATAAACAAAAATGGGCCACGTTTGCTGTAACATTGGTCTTTGAGTGATGTGATTTGATTTTGCGCTACGTCATCTCCCCCAGGACACAAAGGAAACGCAGTATATTGTGCAAGCAATTAAAGACCCTCAAAAAAATACTGTAAGTGTAATTTTTTTTCATAACAAAAATAGTCTAAAGTTTTCTCCCATCTTAAATATAAAAATAGAATAAGAATATTTGGTATTAAAAATATACAAATTAATCCATATGGTAAATGTCAAGAAAAAAAAGCCAGTATTACCATTTTTTTTGGAGGGGTGTAGATTCACTGCCCCCCCCCCACCAAAAAAAAAAAAAAGAAAAAACCAGATAGAAAACACTGTTTGTGCTTCAAAATGGTAGCAGTAAAAATGACAGCTTGCCACTCAAAAAACAAGTTCTTACACAGACCCATCGCTGGAAAAAGAAAAAATGCCGTAAAAACGAAACCAAAAAAACAATGGTGCCATTGCGGGTTTTTTTTTGTTTGTTTTTTTTTATCATTTCATTCCACTTTAATTTTCTTTCCCATTTTTCGGTGTATTGTATGGAACAGTGGATTAAGTCATTCAAAAATCCAAGTTGTCATGAAAAAAAAAAAGTTATGGTTCTTGGAAAATAGGCAAAAATGAAAACTGACTAACAGGAAGGGGTTAAACGGTGACGTTATATGTTAAAGAAGTTATCTACTACTTGGACAACTCCTTGTTATACCCCATGCTTGGCCCCGATATAATAAAAAAGCTTATGCTCCCCTCCCGCGGTGTCAGCACTCGCGGTCCCGGACCCCCCCGTGTTGTTGTTGTGACACGTGACACTGGCGCCCAATCAGCGCTGGCGTCACTGTCTCCACCTCCCGTCGAATTGAACATGAAGAGGAAGTCAGAGATCAGCCGCCGCCTGGACTTCCTCTTCATGTTCAATTCGACACAAGGCGGGGGGACAGTGACAACCGCACTAGAGTCCCGGGACCACGAGTGCTGACATCCCTGAAACGGTGCCGGCACGGGAGGGAAGTATAAGCATTCTAGTAGTGGACAACCCCTTTAAGTTCACTACCGCAGGGGTCCTGGTCTTGTGGCCGTAGTAAGGATGATAAAAAAAATATACATCTAGTCACATTTTTAGGGACTGCAAAAATAAATTAGACGAATTTCATGCATCTTTCTTTTTCCCCAAGTAGAAATCTATGGAAAATGCCTGAAAAAAAACATATAGCATGCTGGCAAAAATACTAAAAACGCACAAATACACAGTTAGGCCACGGCCCCACTATCAGCATTTGGTCAGTATTCAGTCAGTATTTTTTCTCAGGAGTGGGAGCCAAAACCAGGTGAGGAACAATCAGAGAAAAGGTATAATAGAAACAAGTCACCAATTCTGCATTTATCACCCACTCCTGGTTTTGGCTCCCACTCCTGAGAAAAAATACTGACCAAATACTGATATGGGGCCGTGGCCTTACAGTGGGGAAAATAAGTATTTGATACACTGCCGATTTTGCAAGTTTTCCAACCTACAAAGAATGGAGAGCAGGGACGTACATAGGAATCATGGGGCCCCATAGCAGAAGCTCTAATTGGGCCCCCCCCCCTACAAAAAATAAATATTTGTCTGTGTCACAGAAGAGCAGATCTCATAACTTTCCAGCCTTTACATAGTAATTTACCTCCTTCTGAAGTCGTAGATTCCTCCTTCATTGCCCCCATAAAGTATGATGCCAACAAAAGTGCCCCCCAAACAGTATGATACCCCTATGGAGCATTCCTCCACATGCACAGTATAATGACCCTATTGTACCCCACTTCAACTCCCACGGCAAAGTATGGTGACCCTAACACAGTATAATCCCCCAACTGTGAACCCCACAGAGCCCTCCATACACTCTCATGGCCCCCACACAGCCCTCCAAACAGTATAATGGCCTCCACACAGCCCTCCAAACAGTATCATGGACCCCACACAAACCTTCACACTGTATAATTGCTTTCATACAGTATAATGGCCCCCCACATAGCCCTCAAATATTATAATGGCCCCACATAGCCTTCCATATAGTATAATGCACCACCAATAATCTTCCATATAGTATAATGCGCCCCCATAATCCTCCATATAGTATAATGCTCCCCCCATAAACCTCTATATAGTATAATGCGCCCCCCATAATCCTCCATATAGTATAATGAACTTCCCATGGTCCTCCATAGAATATAATGCACTCCCCATAGTTCTCCATACAGTATATTACACACCCCATAGGGTAAAATGCAGCCCCCATATAGTATAATGCACGCCACAGTCCTGCAGTATTATGGGCACCACGTACTCACTGATTTTAAAATACCGTATATTTTAAATAAGCCGACCCGAATATAAGCCGAGGCCCCTAATTTTACCATATAAAAATGGGAAAACCTATTGACTTGAGTATAAGCCTAGGGTGGGGAATGCAGCAGCTACTGGTAAATTTCCCCATCCTCGTAGGTGTGGCCCCTCAATCCCACAATCCCTGGTATATGTGGCCCCCACAATCCCTGGTATGTGTAGCCTCCTCAATCCCTGGTATGTGTGGCCCCCTCAATCCCTGGTATGTGTGGCCTCCTCAATCCCACAATCCCTGGTATGTGTGGCCTCCTCAATCCCCCAATCCCTGGTATGTGTGGCCTCCTCAATCCCCCAATCCTGGTAAGTGTGGCCTCCTCAATCCCCAAATCCTGGTATGTGTGGCCTCCTCAACCCCCCAATCCTGGTATATGTGGCCTCCTCAATCCCCAAATCCTGGTATGTGTGGCCTCCTCAACCCCCAAATCCTGGTATGTGTGGCCTCCTCAATCCCCCATTCCTGGTATGTGTGGCCTCCTCAACCCCCCAATCCTGGTATGTGTGGCCTCCTCAATCCCCAAATCCTGGTACGTGTGGCCTCCTCAATCCCCAAATCCTGGTATGTGTGGCCTCCTCAATCCCCCAATCCTGGTATGTGTGGCCTCCTTAATCCAAGTATCCTGGTATGTGTGGCCTCCTCAATCCCCAAATCCTGGTATGTGTGGCCTCCTCAACCCCCAAATCCTGGTATGTGTGGCCTCCTCAATCCCCCATTCCTGGTACGTGTGGCCTCCTCAATCCCCCATTCCTGATACTTGTGGCCTCCTCAATTCCCAAATCCTGGTACGTGTGGCCTCCTCAATCCCCAAATCCTGGTACGTGTGGCCTCCTCAATCCCCAAATCCTGGTACGTGTGGCCTCCTCAATCCCCAAATCCTGGTATGTGTGGCCTCCTCAATCCCCCATTCCTGGTATGTGTGGCCTCCTCAATCCCCCATTCCTGGTATGTGTGGCCTCCTCAATCCAAGTATCCTGGTATGTGTGGCTTCCTCATCCCCCCAATCACTGCACATAAAACAATAAACACTTATACTCACCTTCCTTCCTCACCTCTGCTCCAGCGCTGCGTCCTGTCTGCAGCAGCTCATGTCGGCATCTGAGCTGCGCGCGCTCTCAGAAGCCGAGGTGAGCGGCTGCCGGCACATTCACTCCTCTGCACTGACAGCAGGAGCCGGGGCTCAGCGCTCCTCCGTACCCGCTACTAAAGAGAATGAATATTCCGTCTTCTCCACGCCCATGGGAGTGGAGAAGAGGGAATATTCATGTCCCTTTAGCAGCGGGCACACGTGATAGCTGCAGCAGCGGCTACCTAGTGTGCTCGCTCCTTCACTGCCGCAACCCGCTCCTCTGCCGCCGCAACCTCCTACTCACCTATCCTCCTCGTTACAACGCTGCTTGGGGCCCTCACGGGCCCCATAGCAGTGGCGTGGTCTGCCGCCATTGGCGGTACGCCACTGATGGAGAGGTCTGTAATTTTTATTGTAAGTACACCACATCACATTGTATGATTTTTAAATAATTAAATTGCATTTTACTGCATGAAATAAGTATTTGATCATCTACCAACCAGCAAGAATTCTGTCTCTCACAGACCTGTTAGTTTTTCTTTAGGAAGCCCTCCTTCTCTGCACTCATTACCTGTATTAATTGCACCTGTTTGAACTTGTTACTTGTATAAAAGACACCTGTCCACACAATCAATCACACTCCAACCTCTCCACCATGGCCAAGACCAAAGAGCTGTCTAAGGACACCATGGACAAAATTGTAGACCTGCACAAGGCTGGGATGGGCTACAGGACAATAGGCAAGCATCTTGGTGAGAAGGCAACAACTGTAATCACAATTATTAGAAAATGGAAGAAACAGAAGATAACTGTCAATCTTGCTCAGTCTGGGGCCCCGTGCAGGATTTCACTTCGTGGGGTAAGGATGATTCTGAGAATCAGACCAGAACTACACGGGAGGACCTAGTCAATGACCTGAAGAGAGCTGGGACCACAGTCTCAAACATTACCATTAGTAACACACTACGCCATCATGGATTAAAATCCTGCAGGGCATGCACAGTTCCCCTTCTCACGCCAGCACATGTCCAGGCCCGTTTGAAGTTTGCCAATGACCGTCTGGCAAAGGGAGAAGGTCATGTGGTCAGGTGAGACCAAAATAGAACTTTTTGGTATCAACTCCACTCGCCGTGTTTGGAGGAAGAAGGGTGAGTACAACCCCAAGAACACTGTTCCAACCATGAAGTGTGGTGGTGGAAACATCATACTTTGGGGGTGCTTTTCTGCAAAGGTGACAGGAAGACCGCTCAAATGCAAGAGAAACATTCTGGCACCACGCTGTTTTTTCAAAGGATCAATCACCAGGGCATAATTCAGACTGTGTGCTTCAAGACTTAAACGGTGGTGCACATCCAAGAAATATTTCAATCACAAGCAAGAATAGAAGGAAAGGCTGCACTCACCCAGTCTTCTTTAAAACGTTCCTTTATTTTTGTGTGCGAAGCATTTCAGCGTGCAGCATTGGACTGAGACCCCGAAGGATATGCGGGGGAGAGGAAAAAAGGGACAACGGCCATTTCATTGCCTTCCGGCGCTTCAACGTTGGCGACTCTAGGTCCTAGAGTCGCCTAGCCAGTCTCCAGACCTCAACCCAATAGAAAATCTTTGGAGCGAGCTGAATCTCATTGTTACCCAGCGACAGCCCCGAAACCTGAAAGATCTGGAGAAGATCTGTATGGAGGAGTGGGCCAAAATCCCTGCTGCAGTGTATGCAAACGTGGTCAAAAACTACTGGAAACGCCTGACCTCTGTAATTGCAAAAAAAAGGTTTCTGTACCAAATATTAAGTTGTATTTTTCTATTGTATCAAATTCTTATTTCATGCAATAAAATGCACATTAATTATGTAAAAATCATACAATGTGATTTTCAGGTTTTTATTTTTAGATTCTGTCTCTCACGGGTGAAGTGTACCTACGATAAAAATTACAGACCTCTCCATTCTTTGTAGGTGGGAAAACTTGCAAAATCGGCAGTGTATCAAATACTTATTTTACCCACTGTAAGGCTATGTGCCCATGATGCAGAAATGCTCAGGATTTTTTCCTGAGCGTTTCTGCATCTCCCTGGCAGAAAAAAACGCATGCGGATTGTACATGCGTTTTCCTGCCAGGGACATGCGGGTGTGAAGCGTTATTCACATGCATTTCTGCATGCGGGTTGTCAAGCGCTTTCCAAGCGATTTTAGCATCACTTGGAAAGTGCTTGACAACTAGGTCACGCTATATAAATCCATGCAAACAGCATGGATTTATATAGTGCGACCCGAGAGAGTGGTTAAAAATAAAAAAATAAACTAATTCTTACCTTCCGATGGCCCCCGAGACTTGCTGCACTCCTGTGCTGGCTGCCGTCAGATCGCGGTACTGAAAAGACCTGCCGTCACATGACTGTGACGTCACCGCAGGTCCTTCAGTCCTGCGCGATCTGTAGCAAGCACAGGGAAGGAGTCCGGGGGCCGTCGTCTTTATTTTTTATTTTATTCTTTTTTTTATGGTACCTGGGTGTGGATGAGACTCTCCTCTCCTCTACACCCGGGTACCATCCGCACATTAGAACGCGCCAATTACGCAAGTACAGATGCAGTCTTGCGGAATTGGCGCGTTCTAATGCAAGTCAATGGCAGCGAAAACGCAGCACTTCCGCAAAATTAATGGACATGCTGTGGATTTTTTGAGCGCAGCATGGGCATTGAAAGTGCGGAATTGCATTGGAGACCATGGGGGAAGGTTTACCAAGCATTTCCCAAGCGTTTACGCTGCGGAAATTCCGCAGCGTAAACGCTTGAAAAACGTATCGTGGGCGCATAGCCTAAGTCCAGAAATGTTTGGACAGTGATAGAAGTTTTGGCATTTCAGCCTTTTATCAAAATGCATTCAAGATACCGTTATATAATCAATATGGGCTTAAAGTGCTCGCTCACACTGGTGTCAATTCTCTCATGCAAGAGAATCGGGCAGATTATGCTAATGACACTTGGCTCAAACTCTGATTAGAGTTTGCACAGAGTGTCATGTTAATGTTATCCAATTCTCTCGCATGAGGGAAAAAAAACGCTAGTCGGCACTGCCCCATAGTATAACATTGGTCCTAGTGCTAGCCGACAAAACATCGGATAGCACTCATCCGAATAATACCCTTGTGTGAGCGAGCCCTTAATTTGAGGGTCTTCCCATCCTAATTGCAGTAAAGGTTTAGGAATTATAGCTATTTAATTTGAAGCTGTCTATTTTTAAAAAGGGACCAAAAGTAATTGGACAATTATCTCAAAAGGTCTTTAATGGACTGCATGGGCTATCTCCTCATTTATCCATCATCAGTTAAGCAGGTAAAGGGTCTAGAGCTGATTCCAGGTGTGGCGTTTGCATTTGCGGTTAAAGCAGCTCTTCAATGGAAGAGAACCAGATCATTAGAAGAAATCCATCAGAGAGATAGCAGGAATGTTAGGAGCAGCAAAATCAACAGTTTGTACATTTTTTTTATTTTTTTTAACACAAAGACCTGTACGTCTATGGAAGACAACAGTGGTGGATGATCGCAGAATCCTTTCCATGGTGGAGAAAAACCCCTTCAAAACATCCACCCAAGTGAAGGACACTCTCCAGGAAGTACCGTATTTTTCGGACCATAAGACGCACTTTTTTCCCCAAAATTTTGGAGGAAAATGGGCGGTGCCTCTTATGATCCGAACATAACTTACGTTACGTGGAGCGGGATCGCAGGGACCTCCGTACCCTTCCTCCATCAGGAAGGCGGCGATGGCAGCAGAAAAAGAGGTGAGGCGGGCTGGTATCTGGCTGGGGGCCGGGGCCGGTGTCTGGCTGTGAGGCAGAGCTGCGTGAGCGGGTTCCGGTGCCCGCAGCCATGTTCCTGAAGCTGTGATCTACAGAAAAATGGCCACTTCAGCGCCCATTTTCCTGTAGATCACAACTTCAGGAATATGGCCACGGGCATCGGAAGCCGCTCACAGCAAGACACCGGCCCCGGTACCAGGCCCCAGCCCCAGGTCCCTAGCCAGACACCTGCCCCGCAGCATCTCACTGTAGCGGCGGCGTCCCTGCCTCCTGCTAGGCAGGGATGCTGTTCCCCTCACCTCTCTGCTCCGTGCCCGGCGGCTTCCTCCTGCTCTGCTTGCAGCGCCCGCTCTCCCCCGGTCACTGTGCTTAGGGCGCGCGCACGCGCGCTCCCCCTCTCTTAAAGGGGCCGCGCGCGTCGCCCTAAGGAGTCCCCGGCCAATGGCCGGAGGATCCCTCCATATATAAGGCACCTCCTCCAAAATGGAGGTGCCCGAGCAATGTTGTTGCACTGTTCACTACTCTGCTTCAGCCCTCAGGTCCCGTTGCCTGTTACCTGCCTGTTACCTGCCTGTTACCTGCCAGTTGCCTGCCTGATTCCTGCCTGTCATCCGCTTTCCTGCTTGCTAGCCTGAGGTCCGACGGTCTGCCTTCCGACACCTGTCAGTCTGTCTATGGACCAGCTTGCCCGCTCACCTGGGAGCGCTCACCTGCTACCTGTCTGCTAGCCTACCTGGAGGCAACGCCGTCACGTGCCGTGACCACCTGCCAGTCCAGAGACTCTTGCCCGCTCACCTGGGAGCGCTCATCTGCTACCTGCCTGTTAGCCTACCTGGAGGCTCCGCCGTCACGTGCCGTGACCACCTGCCAGTCCAGAGACTCTTGCCCGCTCACCTGGGAGCGCTCATCTGCTACCTGCCTGTTAGCCTACCTGGAGGCTCCGCCGTCACATGCTGTGACCACCTGCTTATCCTGAGACTCTCGCCTGCTCACCTGGGAGCACTCATCTGCCATCTGCCTGCTAGCCTACCTGGAGGCTCAGCCGTCACAGGTCGTACCTGCCCGTTTACCCAGAGACTGCCCCGGTCACTTGCCGTGACTTCCTGCCCGTTTACCCAGAGACTGTCCCGGTCACTTGCTGTGACCTCCTGCCCGTTTACCCTGAGACTGTCCCGGTCACTTGCTGTGACCTCCTGCCCGTTTACCCAGAGACTGTCCCGGTCACTTGCCGTGACCTCCTGCCCGTTTGCCCAGAGACTGTCCCGGTCACCTGCTGTGACTGCCTGCCTGTCTTCCCTGGTCGCCACCCGCTTCCTTACAAGGACTGCCCCCTTGTATAAGTTGCTCAGAGGTTCCGCCTCCCAGACCCGTTACACTCACCTCTTCTGCTGCAGCTGCCGGGTTCCTGAGGGAGAGAACGGAGGGCCCCGCGATCCTGCTTCACCACCACTGCAACTCCCCGCTGCTGGAGCCTGGCTTCTCACATACAGGGTCCGCAGCATTCCTCCACTTCCACTGACTTCCTGAAGGATTGTGCCTCCTGTGATCCCTGCTCCACCGCCCCCCCAGGTAAGATACCTATTAAGACTATAAGACGGACCCCCATCTTTTTCCTATTTTCCACCCCAAAATTTGGGGTGCGTCTTATGGTCCGAAAAATATGGTAGGTGTTTCAGAATCTAAGTCTACCATAAAGAGAAGACTTCATGAGAGCAAATTCACCACAATGTGCAAACCATTAATCAGTCTTAAAAATAGAAAGAACAGACAAGGAAAGAAATCCTTAAAACATGAAGTACAAAAAATAACAAATCTTTATTAAATAAATACAACAAGAATTAAAAACACATAAAAATGCAGATGAAATGCAGAGAAAAATTTAGGTGGATTTTTTTTTTTAAAACACATTTCATATATGGCAAATACATGTATAACACTTCATAGAACCTATTTGCCATATATGAATGTTTTGTTTTTTTTTTAAATCTAAACGTGTGAAATAAGTCCAAAAACCACCTAAATTTTTCTCTGCATTTCATCTCCTTTTATATGTTTTTAATTCTTGTATTTATTTAATGAAGATGTTATTTTTTGTACTTCATGTTTTGAGGAGTTCTTTCCTTGTCGGTTCTTCTGCTATTTTGAACTTCTATAGCTGTGACTACCCCTCTTCTTTGGGTTATTAAATATAGAAAGGCTGGGTTAGACTTTGCCAAAAAGCATGTAAAGAAGCCAGCTCAGTTCTGGAAAAGCATTCTTTGGACAGATGAAACCAAAATCAATCTGTACCAGAATGATAGGAAGAAGAACGTATGGAGAAGGCTTGGAACGGCTCATAAAGCAAAGCACAGCACATCGTCTGTAACACGTGGAGGCAGTGTGATAGCGTGGGCATGCATGGCTTCCAATAGGGTCACTAGTGGTTATTGATAGTGATGAGCGAACATGCTCGCCACTGCTCGGTACTCGCCCGAGCATCACCATGCTCAACAAGCGCTCAGCAAGTATTTCTGGGTTGTTCGGGCGGGAACTCGGTTCCCCTTACTGCATATTTGGTGCTCTTTAAAGAGCCAATGAACATGCAAGGATTGCCTGCCATGCACTGTAATGCCGTAGCCATGTTGGTTCTGGCATTACAGTGATTGGCGGGCTGCACAGCGTCATCAGGTGTATATAATACCGGGCGCCGCCATGCTCGTCACAGTCTACCCCGGAATCAGGCAGAGTAGGGAGAGGTGCTGCTGAGCTAGGGACAGATTTGCTTCTTCATAGTTAAGTATAAGTATTCCACAACAAATAAATGTATATATATTTCTATCCATCTCCAACTGAACTAACAGTCCTTCTGAGGACTAATCCAGCTGCATATATTCAGTGGTGATAGCAGGAATTAGGCAGGCAGGCAGTGTATGTGGCAGACTGCAGTGCATATAGTGCAAGAAGGTCCATTGAACGTCCTGTCTGCTGCTGCTGTTCTTACAGATATTTGTAGACATAGCCCTAGATATCAGGGGCCAGGGGAAAAAAATTTTTGATCTTGATCCTGGTTATTTGCTTAAAAAGCAATCCAGAGTACACCATTTTTCTGCTCAATTTGCTTGTTCTCACTGCAGAATAAAGCCAGATCTGTTCCATATTTCAGCGATAAAAATCCAGAAATTTAAACTAAACGTGGAAAATATTGGCCTTCATTTCCATTCTGTTGCAGTGTGTCGGTCAAGCTATTCACACTAGGTATCTGTGAAGGATTGTATTAGTAAATTACAGGCCTGCTATTTAAAACCGTGGTTCTCTGTCAGACATATCACCTATAAGAGTGTTCCAAAATCAGACATTTCTTCCATTTTCATTTTGTTGCAGAGTGTCGGTCAAGTTATTCACACTAGTTCTCTGTGTAGAATAATATTAGTAAATTACAGGCCTGCTATTTAAAACCCTGGTTCTCTATCAGACGTATCACATATAACTGCGGTTCAACTCCAGCCATTTGTAGTGAACGTGGAAAATATTGTCCTCCATTTATAGATTGTAGCAGTGTGTCAGTGTACACCATTTTACAGCTCCATTTGCTTGTTTGCAGAATACAGACAGATTTTTTTAGTTTTATTTATATTACTGTATTGTGGAAGCAGAGAAACTTTTTTCAATGATCGGATGCACGTGATCCATATGACTGTCATAATAATGCAGAAATTTTGTGGAACATGCCAAATATTCCACTCCTTTTAAAGTCAGCCACCTGTGTTTTGTTGAACTAATTGACACTTGGTCGCTGACAAATCTCATACTCTATTAGGCAACTGCCTGAAACCGTGACCATTAGACGTTATCCCATATGACTGCCCTAGTAATCCAGTAATTATTGTGAGTGTGTCAAATATTACACTCCATTTAAAGTATTGCAGTTGAGGGTTCAAACCTATTCTCAGTTGGCCGCTGACAAATAGCATATCTGTGAACAATGTTGTCCGAGTATTACGCCACTTTTTGCGGACTGCCAAAAAAAAAAAAAAACATACAAAAAAACAAGCTAAAATGGAAAAAATGTTAAGAAACATTCTTTCCAGGGTAATGACTTGTATTTAAGGCCAAAGAAAAAAAAATAAAGTTATGGACTGTGGAAGACATTTATGCGACCAGAATGAACACTAATGTGTAGATGGTGATGATACCAGCAGCACCTGTTCCTATTGTAAATGCATCTGACAGTGTTATCAATAGGAAATAGAATAGATTTAAAAAAATTTTGGGCAGCACACAGTATAAGGCAATAATACCTCGCTTGATCGTTGTATTACGCTATAAATACTGCGATACCTCACCCGTAAAAGAATTTCAGATAAGACAGTTAATATTCTAGAACATACTGTAGATTCTATTTGAATTATCCTTCCGATTATTAAGGAGTGTGTCTCCTATACTGTTATTGAATATGCAACAATTTCAAGGGCTGCCAAAAATTAGGATGCACTCCAATACTCATTTGAAGAGACGTAAAAAAAAAAAAAACACAGTAGGATCTTTCTTTAGTATAAAAACCAGACTCGCCAATGTAATCTCAATGTAATTAACAGGGAAAAATGCAAAGTACTACATCTGGGCAATAAAAATGAAAAAAGCATATACAGAATGGGAGGAATAGAGCTAAGCAACAGTACATGTGAAAAAGACTTAGGTATACTAATAGATCATAGATTGAACATGAGTCAACAGTGTGATGCAGCAGCAAAAAAGGCAAATACAATTCTGGGATGTATTAACAGAAGCATACAGTCTAGATCACGTGAAGTCATTATCGGTCTTTACTCCTCTTTGGTCAGACCTCATCTGGAATACTGTGTACAGTTTTGGGCACCACATTTTAAAAAAGACATAGACAAACTGGAGCAAGTTGAGAGAAGAGCGACCAGAATGGTGACTGGTCTGCAAACCATGTCCTATGAGGAACGGTTGCAGGATTTGGGAATGTTTAGCTTGCAAAAAAGAAGACTGAGAGGAGACTTAATAGCTGTCTACAAATATGTCAAGGGCTGTCACATTGTAGAAGGATCATCTTTATTCTCATTTGCACAAGGAAAGACTAGAAGCAATGGGATGAAACTAAATGGGAGGAGACACAGATTAGATATTAGAAAAAACTTTTTGACAGTTAGGGTGATTAATGAGTGGAACAGGCTGCCACGAGAGGTGGTGAGTTCCCCTTCAATGGACGTCTTCAAACAGAGGCTGGACAGACATCTGTCGGAGATGATCTAGTGAATCCTGCTTTGAGCAGGGGGTTGGACCAGATGACCCAGGAGGTCCCCTCCAACTCTACCATTCTATGATTCTATAATCACATTGTTCAACAGGCTGTGCTGAAGATAATATGCTTAATGATTAGGTGACAAACCGCCCACCGCTGCATAGTTGTTGAAAGCTGTAACACAGCAGCCTGATCTGTGGCTCTCACTGCTGAACATACAGCCAGGCATGGTCATGTGTGACAATTGGTGGAACCTGGTGGCGGAGAAATGACAGCCGGAGTAGATACGGTTTCTCTCTATGGCAGTCCTTTTACTGAGCTAAAGAATATGGCTGTGGTAAAATACAACTCTCGCCGAGAAGCAGCGTCAGTGAAAAACATTGGGCCCACCAGAGGATTTGAAGGCCCACCTTTCTCCTCCAGTCAAGAGCCCCATAGCAGCTGCAAAGTTTGAGCTATCATGAACTCTCCTGATGGAGAAGCCAGGGCCCACCTGAAGATTCTCTGGTGGGCCCGTAAAACCCTGCCGAGAAGCAGCCCTGGCCAAGAAAAGTGTGTGGGAAGGTTCCTGGATACTCTATGGCTGCTTTTTTACTGTTGACTGGCTCCAGCAATCTATAAGATTGCAATCTATGATCCCTTCATTGGCTCCCCATTGGCCAGAGACTTCAGTTCAAAACCGTAACCATGACATGCAAAGCCATCCACAACCTGTCTGCTCCATATATCTGTGACCTAGTCTCCCAGTACATAGCAGCATGCAACCTCCGATCCTCACAAGATCTCCTTCTCTACTCCCGTCTTCTCTCCTCTTCCCACAAAAGCATACAAGATTTTTCCTGTGCATCCCTTCTACTCTTGGACTGTGTACCCCAACATATCAGACTCTCACCTACTGTTGAAACTATTAAAAGGAAGCTGAAGATCTACCTCTTCCAACAAGCATACAATCTGCAGTAACCCTCGCTCCACCATACCGCTGCACTACCACCTGTACCCTCACCTACTGTATCCTCACCCATCCCTTATAGACTGTTTGTGCACCCTCATGGGCAGGGTCCTCTCTGATCTTGTACCAGTCAGTGACTTCTTTTCACATGTAAAGCGCAATGGAATAAATAGTGCTATAATAATGAATAATAATAATTATACTACTTGTACTCTGGGTCAATTGATGGCACTTTCCTGGTGACTGCCCCTAAATTGATGCGTTTTGGCAGCTTTTGGTCCCGTTTGAAGGTGTTGTGTATACGTTTGGTTTTGGCACCCATTGAATCCAATGGCGTTTGGCAATGTTCAGCGAATATTCGACAATTACATTGGCAAATATTGCAAAAATGGCGATTGTAATCCAAAAAGAATATTGAAATATTTGCTCGTCTCTAATCAGAAACACCCTTAAAAAAATTATGTGGGTGTTGCATCACGGTCTCCCTGGTGATATGGTGGTGGAGGATGAGGAGAAGGAGGAGGGTGACATAAAATAGAACAATTCCTGAAGGGTATACCCATGTTTGGGTGTGAAGGGGTGCATCGGAATAGACCCCCAAAAAAATAACCACTGGATTTGAGTTTTTGTTTGATGCTATCATCTGGTGGTGTTGAGAAGTCTGGCTCAATTTAGCCCTTGTTCATTTTTATAAGAGTCAGCCTGTCAGCATTTTCAGTTGACAGGCGGACGCGCCTATCAGTTTTATCAGTTATAATGCCCCCGGCGGCACTAAAAACTATCTCTGACAAAATGCTAGCGGCCAGGACCTCCAAGACGTAGAAAGACAGTTCATGCCACGTGTCCAGCTTGCATCTTTCCAAAACTTTTCCCTCCTTGTCAGAGCACCCAGTGTATCAGGGCATGGGCGCTGGGAGGGTCTAAGAAAACTGTCCCAGATCTTTGACAGCGTTCTCCTGCCTCTGCCGCATCTGGTTTGTGTCTTCCTCGCTTGTACTACTCGGTTGTCCAATGAACTGGTTGACTGTGACCTCTGCCGCCAGCGTTGTCAGATGGGAATTTTTTTTTGTTATAATTCTTGAACAAGAGCCTGAACTTAATATCTCCCAAAATGAACTCCTTCGGTTTCCTCCCTCTACTAACGTACCTGTACCTGACTTTGCAATTTTCTTTAACACCATAACTCCCACTCGGCACGCATGCCATCTTAGAGTCATATTTGACACACAACTTTTCTTTATTCAACTTGGAAAATCACTCACTCGCTCATATCATCTGCACCTTAAAAACTTCTCCAAAAGGTGACATTTTCTCGCCTGATACTGCAAAAACTCTTACGGTCACTCTTATTCACTAGTGCAACTCTCTTCTAATCGGTCTCCCTGTAAACAAACTGTCTCCTCTCCAATCCCTTCAGAATGTAGCAGCTAGGGTCATATTTCTATCAAGCCGCTTCACCGACTCCTCTACCCTGTGCCAGTCATTGCACAGGTTAGGTTAAACAATCACTACAGAATACAATACAAACTCATCTCGCTCACCCACCAAGCTGTCCACATTTCTGCACCGGCCTATATCTCTTCCCTCATTTCTGGTTATCACCCCTCCTGTGACCTCCCATTCTGCAACTGATCTAAGACAGGCATCCTCCTTAATCAGAACCTCACACCTCCATCTCCAAGAATTCTCTCGTGCTATGCCAGTTGTCTGTAATGCCCAAAATGCGTATAACGCAATGGTCACGGTAAAGGCAGGGGAACAAAGTTGGACTTGTGTGCCAGATTGCCAACAGCCAAGACTTCCTTGTTCTCACCAAGAGTATTACTGTCTATATTCTCTTCCTCCTCCTCATTATCACCCAATCCGCGCTGAGATGAGGCTGGGCTGGGTAACATCACCTTGTACAGTTCCTTGCTCCGCCTGAAATGCCTCCTTTTTAATTGTGAGCAGCAAGCGTTTCAGTAGACAGAGAAGCGGGATGGTGGCGCCAATTATGGCGTAATCACCGCTCAACATCTTGGTGGAGTCCTCAAAGTTTTGGAGGAAGGAAGAGATGTCAGACATCCATGCCCACTCATCAGCTCTTATGTGCGGAGGCAGACCTGAATGCCGATGGACATGTTGAAGCTAGTACTCAACAACTGCTCTCCGCTGCTTAAAATCATGCCAAACATCTGCAACGTTGATTTCCAATGCGTAGTCACATTGCACACCAATCGGTGAGCTGGAAACTGCAAATGCTGCTGAAGCCCTGCTAGGGCAGCGGAAGCTGTAGCTGACTTTCTGAAATGGGCACACACGCGGCGTACTTTCACAAGTAGATCTGGCAGATCCGTGAAGACTTTTGAGAAACTGCAGAACCACTAAGTTGAGCACATGGGCCAGGCATGGTACATGTGCGAGCTTGCCTAGCTTCAGAGCTGACACCAGGTTCTCTGATACAGCTTTCAACAACTCTGCAACGGTGTGCGGTTTGTCGCCTAAGCATACAGTTCAGCTTATTGCTATTGCCACACACAAAGTTTAAGTAAATAATCTGGAATATGCCCTGAAAAAATTAATCAAGTGATGGAGATGGAGGCTGAAGAGGAGAAGGTAGTGCAGGAGCTGTAGAATGTAGGGTTAACCCTGATTGACCCAGGGCCTGCAATCCTCTGCATCGGGAGGACGTGTTTCGTCCCAGCTTCCACAATATTAACCCAGTGGAATGCGTCAGTGAGATGAACCATCTCTGGCCACATTCACTTGTCCGCGTGTTTGTGGTTAGGCGGTCCTTCCCACTTAAGTGCACTGGGGAGGGCACGAGTAATGTTCTGGGACTCGCGCTTGTGGAAGGCGGAGACGATACCAGGAGAAATAGTGGCGGCTGGGGACCGAGTATAGACACCCGGCCGCCGCCACCATGAGGTTGTGGAAAGCTTCCGCCTCCACGAGCCTAAAAGGCAACATTTCAACTGCAAACAAGCAGTCCAGAAATGTGGCAGTTTAGTATTGCGGCCTGTGGGTGGATGGTAGGCTGCATATTTGCGCTTGCATTCCAAGTAACAGAAAACTAAGCAGATGGTGGTCTCTATCATCATCATGACCTCACCTCGGCACTATGAAGTCTCCTGAAGGAGAAGCCGGGGCCCACCGGTGGAGTCTCCGGTTCTCTGGTGGACCCGTCCAACCCTGCCGAGAACGAGCCCTGGCTAAGAAAAGTGTGGGGGAAGGTTCCCGGACACTCTATGGCTGTTTTTTTTTTTTTGTTTACTGTGGACTGGCTTCGTACCGTGCCTGGCAAAATTCACCTGTCCACGTGTTTGTGGTTAGGCGGTCCTACCCAGTAAGTGCACTGGGGAGGGCACGGGTAATGTTGTGGGACCCGTGCTTGTGGAAGGCGGAGATGATACTGGGAGAAATAGTGGCGGCTGGGGACAGAGTATGGACACCCAGCCGCCGCCGGCATGAGGTTGTGAAAAGCTTCCGCCTCCACGAGCCTAAAAGACAACATTTCAAGTGCAAGCAAGCAGTCCAGAAATGTGGCAGTTTAGTATTGGGGCCTGTAGAGGTGGGTGGCTGGCTGCATACTTGCGCTTGCATTCCAAGAACTGTGGTAGGGATAACTAAACACTGCAAAGGGACAAGGACATGGACAGTGATGGTTGCAAGTCTGCAATGACAGGTGCAGGGTGAGAGGCATCTTCGCATGCGCCATGGACAGGGGATTGGCATGCATGTACAACAGCGGAAGAGGCAGTGGTGTCACCCGCAGACACTATTTCTGGACCTTGGTGTTTTGCACAGCTTGTCAGGAGCTTTGCTGTCACGCGCTTGAACATGCTGGTGGTGGTCAGGCTGGTAGTTTTGGTGCTGTTGCTGATGCTGGCCTGGCAGATGTTGCAAATGGCCTTTTTGAAGTTATATAAACAGTCGTTAAAAAAGAACCAGACTCGGGAAGACCTATCAGTTGTACTGGCATCTTCCGTCGTGTTGGTGTTCCAGGGAGCAGTTGCCCGCCTTGAGTCTGTGACCACCACACTGCTTGTTCCTGTCTGTTGTGGTGCTATGCCTCCCTCCCCCTGTGTGCTGCTGTCCTCGCCCTATATGTCCCCTTGCCAGGTTGGGTTAGTGACTTCATCGTCCACCGCGTCGTTTTCCACTTCCGCACCCTGGTCCTCCTCCTGACTTTCTGTCCATTGTGTCTCATCATTATCCACCTCTTGCGACAGTAATTGCACTTTCCTAGCATCACCTTCGGGTGACCATGGCTCCTCAAATCATTCTGCTCAAAGCTGGCCAGTGGAGAGGACCAAATTTATCTATGGAAAAGTGAACAGCTCTTGGGGTAACCCTGGACTCTAAACTCTCCTGCAAACCACATATCCAAGCTGTTTCCACTTCCAAGCGGACCGAGCGAAAAGCCAGAATCTGTAAATGGAAAGATGAACAAAACAGCTCTTCAAAGTGTCCAAGTGTGGGATCAGTTGTCTCAGGGCACTCAGAATGGTGGGAGGAAGGAGGATCAGGGTTAGGAAGATGCCGACTATAAGTAAAAAAAAATCTCCCGGATCCGCACATTCCTCAACCACAAATCTACAAAAACACTAGTGCACGTTCTCATCATCTCCCTTCTTGACTACTGCAACCTCCTGCTCTGTGGCCTCCCTTCTAACACTCCCGCATTCCTCCAATCTATTCTAAACTCTGTTGCCCAACTAATTCACCTGTCCCCTTGCTATTCCCTGGCCTCTCCTCTCTGTCAAGCCCTTCACTGGCTCCCCATTACCCAGAGACTCCAGTTCAAAACCCTAACCTTGGAATGCAAAGCTATCCACAACCTGTCTCCTCCATACATCTGTGACCTAGTCTCCCGGTACTTACCTGCACGCAACCTCCGATCCTCACAAGATCTCGTTCTCTACTCCCCTCTTATCTCCTCTTGTCCCAATCGCATACAATATTTCTCCCGTGCATCCCCCAATCTCTGGAACTCTCTACCCCACCATTTCTGACTCTTGTCTACTGTTGAAACCTTTAAAAGGACGCTGAAGACCCACCACTTGCGATATGCGTACAACCGGCAGTAACCCTCGCTCCATCATACTGCTGCAAGACCAGCTCTATCTTCACCTACTGTATCCTCACCCATCCCTTGTAGACTGAGCCCTCACGGGCAGGGTCCTCTCCTCTCCTGTACCAGTCGCTGTCACATTTTTGTTCAAGATTATTGTAATTGTTTTTGCGATGTATACCCCTTTTTCACATGTAAAGTGCCATGGAATAAATGGCAATAAAGTAATAATAATGTGATCCAGACTCACATCTACTGAGACTGGACCATGTGGAACACAGGGTGGTGGCAAACTGACTGGAAGCTTTATCAGCTATCCAACCAACAACCTTTTCACACTGCTCTGGCTTGAATAGTGGTGTTCCCCGTCTCCCTAGAAATTGGGACAGGAAGGTAGTTCGACATGACATGGGTGTTTGTTGTGCTCCCTCAGCAGGCACAGTTTCATCTTGCCCATGGCCTCTGCGTGCACTATCACCATAACGTCCACTTCCCTTGCCCATTTTAAATGAAGTTTAAGATTTGTCACGTTGCCAAAAATGTCTGTATTATTACCGCAGTAATATAGGATCATGTCTGATGAGATGACCACAGTTTTAGGCAGTGTCCTGGGAGTCAGATGCTTCCTGCCCCAGGGGTCTTCCCCATGCTGTTCCCATGTCACACACCACATGGCCAGATAAGGTTATAAAATGTTAAAATGACATTTCTTGGTGAATGCATTTGTCTTGGTTGAAGGCAGTGCAAAAATGCATTTTTGTTTTTGTATATTTATTTTGCCTTATATACAAGTCATTACCCTGGAAAGGATGTTCCTTAACATATTTCACAGGAAAATCCATTTTGATTTCATTTTTGTATGTTTTATTGTGAGTCCGTAAAAGTGGCGTAATACCTCTGATAACATTGTTGACAGCAGTGACTTGGGAGTCAGAAATGCTTCCAGGTGTCTTGCCCATGCTGTTCTCATGTCATTTGAGCACAGTTTCCATCGATTTGGGAAATTTTTAGGCCCTCTGCAGACCGCTGGGGGGAGCTGCCTGAAAAATGCTCGAGTTTCCCATAGACTTACATTGGGCTTGTTACTCGGTCCGAGCACTCGAGTATTCCAATTTGCTCGACCCGAGCAACGAGTACCCGAGCATTCGAGTACCCGAGCATTCGAGTACCCGAGCATTTTAGTGCTCGCTCATCACTAGTTATCGATGATGTGACTGAAGACAGAAGCAGCTGGATGAATTCTGAAGTGTACAGATTGATACTTTCTGCTCAGATTCAACCAAATTTTGCAAGGTTGATTGGACGGTACCTCACAGTACAGATGGAAAATGACCCAAAACATACTGCAAAAACAACCCAGGAGTGTTTAAGGCAAAGAAGTGGAATATTCTGCAATGGCCGAGTCAATCACCAGATCTCAACCCCATCGAGCAGCATTTCACATGCTTAAGACAAAACGTAAAGGGGTTGTCCACTACTAGGACAACCCCTTCTCGATTTGAATGTTTGTCACATTAGAATAAAAACACCTATACTCCCCTCCGAATGCCAGTGCCATTCCAGCGGTGTCGGCACTAGTGTTCCCGGGGCTCTTGTGATGTTGTTACATCGCATAAGACCTGTGCCCAATCAGGGTAGTGTACAACCCTTTTAAAGGCAGAAAGACCCCCAAACAGGGAATAGCTGAAGTCAGCTGCAGTAAAGGCCGGAAAAGCATCACAAAGGAGGAATTAAAAGCATTTGGTTACATCCATGGCTTCCAGACTTCAGGCAGTCATTGCCTGCAAAGGATTCTCTACAAAGTATTAAGAATTAACATTATATTTATGGTAAATTTAATGTCTGCAATTACTTTTGAGTCCCTGAAATGAGGAGGCTTTCACGTTTCACATGATATTTTTGTTCAACACGTTTAATTAAACCTGAAAGCCTCCACTTCAGTTACATCTCAGTTGTTTGATTTTGAATCCAAAATAGTGGCCTGCAGAGCTGAAATCGCGAAGATTCGGTCACTGTCCAAATATTTCTGGACCTAATTGTATATTTAAAAAAAAACACAAAACCACTTTTTGTATTGCATTTTCCTATTTACTACCAGCTAAAATCTGGCCACACTGCTTTATAAGTGAACAGGGTGATCTATATTCTATGTACGCAGCGGTGCATGATATACTGGACAGTAAAGTGAAGAATCGGTCCAGGCGTAGTGGAATTGCTACAGATTTGCAGTGACTATTTCACACCGCATGGCAATGCATCTCACAAAACATATATCCGGAGGAGCAATGAGGGCCTCTGTGATTTATCTCCAGTAAGGGAGGCAGAAGCTTTATACATTGTTTTATAGACTTTATTATTCTTTGTCTTTACTTTGCGGGAACAAACTCGTACTTCACCTGTAAGGAATACAGAATAAAAGTTTGCTAAATTACAGAAAATATTTCCTACTGCTATTATAGGAATTGTGTCGTCAGAAAAATATTCCAGTGTTTGAATGGAATTTATGTTAAACATACCTTATTTTTTATTTTCCAAGTCACTAAAAAAAATACATCCAGCAGTTTTTACTCTCATCACTAAACTAGTCTGGCACTTCTTGTTCTGTAGTGTTCGCTTTCTTAGCAGTCTCATTACAGGCAGGATTATTACAATTGGTATCACGTGTGTGTATATGTGTGATATTATATATATATATATATATATATATATATATATATATATATATATATATATATATATATATATATATATAAACACACACATACAGTACAGACCAAAAGTTTGGACACATCTTCTCATTTAAAGATTTTTCTGTATTTTCATGACTATGAAAATTGTACATTCACACTGAAGGCATCAAAACTATGAATTAACACATATGGAATTATATACTTAACAAAAAAGTGTGAAACAACTGAAAATATGTCTTATATTCTAGGTTCTTCAAAGTAGCCACCTTTTGCTTTGATGACTGCTTTGCACACTCTTGGCATTCTCTTGATGAGCTTCAGTGTGAATGTACAATTCTCAAAGTCATGAAAATACAGAAAAAAAATCTTTAAATGATAAGGTGTGTCCAAACTTTTGGCCTGTACTATATTATATATATATATATATATATATATATATATATATATATATATATATATATATATATATATATATATATATATATATATATATATATATATATATATATTATAATACAGGATCAGTTCACAATAGCTGATGGTCACCTTCTCCTTCTTCCCAACCTCCATTTTATCAGCTTTGGGCCAGATTTCACAGTCGGTATAGGGATCAGAATGCACAGACTGACCGCGGGTCCTTTCTTGAAGTTGCAGCCTCATAAATTCCCACTAAGTCAGAGTCAGGCGGCTGTATAAATCGGACAGAGATCGGACCGCAATGCACAGACTGGAAGGTGGCTACTCTAACTCGAGCGGCACAGCTTCATATATTTCTATGAAGTGGTCAGGCTTGGGTCGGGAGAGCTGCCGGCCGATCTCTGTCAGATTTATACAGCCGTCTGGCTGCACCTGTAGGCCATATGTTATGGTAATTTTGTGTTTCACGGACGGTGAAATAAAGCCGGCTGAATCCGGCCTAACTCAGGTGAGCCAAGTAAAGGAAAAGCTGATAAGAGTTAAAGGGTTGGTCCCAATTTGGCACGAAAGTATATGTGACTGCAGACTTGTAAATCCTCACAGTGCGCATAGCGTGCACTGTCAGGATTTTCTATCCGCGAGACCGCAAGTACATTATATTTGTATAGTCCTGGAAACATTCCAACTAGATATGCGCAGCCTCACTCAATTCACTAGTATTGAATGAGGTCGCACATTTCTAGTCAGAAAGTTCTCAGGAATATGCATATTGCATACTTGTAGTCACACGACCTCCCGGCAGCAGAGAATCCTGACAGCATGTGTTGTGCGAACTGAGGATTCACAAATCTGCAGTCACATAAAGTGACTTTTGTGCCAAACCTGGACAACCCCTTTAAAAGATTCTACGTGCCCTAACAAGCATTTTAGCAGCTTTATGGCTTGGGACTTTAACTGAAGAAGATATCGGAAACATTTCTTTGTAAACTTATCAGTACTGATGTCTAGACAATTCCAAGAGCCACACTGTGAAAGTGGTAGGGTTTAGCAAAAGGGGATATTTTGGCGGACATTCTTAGGCATCCAGAATTTGGTAAGTATTCTCTATGACAGCTGATCAGTTTTCCATAACGGCATATAGACTTCAAAGTTATACAAACCATCAAACCTCATTTTGTCGGTGCCCATTACCTCCACATGTTCCGTAGACGGCTGCACCTTTATAGGGCTCTCACCTGTCCCATGTTCCAAATCCGATCAGTAGAATAGCTATTGTTTTCCTCTCCAAAAACTGGATGCATGTATTAAAAATCGAGATGGGTGGATCAATTTGTGAGACTCCGGTCCCCTTCTGTCAGGAAGGGGGCCTCGTGAGTCCCCATCTTTATATTAGCCAGGCTGGCATTTCGACATCATCTGTGCGTCAGGCTGCAATGATGACGTTGTGCCAGTCCTGGCTGTTCAAAAGCCGCATCGGAGCTCCTAGAAGGTTCCTAAGCCGTCCAGTGGCCAGACACTACCGACTTGACCAATGGACCATAGCCCAGCGAATAGATCTGCCTATCTCTAATTAAAATACCCTGCAACAACGCGGGCACAGAACTGCATACAATACAATGCCACAGGAGCAGCCTCCTATGGCCAAGTTTACACTGCACAGTTGTGACGCTTCGCAATTCATGTGGGGAAAAAAAATATTATACACACACACACACACACCTTTTACATTTATAAATTTACCTTTTCCAAAATGTGGTTGGTTTTAAAGCAGATTTCTTAACAAAATTCACAATACAAGCTGCATATATTAGATGTAATGAGACTGGTGTAATTACTCTGAAAATCCATACAGGAAAAATATATCTTTGTACCGTGTTAGCCAGTAGATAGAAAAATATTAAAGTTTGAGCGTCCTCAGTGGTTGATACCTTTTAATGGCTAGCTGAATCAGATTTTCTGTTATACTATGCCTGATGGAGTAGTCTCGAAAGCTTGCTATTTATTACCATCTTTTCAGTTAAAAAGGTATCAACTTTTTGAGGACTCACTTTTTAATATTTTTCTGAAAATCCATATATCAGAATGGCTGTATAATCCAGAGATTCTAGGAGTCTAATTATAAAGAGTGAAAAAGCTCATGAGTCTAAATGTATACAGTGGCTTGTGAAATAATTCACCCCCTTTGCTTTTTACCTATTTTGTTACATTACAACCTGTGTTTAAATATTTTTATAATCCAATTTGTGTGTGATGCATCCAGTATTAAATAGTCTAAGTTGGTGAAGTGAAGTGAGAAAAATATAGGCAAAAATTAAATTTATGGGATCAAATAACTAAAAATTGGCATGTGTATATGTATTCACCCCTTTTGCTATGAAGCCCCTACACATTTCTGGTACAAGTAATTCCCTTCATAAGTCACATGCTTAGTGAAAGATTGCACGAAGGTGGACTTTCTAAGTGTTACATGGTCTGTCAGTATATACACACCTTTTCAGAAAGGCCACAGAGACTGCAACACCATTAAGGAAAAGGCACCACCAACCAAACAACACCATGAAGACGAAGGAGATCTCCAAACAAGTCAGAAACAAAGTTGTTGAGAAGTACAAGTCAGGGTTGGGTTATAAAAAATATCCCAATCTTTGATGATCCCCCGGAGCACAATCAAATCTACTATCATCAAATGGAAAGCACATGGTACCACAACCCACCTGCCAAGAGAGGGCCACCCACCAAAACTCTCAGCCCGAGCAAGATGGGAATTAATCAGAGAGGCAGCACAGAGACCAAAGGTAACCCTGAAGGAGCTGCAGAGTTCCCAAGCAGAGACTGGATTATCTGTCGATATGACCACAATAAGCTAGCTGTACACTCCATAGAGTTGGCCTTTATAGAAGAGTGGGCAGAAAAAAAGTATTTACTTACACACAGATGAGGCCAAAATGTAACTTTTTGGCCACCAAGGTAAACACTATGTCTGGCGCCAAACCAACACAGCTCATCACCCCAAGGACACCATCCCCACAGTGAAACATGGTGGTGGCAGCATCATGCTGCGGGCATGTTTTTAGGCAACAGGGAGAGGAAAAATGGTCGGAGGCGAGGGGAAGATGGATGGTACGAAATACAGGGATATTCTTAAGGAAAACCTGTTTCAGTCTGTCAGTGATTTGAGACTGGGATGGAGTTTCACCTTCCAACAAGACAAAGACCCAAAGCATACTGCTAAACAACACTCGAGTGGTTTAAGGGCAAATGTGTAAATGTTTTGGAATGGCCCAGTCAAAGTCCAGACCTTAATCCAATTGAGAATCTGTGGTCAGACTTGAAGATTGCCGTTCACCAGAGGAAACCATCTAACTTGAAGGAGCTGGAGCAATTTTGCCTTGATGAATGGGCAAATACCCCAGTGGCAAGTTGTGGAAAGCTCATAGAGACTTATCCAAAGAGACATGCAGCTGTAATTGACGCAAAAGGAGGCTCTACAAAGTACTGACTTCAGAGGGTGAGAAGTTATGCACACTGAAGTTTTCAGTTATTTTGTCCTATTTGTTGTTTGCTTCACAATAAAATGAAAACCAAATGTTCACAGTTGTAGGCATGTTCTGTACATGAACTGATAGAAACCCTAAAAAAACAAAACAAATTCCAGGCTGTGAGGTAGCAAAACATGAAAAATGCCAAGGGGGTGAATACTTTTGCAAGCCACAGTACAGGCTCAGTCCACCCAGCGTGACTGACAGCTGCAGCTTGTACTGAGGAATGGCAGATCTCAGCAGAAGCAGGGAGGAAAGATGCTGAGGAGCTGTTAATCAGGCTAGATGGGCGGAGATTTAATATTTCAAAAGGATTATACAGGCATTCTAACCTGCATTGTCAAGGTAAGTATACAAGTCTCATTAGGTATAAGATTAATGTAATAATGTATATAGTTTTTATTGTGAAATCTAGTGTTTGAATTTGGAAAAGAATGCAATAAGCATATTTTGGGCACTTTGTAATAGTTTCATTTTTTTTTTCATTACGTTACTGCAAAAACCTTGGGTGCACCTAACAAATGTGCATTGTTTGATGCATCTTTATGAGCCAGAGCCAGAAGTGGATTAAGTTGGAAGCAGAAGACCCTCCTCTAGATTTCCCATACTTTTAAATCTATCTCTGGATTTTGTTTGATAAAAAAAATTCCAATAAAAAAAAAAAATTACCTGCAATGACTTCTTCCATTGAAGATATATTCTTTGGGCCAGGTCATATCCAAGGAGCAGAATGAAGTCCTTTGCTTCCAATGAATCTGTAGTATTAAAATAAAAGGTTTAGTCTTTTGGATGACTGTCTTGATCTGCTAATCAAACAAGCACAAAAAGCAACAGCACACCGCAGGCGACAAGAGACATGGAAATAATCACTATTAAATGGCATTACTAGTATATATGTATTCTATACATCATTTGTGAGCTTCTAGGTCCGTGTTTCGATCTCATAGTCAGCACAAATAAAACTGCATAATTCACTGCAGAGTTCGTGTTGATCTAAAAACAAAAATGATGCTCTGAACACTATGTCAGACATTTTAAGAAATTACCATGCACATAATTTTTTAAGTGTTAAAAATAAGACTAACTAAGGACAGGCGCTCGGTGCTTCACGGCAGGGTCAAACATTTAAATCCACCTTCCCATCAGCTTCTTTTCCCTCCATCTCCACCCACTCTTCTTTGATTGACAGCTCTGGCTTCATAGAGTCAGAGAAGGGCAGAGATAGATGGGAACCAAGCATGTGGGAAGGTGGATTTAAAATGATTGGCCACATCATGGAGCACTGAGCGCCCGTCCTTGGTCTGAACAGTCATTCTGTGCTGACGGAGTCCCTTTAAAGGAGCTTCCTATTCGTGTAAAAAAAAATTACATATGGACCCAGTTTGATTGATTTGTGGTCACTGCAGCTGTCAAGCATCAACCACACCAGGAGAAGGAGAGGAGACTGAAAGGGGGACACTGCTAGTGACGGGCGATCAAATGGTGACTATGGTTTTTGTTTTGTTTTTTTTGCCAAGGAGAGATTAATGCCGCACTCTCAGTATAGTAAGAAGTGACGTAATCACTCCCCTGCACTGCCCAGGTGACTCGGAGAGAGCTCCTACACTGAATAAAACTTCATTTTCTTGGTGTACTTAATCAGCCAGCTACACTGGGTTTTAAAGCTATTTATCTGCAGATTAATCCCAAATTTTATCTCAAGTAAATAGAGTTTTTGGTGATTTTAGATTCCCTCTAAGCTCGTTGCCTTATGCAGGGGTTTTGGTAATGCAATTTGTGTTATTGGTAATGATCACATGGAGCAAAATAAAATAATGTCTTATAGTCTAGATTTTAAATCAGACATGTCACTCTTTCTCACCCACGGCTTTATTTAGCTGGGATTTCACTTGGATCGAATCCCCATTTTTCACTACAAAGTGAAGTAGCTGCTTGTTAGTAAGAAGAAACTAAAAATATTCGTTAAAACCTTTACCTAATTCTACACCCGGGCATCCAAATAGTTCCACCAACTGTCTGGCAAATTGCTCTGGTAACCCGAATCCGGCACAAAACTGGGTCCTTGGAAGGAAACTTGAATAACTTCTTGTTACTGAAATCTGACCATAGGAGCAAATAGAGGTAATTTTATAGAGGTCATCTTCAGAAATAGCGGTTTCGCCTACACTTGTATCTTTTGACCTACAACTTGTACGTCTTCTGGTTAAATCATCGTTACATTCATCAGTGACTGATCCTTTTATATCATTATCTTCTAGTGCATTCTGCATTAGCAATGTTGCATCAGTCCCTTTATAAATAAGGTTTGCTCCATCTCCATACTCGTTTTCCCAAGTTGCTGAGAACATTCTTGGATGCCAAAACGTTGGCGCCAATTTGTAGGTTTTCCTGTGACACTTATGGTATCCTGGCGTTGTCCTCTTAGTTTCCACATGAAGAATGGTATTGTACATAATCTGAAGACACTCATGTTCACTTATCTCCGTCATCAGATCGGGCTCTTCCAGTCTTTTGCACTCTAAGATGTTTTGCTTAAATTTTACAACTTGGTTTTCTTTTATATTTTTGGTAAGTTGATGCTTTGGGAAGTTACAATTTTGAAGCTTGAAACATTTCATAAAATAGAGGCGCAAAGTTTGTGCTGCTAAATCATTAATAAGACTACTGTACAGTTTATAGCCGGAGTTAAGGAAGTCCTGGCCTCTAGAATGGGCCTGGTCTGTAACATGAAACATGGAACCTTTGGAACATGCATGGAGCCAACTGGAAAAAGGTCTTACATGGTTTGTTCTTTTACATAACATACCACTGACCACCAGAAAAAGCAGATAGAAAGAAAGCAAATACTGTCTATGGGTACCTAAAATTTGCACCTCATGTATAGTTTGAGTCTTAGGACTGTCCATAAGGTCTGCAAATCTGGAAATCGATTCAAATAATACAGGCGTGCGAAGAATTGAGCAGCACGACAGTAACGCTGCTAGAGAATCTGATAAATAGGTTTCTTTTTCAAAATAAATATTCTTCACTTGTACTTTTCCAATTTCCTCAGCATCTGTTAGACAATCCCTCATATTATAGTCACTTCTGGTCTCTTCTGCTGCCAGGTTCTCTAGTTCTTCATCCTCTTGAGACGACAAATCATGTTTCTTACTCATGACTTTCCTTCCATTCTTCCGATACCTTCTCCTGTGATGTTTCTCTTTCAGCTTGTAGGTCCTTTAAGAGATGAAAAGAAAAAGCTTAAGAAAAAGGAGAAAACAAAATCCAAGAAGCCAAGGAAAAGATCTCACTCCTCAAGCGAATTGAGTGAAGACAGTTCTAAATCAAAGAAGGAAACGTCACAAAAAAAGTAAAAAAACAAAACACCACAAGAAAGGAAAAACAAAAGGAAAGCGAGAACGTCACTCTCCCTCATCCAGCAGTTCAGAGTCCTCCAGCAATGACTGATCTAACTCGTGCTGATCTAATTGTGCTTTCCATAAATATATGCAAAATCTACGTATTCCACAAGGAACCAAGTCCGAGGATCAAGGTTAGAATTACGCACAATGCAATGTTAAGACGCTGGAAGGATCAGTGGGAACCCCAGCACAGTTATGATTTGCTATATTTTTTATGTTTTTCCCTCAAAAAATTAAAGAAATCAGTAAAAAAAGGAAGAGTAAAGTACTTTTTTTTCGTAAATGTTCAGAAGACTTTTTGCATAATTAGGTTATACAATTCAATTTCTTTACACCTATGATTCAATAGACATCTTTTCTCCTGGACGAGGAGAAAAGATGGCTGGAAAAAAACAAACCCATTCCTTAGACCATCTGTAAGAATTATGACTAGCAGGACAGAACCCCACCGATTACAGAAGCAGCTTCCTTACACAAATACTTCTGGTCATTAGTTGTTCGGTACTGTTCTACCACAGGTCAAGAACGGTCATGAGGACATCAAAATCTACAACTTCTGCAATGTGCCTACAATAAGGAAGAGCTCATGACTCCCAATGGAACTATGTAACTGGGCCATTCACCATTTATACTACTGCGGTCTTGTGCCTCCTCATTCACCGGGGCCCATGTGGCCACTGCTACTTTCTTCCATATGTCTACACCCCAGATTAGGATGTAGATAGTTATTTTGACAAAGGGGTCTTCTGCAACAAAACTAATCATTAAGACCAGACTCACTAAAGTGATTTTTTTGCCTTTGTATTCTCTGCTCAAAGAGGTGTGAATTACCTCTATGACGGACTCCTTGCCAGAGACGGACTACACCTCAACAAACCCGGGAAACACACATTCGCCAGGAGACTCGCAACACTCATCAGGAGGGCGTTAAACTAGAAGAAGAGGGGATGGGAAGAAAAACGCCGGACACGAACATGCAACCAGAGAACATACTAATGAAAGATATGAAGTGCGACAAAGAAGGTCCAAGACAAGATGCTTGGAAGGGAGGTAAGAAAATTTCTAATACAATCCACAGGGAGAAGATTGGAACAAAACAAAATCGTGTAAACTGCATGCTAGCAAATGCCAGGAGCCTGACAAACAAGATGGATGAACTGGAAGCAGAAATATCTACAGGTAACTATGACATAGTGGGAATAACCGAGACATGGTTAGATGAAAGCTATGACTGGGCAGTTAACTTACAGGGTTACAGTCTGTTTAGAAGGGATCGAAGAAGTCGGAAAGGGGGTGGAGTCTGTCTATATGTAAAGACGTGTCTAAAGCCTACAATACGGGAGGATGTATGGGAGGGAAATGAGGAGGTCGAGTCCTTATGGGTGGAGGAGATACATGGGGCAAAAAACAATAATAAAATTATCATAGGAGTCTGTTATAAACCACCAAATATAGCAGAAGCCACGGAAAGTCTATTAATGAGACAAATAGACGAAGTAGCAAAAAATAACGAGGTGATTATTATGGGGGACTTCAACTACCCCGATATAGACTGGGAAACCGAAAGCTGTAGATCTCAGAAAGGAAACAGGTTTCTGTCAATTATCAAAGACAATTATTTGTCACAACTTGTGCAGGAACCAACTAGAGGGACGGCCCTTTTAGACTTAATATTAACTAACAGGCCAGACAGAATAACTGAGGTGCAGGTCGGGGGTCACCTGGGAAATAGTGACCACAACATTATACAATTCCACATGTGCTTCAGTAGGGTGCCCAGCAAGGGAGTCACAAAAACACTGAACTTCAGGAGGGCAAAGTTTGATCAGCTAAGAGATGCCCTTCACCTTATAGACTGGGATAGTATCTTTAGTAATAGGAGCACGGATAGAAAATGGGAAATTTTCAAAACAGTCCTACATAGTCACTGTAGAAGGTACATACCTTATGGGAATAAAAGGGCTAGGAATAGGAGGAAGCCAATGTGGCTAAATAAGGAAGTCAAGAGGGCAATGAAAACCAAAAAAAGGGCTTTCGGTAAACTTAAACAAGAAGGCAGCGTGGAAGCGCTAATATCTTATAGGGAAAAAAACAAAATCTGTAAGAAACAAATAAGAATAGCAAAAGAGGAGACAGAGAGACTAATTGCCAAGGAAAGTAAAACGAATCCCAAACTGTTCTTTAACTATATAAACAGTAAAAGGATTAAAACAGATGGAGTTGGCCCATTGAAAAATAACCTGGGTAAAATCATAGAGGGCGATGAGGGTAAAGCAAACCTACTCAATAGCTTCTTCTCCACTGTTTTCACGAAAGAAAACAATTTATCGGAGGAAATGCAGAGTGATAAAGTAAACCCTCCGCTAAATATCACCCACCTAACCCAGGAGGAAGTTCAGAAACGCCTAAATAATATCAAAATAGACAAGTCACCAGGCCCAGATGACATACTCCCCCGGGTACTAAAAGAATTAAGTAATGTGATAGACAGACCGCTGTATCTTATATTCAAGCACTCTTTATGGACAGGGACTGTCCCACTTGACTGGCGCCAAGCAAATGTGGTACCAATATTCAAAAAGGGGTCTAAAAGTGACCCTGGGAACTATAGACCAGTCAGCTTAACGTCTGTTGTGGGTAAATTGTTTGAAGGATTTCTTAGAGATTCTATTGTAGAATATCTTAATGATAATAACTGTCTAACTCCATATCAACATGGATTCATGAGGGATCGCTCCTGCCAAACAAACCTAATGGCCTTCTACGAGGAGGTGAGCTCACAGCTGGACCGGGGAGAGTCAGTGGATGTTGTATACCTTGACTTCTCCAAAGCGTTTGATACCGTGCCACACAAAAGGTTGGTATATAAAATGAGAATGCTTGGTCTGGGGGATAATGTGTGCAAGTGGGTAAATAGCTGGCTGAGTGATAGAAAGCAGAGGGTGGTTATCAATGGAGTAAGCTCAGGGGGTGTCAGGGTTACTAGCGGGGTGCCTCAAGGGTCTGTCTTGGGCCCTATATTATTTAATATATTTATTAATGATCTAGTGGAAGGGTTGCATAGTAAAATAGCAATATTTGCAGATGATACTAAACTTTGTAAAGTAGTTAATACAGATGAGGATAGGGCACAGCTACAGGAGGATTTAGATAAATTGGGGAGTTGGGCCAAAAAATGGCAAATGGGGTTCAATGCCGATAAATGTAAGGTCATGCACATGGGAAAGAAAAACAGCAGTCACCCATACATATTAAATGGGAAACCGTTGGGGAAATCTGACATGGAGAAGGACCTGGGCGTCTTGGTTAATAGCAAATTAAATTGGAGTGCCCAGTGTCAGGCAGCAGCTGCAAAGGCAAATAGAGTCATGGCATGCATCAGAAGAGGAATAGGGGCATATGATGAGAACATTGTTCTTCCTCTGTATAAAGCGCTGGTAAGGCCGCACTTAGAATATTGTGCACAGTTCTGGGCTCCGGTGCTCAGGAAAGACATATTGGAGCTAGAGAGGGTACAAAGGAGGGCGACTAAGGTAATAAAGGGAATGGAGGGACTAGAATACCCAGAGAGGTTGTCAAAATTAGGCCTATTTACGTTGGAAAAGAGAAGGCTTAGGGGAGACCTCATAAACATGTATAAATACATCAGGGGGCAGTACAGAGATCTCTCCCATGACCTGTTTATACCAAGGATGGTGACAAAGACGAGGGGGCACACTATGCGTCTGGAGGAAAGGAGGTTCCTGCACCAGCATAGAAGGGGATTCTTTGCGGTCAGAGCCGTGAGACTCTGGAACTCTCTGGGAGAGGAAGTGGTGATGTCCAACTCACTTAATGAGTTTAAGAGAGGCCTGGACGCCTTTCTTGAGAACAATAAAATTACATCTTATGCTTAGTGATAGTTAATTAATCCAGGGATTTAATCTGACTGCCAGATTGGAGTCGGGAAGTGAATTTTTCCTCAATGATGTAAATTGGCCTATACCGCATGGTTTTTTTTTTGCCTTCCCCTGGATCAACGCTGCGGAATAGCTGCAGTGCACAAGAAATAGGCTGAACTCGATGGACGCTTGTCTTTTTTCGGCCTTATAAACTATGTAACTATGTATGTAACTATGTAAGCTGATATTTAAGGCTATGTTCACACATAGCGTTTTTGCTGCGTTTTTTTTTCTGCAGCAAAACCTGCTCTCTTGGCAGTGAAGAAGCAACGTAAAAAAAAACAGGTTTCGCTGATTTTTTCGTCTCACTTTTGCTGCGTTTTTTACTGCGGTTTTGTAAGTCTTCCTTTGTCTCTTGTACATGCTGCTAACTTTTAGTGCAGAAAAAAATAACGTAATTCAACTTCCTCAGGTTTCGGCAACAAAAACGCAGCAAAACCTGATACCCGCGTTTTTGCACTATCCATTGCTTTCTATGGGTGAAAAACGCTGCAAAAAGCTGAAAGAACGCTGAAAGAAGTGATATGCTGCATTTAGCAAAAACAATGGTAAAAAAAAAACAAAAACCTATGTGCTTGAAATTTCTGAAATCTCAGACTTTACTGGTACTGCAAAAAAAGCAGCAGAAAATTAGCATAAAAAAATGCCACTTGTGAACATAGCCTAAGCGGTCGCTTGGGTTTCTTGGCTATTTAGGACCCCCAATAGAAGTTAATGGAAAGAGCAGCGCAGATGTCTGTGGACGGTGCACATGTCTATTCTCAAGTTACTGTGTGTGTAGGTCACATAGGTGGGATTGGCATCTACTAGACATTTATGGTACATTCTGTAGATAGTGCATAAATCTAAGATAAGAGAAATATTAAAAGGATCGTGGTTCGTTAGCAATGCTGCCATGTCTTCCGCTGTTAGTTTTAAATAAAAACTGTGCTAACCTGTCATCAGGATTGTGCTAAGTAAACTACATGCAGTGTCAGGTTGGCGCCGTTACACTGATTAAAATGATATTTGGCTTGATGAAATCCGTCCTGTGGTTCTTGTGTAATCTTTATTTGCAGTTTGGAGATAATGATATGCTTGTGCTCCGGGGCGGCCTATGTGCAGGGTGGCCTGTGCCAGAGCACCAAAGAAAGCTCCGCCCACAGACCGCCCTGGAGAACAAGCATATCATTATCTCCAAACTGTAAAAGGGTAAACAATAACCACAGGATGGATTTCATCAACCCAGATATAATTTTAATTAGTTTAACGGCGCCAACCTGACAGTGTAGGTAGTTTACTTAACCCAATCCTGATGACAGGTTCCCTTTAATTATTTAGAAAGTATTAAAGCAATACAGTTTTCCAAGTACTATATAAACTATCACAATGTAATAAAAGAGCAGAGTTCCGGTTACTGCTCAGCAGCCAGCCATGTGGTACTGAACAAAATTTGTTTGTAGCAGGTTCAGGATAAACAGTAGGTTATAGCCCAAAAGCATGTGATTAGGCAACATATAAACTCCAAGCCCTGGAAGATAACAGAGCAACCAGTTTCCTTCAACATTTTAATAACTACAGTATAATGATAATCTTTTTATTTACATAGCGCCAACATATTCCGTAGCGCTTTACAATTCAGACAATTTACAGACATTATCGGCAGTGTCCCCATTGGGGCTCACAATCTACATTTCCAATCAGTATGTCTTTGCAGTGTGGGAGGAAACCGGAGAACCCGGAGGAAACCCACGCAAACACGGGGAGAACATACAAACTCCTTGCAGATGTTGTCCTTGGTGGCATTTGAACCCAGGACCCCAGCGTTGCAAGGCTGCAGTGCTAACCACTGAGCCACAGTGCTGCCCATGAAGTTTCTACTAGTAAGTGTACCCGAGATATTGAAATTAGACTGTAAGCCTCACTTAGAACAGGTTAAATAGGCTTTCCCACAATTGACATACAGGTGCTTCTCACAAAATTAGAATATCATCAAAAACTTAATTTCAGTTCTTCAATCCAAAAAGTGAAACTCATATATTATATAGAGTCATTACAAACATAGTTATCTATTTCCAGTATTTATTTCTGTTAATGTTGATGATTATGGCTTACAGCCAATGAAAACACAAAAGTCATTATCTCAGTAAACTAGAATAATTAACAAAAAACATCTGCAAAGGCTTCCCAAGCATTTAAAAAGGTTTCTTATTCTGCTTCAGTAGGCTCCACAATCATGGGGAAGACTGCTGACTTGACAGATGTCCAGAAGGCAGTCATTGACACGCTCCACAAGGAGGGTAAGCCACAAAAGGTCATTGCTAAAGAAGCTGACTGTTCACAGAGTGCTGTATCCAAGCATATTAATGGAAAGTTGAGTGGAAGGAAAAAGTGTGGTAGAAAAGGGTGCACAAGAAAGCGGGATAACCGCAGCCTTGAAAGTATTAAGTATTCAAAAATTTGGGGGAGATTCACAAGAAGTGGACTGCTGCTGGAGTCATTGCTTCAAGAGCCACCACACTCAAGACGTATCCAGGACATGGGCTACAAGTGTCTCATTCCTTGTGTCAAGCCACTGATGACCAATAGACAACGCCAGAAGCGTCTTACCTTGGCCAAGGAGAAAAAGACCTGGACTCTCAGTGCTCCAAGGTATTGTGTTAAGATGAAAGTAAATGTTGCATTTAATTTGGAAATCAAGGTCCCAGACTCTGGAGGAAGAGTGGAGAGGCCACAATCCAAGCTGCTTGAGGTCTAGTGTGAAGTTTCCACAATCAGTGATGGTCTGGGGAGCCATATCATCTACTGGTGTAGGTCCACTGTGTTTTATCAAGACCAAAGTCAGCACAGCCGCCTACCAGGAAATTTTAGAGCACTTCATGCTTCCCTATGCCGACAAGCTTTTTGGAGATGGGAATTTCATTCTCCAGCAGGATTTGGCACCTGTCCACACTGCCAAAAGTACCTATACCTGGTTTATATACAACAGTATCACTGTGCTTGATTGGCAGCAAACTCGCCTGACCTTAACCCCATAGAGAATCTATTATAGAGAATCTATGAGGTATTGTCAAGAGGAAGATGAGAGACACCAGACCCAACAATGCAGACGAGTTGAAGGCTGCTATCAAAGCAACCTGGGCTTCCATAACACCTCAGCAGTGCCACAGGCTGATCGCCTCCATGCCACGCCGCATTGATGCAGTAATTGATGCAAAAGGAGCCCGACCAAGTATTGAGTGCATTTACTGAACATACATTTCAGTAAGCCAACATTTCGGATTTTAAAATCATTTTTCAAGCTGTTGTTCTAAAGTATTCTAATTTACTGAGATAATGACTTTTGTGTTTTCATTGGCTGTAAGCCATAATCATCAACATTAACAGAAATAAACACTTGAAATAGATCACTGTCTGTAATGACTCTATATAATATGAGTTTCACTTTTTGTATTGAAGAACTGAAATAAATAAACTTTTTGATGATATTCTAATTTTGGGAGAAACACCTGTATATGCAGTGGGGAAAATAAGTATTTGATACACTGCCGATTTTGCAAGTTTTCCAACCTACAAAGAATGGAGAGGTCTGTAATTTTTATCGTAGGTACACTTCACCTGTGAGAGACAGAATCTAAAAATAAAAGCCAGAAAATCACATTGTATGATTTTTAAATAATTAAATTGCATTTTTTTGCATGAAATAAGTATTTGATCACCTACCAACCAGCAAGAATTCTGGCTCTCACAGACCTGTTAGTTTTTCTTTAAGAAGCCCTCCTACTCTGCACTCATTACCTGAATTAATTGCACCTGTTTGAACTCGTTACCTGTACTAAAGACACCTGTCTGCACACTCAATCACACTCTAACCTCTCCACCATGGCCAAGACCAAGAGCTGTCTAAGGACACCAGGCACAAAATCATATAATGTGATTTTCTGGTTTTTATTTTTAGATTCTGTCTCTCACAATTGAAGTGTACCTACGATAAAAATTATAGACCTCTCCATTCTTTGTAGGTGAGAAAACTTGCAAAATCGTCAGTGTAGCAAATATTTATTTTGCCCACTGTAACCTACTCACAGGATACACAGCGATAAATGTCTGATAAGTGGAGTGCACTTTGATCACTAGAAAGGGGTTCCAAGCTGCTGGTTGGTCCCTGCTCCCTCCATGAACGAGAATGGGGGATGCAGTTCTTATATGGGACAGGTGAATACAGCGCTCAGCTGTTTCCAGCCTAATAAATTAATCAATGTAATGAAGTTGCAGGCTGCATCCCTGAGCACCACTCCATTCACACTCCACCTCACTTCAGTTGTGTAGCGAGGAGGAACAGGTTTCTATGGACGCAGCAGATCATTCCAGCAATCAAACATTGCCCGCCCCATAGTCATGTGGTAAAAGTAAAATTGTGGGATAATATTCTGTATTACAAGGTTTTCCACCCATTCCTTTTATTTTACATATGGCCAAAGTCCAAATATTTTTTACTTTGTGCATTTGAGGGGAGGAGGAGCAGCCGCTCGATGGGCCATGCACCCTCTTACCCTGTTCTCTTCATAGGGATTTAATCAGAACTAAGCTGGATCCTCTCTCTTCCCTAGTACATGATGGTTCAGACAAAGGCGAGTCAATACAGCTAGGATCTGCCTGGGACATACTGTAGTGTTCAAAAGATTAACAGTGTGTTCAAAAACATGAGTTAAGTACAAATTCTTTACACCAGTTTTTATTTCCATGCATTGGGAACATTGCACACTATTTTCTAATTCAAAACATGAAGAGAAATGTATATAATTTTTAACTATTTTACAGAAAATAACAAAAAATGAACATTGGGCTGTTCTAAAAAATAGTGTCTGTATTTGCCTTTACAAACTCACAATGTGTACTCTTTTTTTGAGGATTTAGCATTCCTGTGAATCACTAACCTAATAAACCAATACATAACCTAATCAACCAACTTCTGGCACCTGTCAACTGTTATTCCAGCCCAGTATGCTTAGACTACATCCCACAATTTTATATACAGTTGTGCGCTGCTCAAGGTGTGCCGAGAGTCTCCCTCCTGAGCCCTAAAGTACAGACCCCCATCACCAACCTAAGCGCTGACGATCTGGCCACTTATTTCCTACAAAAAAATCAATCATATCCGGCAAGACATTCTTGCACAATCCCCTCAGAGTCTGGATTCCCTTCCCTCGGTCACCTCAAGTTCACTTTCCATTTTCGAGCCGGTCACAGAAGAAGAAGTGACCAGACTCCTCGCTTCTACTTGCCCTACAACCTGCAACAGTGACCTTATTCCCTCACATCTCCTTCAGCTCCTTTCCCCTGCTGTCACTACCCACCTAACTAAATATTTAACCTCTCTCTTTCTTCGGGTACCTTTCACTCTTCATTCAAACATGCCATCATAACCCCTTTACTTAAAAAGCCATTCATGGACGAGAACTGAACTGCTAACTACAGACCTGTCTCTTATCTTCCCTTCATCTCTAAACTCCTGGAATGCTTGGTCCACTCCCATCTAATCCACTCTTTCTCAGATAACTCTGTCCTCGACCCTCTACAATCTGGTTTCCGCTCCTTACACTCCACTGAAACTGCCCTCACTAAAATCTCTAATGATCTACTAACAGCTAAATCTAATGGTCACTACTCCCTGCTGTTTCTCTTGGATTTCTCTGCAGCATTCAACACTGTGGATCACCATCTCCTCCTCACTATGCTCTGCTCTATAGGCCTCAAGGACACCATTCTCTACTGGTTCTCCTCCTATCTCTCTGACCGCTCTTCTTCCTCTAATCTTCCTCTTACTATCGGGGTTCCACAAGGATCAGTCATAGGTCCCCTCCTCTTCTCCTTGTATACTGCCCCTATTGGACAAACCATCAGCAGATTTGGTTTCCAGTATCATCTCTATGCTGATGACACCCAAATATACACCTTCATCTGAGATCACCCCCACCCTAATACAAAATACCAGTGATTGTCTGTCCACTGTCTCTAACATCATGTCTTCCCTCTATCTGAAACTGAATCTCTCCAAAACTGAACTCCTTGGTTTTCCTCCTTCTACTAACTTACCTATACCTGACTTTTCAATTTCCTTGCGTGGCGCCACCATATCCCCCAAGCAGCAAGCTCGCTGTCTTGGAGTCATATTTGGCACACAACTTTCCTTTATTCCCCATATACAATCACTCGCTCATGTCACCTGCACCTCAAAAACATCTCCAGAATCCGACCTTTTCTCACCTTTGACTCTGCAAAAAACTCTTACTGTCGCTCTTATTCACTCTCGTCTGGACTACTGAAACTCTCTTCTAATCGGTCTCCCTCTAAACAAACTAACTGTCTCCTCTCCAATTCATTCTGAATGCAGGAGCCAGGGTCGTATTTCTATCAAGCCGCTTCACCGACGCCTCTACCCTGTGCCAGTCATTATACTGGTTACCTATTCACTACAAAATACAATACAAACTCATCTCTCTCACCCACAAAGCTCTCCACAATTCTGCACCGCTCTACATCTCATCCCTCATTTCTGTCTATCGCCCCTCCCGTGCCCTCCGTTCTGCAATTGATCTAAAACTAGCATCCTCCTTAATCCGAACCTCACACCTCCGTCTCCAAGACGTGCCACCCCAGTTTTCTGGAATGCACTGCCCCAAACGATCCGACTGATATCTAGCCTCCATATCTTCAAACATGCTTTAAAAACGGATCCGTTTAGACAAGCCTATCACCTCAACTTACCAACCTAACTCTCCAGTTTCCTCCTAAATGTTAATCTTAATCTGCCCCTGTTTATTCATCTGTCTCCACATCCTCCATGCACCAAATACCACACGGTGACTGCACTTAGACAGATACTGGCTGATGACCATGTTCTACCTATTGTGTCCCCCCATTTCCATGTAGTTTGTAAACTTGCGAGCAGGGCCCTCACTCCACCTGTAACTGTTGAAATATGATACATTGTATTGCATTGTCTGTACATGTCCCTACTTAATTGTAAAGTGCTGCGGAATATGTTGGCGCTATATAAATAAAAATTGTTATTATTATTATTAATGGTTTCAAGGTAAACTACTGATTTACTGATCTGGCAGTAGACAGAGACCTACTTTGTTGTGCTAAGCTTATTATTAGGGTATGTGCACACGATGCAGAAATGAAGCAGAAAATTTCTGCATCTCCCTAGCAGAAAAAACGCATGCAGATTGTGCATGTGTTTTTCCTGCAGAATACATGCGGATCCACATGCGTTTCCGCATGTGGATTGACAAGCGCTTTCCAGGCGATTTTAGCATCACTTGGAAAGTGCTTGACAACTAGGTCACACTGTATAAATCCATGCAACCGGCATGGATTTATATAGTGTGACCCGAGAGAATGGTAAAAATAAAAAATAAATGTATACTTACCCTCTGATGACCCGCGCTGTCCTGCTCAATCTGTTCTCCCTCGCCAGCAACTTTGAATTGAAAGACCTGCCGATGTCAGCGTCAAATGACCCGTCACATGACTCTGACGTCAGCGCAGGTCCTTCACTGCAAAGTGCCGGGAACCAAGCAGGAGCGCTGCGTGGGCCGACAGAAGGTAATTATACATTTATTTTTTATTTTATTCTTGTTTTACAGCTTTTTTTAATGGTACCTGGGTGTGGATGAGACTCTCCTCTCATCTACACCCGGGTACCATCCGCACATTAGAATGCGCCAATAACGCAAGTACAGATGCAGTCTTGCGGAATTGGCGTGTTCTAATGCAAGTCAATGGCGGCGAAAACGCCGCGTTTACACAAAATTAATTGACATGCTGTGGATTTTTGAGCGCAGCGTTTACGCTGCGGAAAAATCCGCATCATGGGCTGCCCTTCTACCATGCGTTTTTAATGTGTTTCCGCGGCGTTTACGCAACTGCAAAAACGCCGCGGAAACGCATTAAAAACGCATCGTGTGAACTCAGCCTTAGTCAACAATGTGGTGGGTGGAGATTGACACCCCCACCACCACCTCAAAAATTGAAGGTCTATTGTAAGAATCCAATAAACCCACTTAAATATGACCTACAAGTTCTTATTATTATTATTTTTTTTTTTAAAACAGAGATTAACCCCTTAAGGACTCCTTTTGTTTTCCCTCCCCTTATTGCAAGAGCCATAACTTTTTTAATTTTCTGTCCACATGGCCGTATGAGGGCTTGTTTTTTGTGGGACCAGTAGTACTTTTGAATGACACCATTCATTTTATCATGTGATGTACTGTAAAGTGGGAAAAAATTACAAGTGTGACAAAATAGAAAAAAAAAAAAAAAAAAATCACAATTCAGCAATTTTTTTTTTTTTTTTTTCATTTACAGCATTCATTTTACTGTAAAACTGACCAGGCAATATGATTCTCCAGGTCAGTAGTATTACAGCGATACCAAACATGCATTACTTTTTGTTTTATTTAAGTGATAAAAAAAAAATCTGAAATTTGTGAAGAAGAAATTCATGTTTCACATTTTCAGGATATGGAGCTGTAGGAGGGTTTGGTTTTTGCTCAATGAGATGATGTTTTCATTAATATCATTTTGGGGTAAATACAATCTTATGATCACCTTTTATTACTTTTTCTGTGTTGTTGTGACAACCAAAAAAACCGCAATTCTGGTGTTTTCTTTTTCTCGTCACGCAGTTTACCAATTGGATTAATTTATTTTGTATTTTGATAGATCGGACTTTTATGAAAGTAGCAATACCAAATATGTGTATTTTTTAATTTGTTTTCTTAATTTTTTTAATGGTGGAGGGAAAAGGAGGGCAATTTGAACTTTTATTTATTTTTTTAACTTTTCACTATATTTCTTAATTCACTTATGGCACTTGAACCTGCGACCATCCAATTGGTTGTGGTACACACAGCAGTGCTACAGTACTGCTGTGTATAGAGAAAAAAACACAGCCTATGAATGCCAGCTAAACGCTGGCTATCACAGAAGAACAGACACGACAAGCATGGAGGTCTTCAGCAGATCCCCAGCTGTTATTAGTGTCCTATGATTGCGTTGCAGAAGCGCCGATCAGTAGTTAGAACAGCGTACCCTCCTATCAACGCGCGCTTAATGCCACGGTCGTAGATTGACAGTAGCATTTAGCAGGTTAACAGGCTGTTAAAGGCAGATGATGGCTGATCACACCTATCATCTGCTGGGAAATGTGGGCTCAGCTTGCAAGCCCGTATCGGAAGTAGAAAAACGACATATGGCGGTCATAGTACATCATATGTCATTTAGGGGTTAAATTATAAGACTTTTCTCAAATATGTATCACTTTACTAGAGTGAGAGCAAAATCTGGTGAGATTCTCTTCCCTTGGACGTATGAACTGTGAGGGGAAAATCTGATCTTATTCAGCATCTGAATGGTGAAATGGAGCCTTGTGCACAAATCTGGCAGGTTATGGACAGTTTTTCCGACTTTTGGTCCAAAGAATGTAAGTGGACAATTCACCTATTTTTTTCTTATAAATTCACCTAAAGTAAATCCATGAAATGCAAATCATAAAATATTCAGTTGAAGATGAGAAAAATTGTATCAGCTGTGAATTAAGATATCCCTGTGTAATGTAGAAAATAAGTTATCAGCTGCCTGTAAAGGATTAATCTGAGTATCAACCTACATACAGGACAGTCACAGCACTGCAGCTGCTGATACTATCCGCCTTCTCCTCCTGCTGCTCCATAACACACAGGAATCCATCTTACATCTCTTATTATCCAACTACATCAATTATGAAAAAAGATGCCAGGCGCCACCCCTGTGCATAAAGACGATAGTGCCTCCCCTCTGTTTACATGATGAACACTCTCATTCATCCGCCCTACACATTGGTATCTTTTAGCTGAGCAACAGAAAGTTTCACACAGCTGTCTAATAGTGAGACAGGAAAGATCCCTGACTTGAGCATCTCTTTAAAGTGGCAAAAATATATCACCAAGAAAATTGGATGATGAATTGTGTAAGCAAGAGTGAGAAGTAAGCCAGCCTGAGAGTTAAACTGAAAACCAGTAGAATCTTAAGAAATACATAAAGCATTCTGTACCACATGATCAATATATAAGGAGTTGAAGGATTTGTTCTGAACAAGAAGCCACGCTTGTCCATAAGCTGTATCTGGTGTTTGAGCTCACCATCCATAAAATGAATAGAGTTGGACTGAGCCAATCACAATCCATACCCAAGAGTGCTGAACCTTTTCCATTAATCTAGAACAGACAGAACAGGATAGGCCACAAGTGTCCAATAGATGTACAGTTGGGTCCAGAAATATTTGGACAGTGACAGAATCTTCGTGATTTGGGCTCTGCATGCCATTTTTTTTGTTTAAACTAAAACAACTGAGATGCAATTGAATTGGAGACTTTCAGGTTTAATTAAAGGGATTGAACAAAAATATGTGAAACATTTAGGAATTGCAACCATTTTTTTCTACAAAGCCTCCTCATTTCAGGGGCAGAAAAATAATGGGACAAATTAACCTTTACCACAAATAAAATGTTCATTTTTAACACTTTGTAGAGAATCCTTTGCAATGAGGGCCTGAAGTCTGGAAGCCATGGCGTCACCAAACTCTGGGTTTCTTCCTGTGATGCTTTGCAGCCTTTAAAGCAGCTGAATTCAGTTGTTGCTTGTTTGTGGGTCTTTCTGCCTTAAGTTTTGTCTTAAGCATGTGAAATGCTGCTCGATGGGGTTGAGATCTGGTGATTGACTCAGCTATTGCAGAATATTCCACTTCTTTGTCTGGGTTGCTTTCGCAGTATGTTTTGGGTCACTGTCCATCTGTACTGTGAAGCCTCGTCAAATCAATCTTGCGGCATTTGGTTGAATCTGAGCAGAAATTATTACCCTGTACACTTCAGAATTCATCCTGCTGCTTCTGTCAGTCACATCATCGGTAAACACTTGTGACCAAGTGTCATTGAAACCATGCATGCCCATGCCATCACACTGCCTACAACATGTTTTACAGAACATGTAGTAAGCTTTGGATCATCATGAGCCGTTGCAAGCCTTCTCCATACTTTCCTCTTCTCATTGTTCTGGTACAAATTGATTTTCGTTTCATCTGTCCAAAGAATGCTTTTTCCAGACCTGGGCTGACTTATTTAGATGTTTTTTTGGCAAAGTCTAATCTGGCCTATTTTTTAAGGCTGATTAATGGTTTGCACCTTGTGGTGAACCCCCCGTTTTTGCTCTCATGAAGTCTTCTCTGTATGGTAGACAGATACTGAAACATCTTACTGAAGATTGTTCTTCACTTGGGTTGATGTTATGAAGGGGTTTTTCTTCACCATGGAAATAATTCTGTGATCATTCTCAACTATTGTCTTCTGTGGACGTCCAGGCATTTTTGCGTTCCCAATCTCACCCGGGTGTGCCTTTTTTTTTTCCCAGAATGTACCAAACTGTTGATTTCGCCACTCCTAAGATTTTTGCTATCTCACTGATGGATTTATTTATTTTTCTCCAGTTTAATGATGGTTTGTTTCTCTTCCATTGAGAGCTCCTTTGACCACATGTTGTTGTTCACAGCAACAGCTTCCAAATGCAAACGCCACACCTGGAATCAGCTCCAGACCTTTTACCTGCTGCTTAACTGATAATGGATTAAAGAGGGAAAAGCCCATGCAGCTCATTTAAGAGCTTTTGAGATAAATTGTCCAATTACCTTTGGTCACATTAAAAAGAGGCAGCTATATATTAAATAGCTGTAATTCCTAACCTCTTAGGGCCCCGTCACACTAAGCGATGCAGCAGCGATCCCGACAACGATACGACCTGTCAGGGATCGTTGCTGCATCGCTAATACATCGCTGGTGAGCTGTCAAACAGGCAGGCTCACCAGCGATCAGGGGAGCAGCGACATCGTGGAAAGAATCGTTCCACGATGTCCTGCTCCCGTTACCAGCCTGCTGCAAGCAGGAGCAGGCTGGTAACTATGGTAAACATCGGGTTACTAAGTGCGCGTGTGCCCCTAGTAACCCGCTGTTTACCATGGATACCACTCTGCTACGGTGCGCCGGGAGCCTCCGCGCACCGTAGCAGAGTGGTATCCATGGTAAACAGCGGGTTACTAAGTGCGCGCGTGCCCCTAGTAACCCGATGTTTACCATAGTTACCAGCTAGATCGTTGGTCCCGCTGGTCACACACAGCGATGTGTGCTGGCCAGCGGGAGGCCAACGACCAAAAAATGGTCCAGGACACTTTGCAGCGATCAGCGACCTCACAGCAGGGGCCTGATCGTTGCAAAGTGTCACACACAGCGACATCGCTGGTGAGGTCGCTGGTGAGTCACCAAAACCGTGACACAGCAGCAATATCGCTAGCGATATCGCAATGTGAGACGGGGGCTTTACTCCAATTAGAATGTGAATAGCCTAAAATTAAAGCTGTGGGTCTGCACTTTCAGCCCATAATGATTATATAACTGTATCTTGTGTTTTGGTAAACCGCTAAAATGCCAATGCTTGTGTCACTGCCAATTATTTCTGGACCTAACTGTGGGTCCCAGAGGCAAGACTCTGCAACTGGTGGATTTTTATGGCCTATTCTGTGGACAGGCCATAAATGTCACAAATAGAAAAACTCCTTTATTCACAAAATTAGTAACCCTTTGTAGTGATTCATGCTGTAAGGTAGGCATTGGGTAGTGTTCACACAGGAAATGTGTGAACGTGCAGTTTTATTGCTTTCATAAAACTCCAAGGGGCTCAAAACAAAAACAACAACTTCTGAGCACAAAGGTATCACAGCAAATAAACAGTTCATTTAGCAAGCACATACAGAGGCATGTAAAAGTGTGGACATCCCTGGACAAAATTACTGTTATTGTGAACAGTTAAGAAAGTTAAAGATTAAATGATCTCTAAAAAGGTCTAAAAGTTAAAAAGGACACATTTGCTTTGAATTTTAGACAAAAAATATACATATTTTCTCATCTTTTACATTTTAAAAAGTACATAAAATGAAAATGGCAGATGCAAACGTTTAGGCACCCAGCATGGATAGTACCAAGTAGCACCCCCTTTTTGAAAAATTTCACAGCTCAAACGCTTTTTGTAGCCAGACAAGAGTCTTTCAATTCTTGTTTGAGTGATTTTTATCCATTCTTACTTAGAAAATTCTTCCAGTTTTGTTAGATTCCTTGGTCATTTTGCATGCACTGCTATTTTGAGGTCTAGCCACAGATTTTCAATGATGTTTAGATCAGGCGACTCTGAGGGCCATTGTAAAACCTTCAGCTTGCGCCTTTTGAGGTAGTCTATTGTGGATTCTGATGTGTGTTTAGGATCATTATCCATTTGTAGAAGCCATCCTCTTTTCAACTTCAGTTCAGATGGAGTTATGTTTGCATCAAGAATTTGTTGAAATTTCATTGAATCCATGCATTTCCATCCCAAGAAATCTTCCCTGTGCCATTGGCTGCAACACAACCCAAAGCACGATTCATCCACCCCCATACTTAATGGTTGGCGAGATGCTCTTTTCATTAAATTGTGTTCCTTTTTTTCCGCCACACATCCCTTTGATCATTGTGGCCAAAGAGTTCTATTTAGACCACATTGGTCCACAGGACTTGTTTCCAAAGTGCATCAGGCTTGTTTAGATGTTCTTTTGCATACTTCTGATACTTTATGGTGTGGATGCAGGAGGTTTTCTTCTGATGACTCTTCCATGAAGGTCACATTTGTCTCTGAACAATGTACCTCAACTACAGAGTCTGCTGAATTTTTCTGAAGGTTTTTTGCAGTCTAATGCGGGTTCAGATTTGCCCCCCTAGCAATCCTACGAGCAGCTCTCACTCAAATTTTTCTTGATCTTCCAGACCTCCACTGTTCCTGGTAACTGCCATTTCTTAAGTACATTTCGAATTGAGGAAAGGGCAACTTGAAAATGCTTTTCTATCTTCTTATAGCCTTCTCCTGCTTTTTGGGCCTTCACCATTTTCATTTTCAGAGTGCTAGGCAGCTGCTTAGAAGAACCCACAGCTGCTGTTTTTTGGCCCAAGGTTAGAGGAGGCTGAGTTTTATAAAGCTGGGAAATTTGCATCACCTGGCCTTTCCTAACGATGATAGTGAACAAGCTATAACCCCAACAGGCTAATTAAGGTCTGAAACCTTGGTCAACGTGATCTGAGCACACATATCTCCAAGGGTACCTAAACTTTTGCATCAGCCCATTTTCCTTTTTGTAATTTTTAAAATGAAAACAAAATGACAATATATACTTTTTTTTTTGAATATACAAAGGAAATGTGTCATCTTTAATTTTAGCCCTCTTAGAGATCATTTTATCTTCAAGCTGCTTAACTGTTCACAATAACAGTAAATTTGACCAGGGTGCCTAAGCTTTTACATGCCACTGTATATGTCAGTGTGTTCTCACCCGAACAGATTACAGTCTTGTCTCCCAGAGCAAACTTTATACACAGAAGCGAGTGCGGTCCTACTAGTCTAGGCATCACCTGCAGCCTTCCTTCTAGCACTTTAAAGCAAGAAACTGAAGCGTTCAACTCCAAGACAGTTCACAATGAATAGACTGCTGCTTCCACACGTTACTCTGCAGTTCGAACTGACAGACTGATCAGCTTTCCTAGCTGACCCATGCAGTCTCCATTCAGACAGAGATCCAGGCTTGTCTCTCTCCCAGCTACAGCTCACATTTTGGCTTGTCATTCAGCAGATTCAGTGCACTCGACTCTGCTAGACATCCAGCAGACTGACACAAGGTGAGCCCATTTCCTGGTTCTTGGTTAAAACTGCCAGAAGCATCTAATTAAGACCTGCAGTGCTAGGATTTAACCCAATCCTACCTAACTTTGCTACACGCTATAAAAAAAACGTTGCTAAATATGAAAAAAAAATTCACACAAACATAGTATATATGTGGCACTACATAATGCAGTTCTGATATTATATGTTGAAAGGGAAGTGGGTAATGAGAGCAGTGCTAGATACTTGGAAGCCTCTTGGTCCGAAGTTTTGACCAGATTCCTGAAGAGAGTGTAGTCATCTGCATCGTGTACTACCACATAGACTGTATTTAAAAAAAAGTTTTATATATTTTGAAAAATATGTCTTTTGAAGACTGTTGATCAACTTCTATAAACTATAAAATAAAGTGCAAAAGGTAGAACTATGGATCAATGATAAATATATATCTTGGGAAAACTCCTCTAAGGGGGTTGTCCAGTCCAAATCGATAAGCCTGCAGACTTATGAATCCCTCCCCCAGCCCATGCACTCTGGGGATTCGCCGGTTTCTGAGCTGGGACTGGAGGATATGTATGCGTCATACATACTCCCAGCCAGAGGACGCGGCATCGCTTCCATACACTTGTATGGAGTGAGGCCGCGACATCTAGTCGGCCCTGGCTTGCGGTCCCGGCTCAGAAACCAGCGAATCCCCGTAGCGCGAGATTCATAAGTCTGTAGTCACACAGAGTGACTTGCAGGCTTATCGATTCGGACCAGACAATCCCTTTAAGGGGAATTTACAGGGAATGTCCAGCAAGTACCTTACCATTATATATTTGCATGGCATAAGACGTCTTAAAAGTGCAAAGAATTTATTTTCAATAAGTAAAATAAATTAGTATACATTTCATATAAAGCCAAGTACTAAATATATTATCAGGGGCTCCTTTTATTGTTTTTTGTTGTTGTTGTTTTTTTAAAACAAAGAAAACGTTTACGGAAAAGTAATCTTTAAAATCCTGCGCCGTTTTCCAAAACGTAGGAAATAAAAAACAGTTACTGATAAAAATAAGTCGTATTTCGTGAACACGGGAGACAAAAGGGAACTCGCCCTGAGAGTCTTATTAAAATACATTTTTACAGAATAGAGTTTGGCTTGCACCATAATGATCATCTAAAATAAAAAGGTTAGTAGCATAAAATCTGCCAGACAACGCTTCTGTGCATCTGTAAATTCATAAATTAAAAAAAAAAAAAGTTTGTGGGGATATGGGGTGTGCACTTTTGGGAAGGAGTCATATGCTAGCAGAAAAAAAAAAAAGTGATCTGACTTCTGGAATTTCATGCTGTTTACTGCTAGCGCAATTGCAGACTGCTGACTGTTATCTGCTAAGGAATGATGAGCTGTTGTGTGAACAGTCAACAGAGGCTCCCCACCTCGGCGGGGCCTCCAGAGGTGGGCGATTGTGAACGTGACGGGGCTCCACAGAGTTCATGACCACAGGGACAGTCATATCATGCTCATATCGTTTCAACATTTGGGAAATTTTGTCTCGTGGGACACTGTGCGTGTTCCTCCTGAAAAAGAGAGAAATTCCAAGTATTTACTTCAACCACTAAGCAGAATTGTGAACGCAGCTATGGATTGTACAGTTGTCTGTAACTCAGGATCAATACAAAATAATCAATGCAATGTATTTAGAGATATAAACCCAATATAAATTGTGTCTCTTTTAATATTGACTACCCCAGGCCATTTGTCACAAGTCAGGATTCATAAACCCACAGCAGTGACAGCTAAAGTTTTGGCTGATCGTACATTTTCTGGCTCCAGTGGTTATGTGTCAGCTACTTAGAAACAAAGGCTGCGGAGACCACAGGAGAACTGAAAGGGAAGTAATTTTTTTGTGGCTTTTATTTTTTTTTTTCATAGTGTCTTTTTTTTAAACTCCTTCCAAAAGTGTGAGGTACATGTAAGTCAAACTATGGGTGCAGGTGTGTGGAGCTCCATTATACAGCCAAACCCTGCCTCTATCAGCAGCGATTAGAGCGGCTTTCTAACCAACTTAATGTCACTCTCAATCTGTAACAGGGGCATTTAAGTGGAGCGATTGTGTCATGCAACTATTCGGCCACCCATCACTGCCACCCCTTCAATGCGATCGCGGGGTGCCAATGGGGTACCGTGGCAGCTGGAGGCCATCACTGCCATCTTTCTTCTCCCATTTTTCTACTCTCATAAAGTTCAGCTACAGAGATAAATAAATGAAGTACAATTGAACAAAAACCAAATATATAATAAAAACTTAAAATAAAAAATGCTTTGAATCACTTTTTCCAGTTTAAAAATAAATGAAAATTACAATATCGGGCATCACCATATCAGTAATATTCCCATCTATAAAAAATAATTCTTATGTTAACTGAAGAGAGGAAAAAAAATCAAAGTGCCAAGACTGTTTTGTTTTGTTTCTAACCCACCTCAATCCCAAAAAAATAAATAAAAAATGAAAATTTTATAGCGATCATCATGTCATATGTACCAAGAAATGTCAGCTAGGCACACAAAAACAAGGCCATAGAGAACTCTATAAAGATAAAAATAACGTTACGCATCTCAGAAATTGACACAAAACTTTTTTTTCACTAGGTTTTGAATTTAGTGTTCACTAAATGGAAAAATAAAAATAATAGAGACTATAATATATACAGGGTGGTCCAATAGTAGGTGGACAGAAAGTGTTATAGAATATTCCTGTGCTGAGATAATCTTATAAATGTGCCCCTGCTGTGTACTGTGTAATGGCTGTGTCTGACCGTACAGGAACATGGTCTGATCATACCACATCTCCTGGGCAGGGGGGAAGCAAAAGAGTATACAGATATTACAGCACGGGATCACAGATGATTCTTTTTGTGAGGTAAAACATTTCCCTGCCTGTTTTTAAACAATATTTTTCTTCAAAGAAAGAATCAGCTGTGATCCCCTGCTGTAATGTCTGTATACTCTTTTGCTTCCTCCCCTGCCCAGGAGCTGTGGTATGATCAGACCATGTTCCTGCACGGTCAGACACAGCCATTACACAGTACACAGCAGGGGCACATGTATAAGATTATCTCAGCACAGGAACATTTTATAACACTTTCTGTCCACCTACTATTGGACCACCCTGTATATACACACACACATACATATGGTACAGTGCGATAGGTTTCCCTGAGGCTGTTGGCGTCACTGAACTAAAACCATTAAAATTCCCTCCAGCATGAGGCATTCAGAGGTCAATGTGTGGAGAAGTAAGCTCCATGTTTGCTGAACCCTGGGAAGTTGCTCAACTCCCAGCAGGCAAAGCCCTGCTACTACAAGGACTGTGTTCTTTGCATTACCACTTTTCCTTTTGTTTCCCTGTTTTTCCCAGTAGGCTGTGTTTATTTTTACAGACTAAAGGTTGGTTTATGCCACACTATTAAGAAACCAACCAAAGATTTAAAGAGACAGCGTACCTGTGTCTACCACAATATATATATATACGCTACAAGTTTACTATTGTAGTAATTGTACAGGCCTGAAGAATAATGTTGTTGGGTCACTTTTACCACTCAACATAAAAAAAGACATAAAATGAAACACAAAAAACGTGGTGGAATTGCGTTGTTTTTATCCACCATGTCACCCACCTTGTATTTTTTTTTCACAGTACATTAATGATGTTGTCCAGTGAAAAATTAGTTCACTCCTATCCACAAGAGTCGAAAACTTGTTAATCTGTGGGGGTCCGATCTTTTTTTCACTGGCCAACCCCTTTTAATGTTAAAGTGAATAGTAAAACTACACCTCATCCACAAAAAAAAATAAAAATAAATCAAGCCCTCATATATGTGCTGAGGCGAAAATAAAAAAATGTTATGAGACATGGAAAAAGCAGAGAAAAACAAAGACACAAGGATGAACAATTTGGAGTTCACTTCCTCCCAAGATTGTGTGCCATGGCTCAGTATATGCACAGTTCTTGTCAGACACTTGATCCCAGTCTAACTAGGAGCGAGCCAGACATGATCAGCTTTTCCTCCAGAGCTGTGCTCCTGACCAAGCACTGTGCATGAAACCGCACCATGCCCCTATTCAAGTGAAGGTGGCCGACTGCAGTTCCCTGCGGAGCTGAGTGGCCAAGCGCATCAATCCCCAACATGTCAATTAAACGCTGCTTTGGCTTGCCTTAGCCCTGAGGATCAGCAAAAAGAAGCAGAATCTGGCTAAACATTTGTAAGATTACCAGACTTTCAAATATGGCATGAATAAGCCAGGACCACCAGACCAGAAGCCACTATCCATTTTGGCTCACAGAGAGGAGTCCCAAGTGTTGTTTATTGCTATAAACAAAATCTTACTTTTCCAGTTCTTGAGCATCTTCTTTCCACCAATTATCTGGCTCCAAAAATTCTACATCATAGCCCCGGTCTACAGCCTAGAATATAAAAAAAAAAAAAAAAAAAAAAAAAAAAAAAGAGGTTAACGTTCAACGAGTGGAGTTGTTATCTGCATATCCGTGTATTCTTATCTGTAACCTAACAGCCCAGGATCCTCACCATCTGTACGTACGGCTTCATTTCCCAGCCCTGGATATTCGTGTTATCGATAACAACAGGAGACCGTCCATCATCCATCGCCCTTCTGGCTGCAGTACAAGTAATTTCAAGCTTACAATAGAAAAGACTTTTCACATTACAGCATAATACAGTGGATATGATGGGCAACATTTTTCTTTGTCTAAAAGATCAAGTGAACAAGGAGAAATTCCAGCTCTACGGTGTGCAGAAAAATGTTATAGAAATCTAAGGGTAAAATTCAGACATCAAATGTCATGTACAAAATCCACAAAAACAATGTAGTGCTATGCGTTTCAGATGAGGATGGTTTTCATCTGAAACGCGTAGATCTACATTGTTTTTGTGGATTTTGTACATGACATTTGACGTCTGAATTTTACACTTGGATTCCTAGGAAATAAATTTTTCTGCACACCGAAGAGCTGGAATTCCTCCTTGTTTGCTATCCACTATGTCTGAACAGCAAATTTTCCTTGCTCCGGAGTGTCATTTTGAGGGCGAGCTAGACTCTTTCTATATATCACTAAAGCGTAAAGTGCCAGAAAAGAGGTATCAAGACTGGAAATGTCTCAGTGCAGCACTTAGGGCACTGAGATTTCCAGGAAGAATACTGTATTAATGTTCCAATGACTCTGAGAACAAAACCAATTCTTCAGTATAGCTGTAAGATTTTCAGCCAAAATACAATAGAAGAGGGAACACCTCATTACCTTTCCCAATCAACTGATAGGGGCCGAAGAGGTCCTGAGCACAACAGCCTCCTCTGCTCCGTTTCCCAGCATGCTCTCTGCTTAGTAGCAGATGTGATGGGTAATTCAACGCCATCCTATTGTAGTATAGGACATCAATATTCGGAATCCCTTTCCTATAGCATTTGGTCATTTTTGTATCAGGGGAAAAAAAGAACTTACTGCTTCAATGGACTTCACTGTGTAATGAGCAGACATAGATGGGAGAACGCCCACCTAAATATTGATATATCGAGCTGTCAAAATAGTTCTCAAAACATAAAAACTGCAGGTTGGGCTACAGTACTGGTCTTAGCTACAGGACACCCTACAGGATGGGGCTACCCAGTGACTATGGCTATGGTACTGGTCACATTGCAAAAGATTGGTGCAGTGCAGCATTGTGACCAGTACGTCGCAAAAAATCCAACTGGTTCAGACTTTAGCAAATTATCTCCCCAGCCATATAGTTGTCAATGTTCACCATCAGCTTTCATCTTCTGCCAGGGGATAGCAAGTGCCACCAGCGCCTCTACAGTAGACGTCTGCTGTAGGCTTCACAGGCGACACCTATACAGCTGTCATTACTAGCATAAAGTACAGGATCCATACTAAACACAGTATCTAGATCTCTACACAATTACTAAAGGGTTCCTCTACGTCTAGCCCTAGTGTATGTCACCTACCTCTGTTCTGATTCCAGCTATGGGCATCCCCGAGCAATTTAACATGGTATGTGTATCCATTTTCCTTGCAGAAGTAATCGTCAGTGCTGAGGACAATACCGTCTGGAGACTGGTGGAGCAGAGTACTATGAAATTGGAAACAATAACAGCTGGATCACGCTGAAGCCTCAACAATACAGGGTGTAACAAGAAATAAGGCGGCTTTGAATTTAACGGAAACCAGCCTCCAACATTTGACCCCATAAACTGGACATATAGTCCAGGAGAACGTCAGAAATCACGCTCTAGCAATCACCATCTTTGTCAAAACTTTTCTTGCACCATATAGCATTGGGAGAGAGGCGTCCACTAGGCGTTGTGCCACAGAGAAGAGTCCGGCGTAGTCCCTGTCCCTCCTGACAGCTCGCACCAGCAGCTATACACACCAGATCCGGGGTCAGTGCTTGGAGCTCAGAGCGCTGGGCAGATGCAGCATTGAGACCTTTCCTGCTCTCTGGCCGCACCGTTGGCCTGCATACAATAGGCAGGCTCAGGGTTTCATACGAGATTCAGGTGATGTCAGGACTGACACATGTCACAGTCTGGGATCCATCAAATTTTCTGGTCAGCATCTGTGGCTAGATTATATTGGAGCTCTGTAGTAGGGGACGTTCCTCCAAATAGCGCAACATACCACAGCACTCACTTAAATACACAATTAGAGTTTTACTGATAAGTCAACATGTGGAAATACAAAGGACGACCAATGTTTCGGTCTGCACTAGATCTTGATCATGGACTTTCTGGAAAAAGAAAGGACGTCCTATGGTTCATAGCAGATATAGAGGCCGACTCATAGTCCGGGAGGCAGGCTTAGAGACTGTAGCGAGCCGCCTCGCTGAGGTATTACTTCTAGTTACCATATAGTATGGGAGATTTTACATGAAGGCTACATAGAAACATGACAGACCCTTTTAGGGGGTAAGGGTATGTGCACACGTTAAATATTTGGTGCAGAAATTTCTGCATCTCGTCAGAAAAAAAAAAAAAAAACAGCAGCAAAAACGCATGTTTTTTGCCACATTTTTTACTTGCGTTTTTGGTGCAGATATTTTACCACTCATTAGTATTTATTATTATAGCGCCATTTATTCCATGGCGCTTTACATGTGAAAAGGGGTATGCATAGCAAATAACAAGTACAATAATTTAAATAAGAAAGTCAGCGACTGGTACAGGAGGAGAGAGAACCCTGCCCGCGAGGTGAGGATACAGTAGGTGAGGGTACAGCTGGTAGTGCAGCGGTATGGTGGAGCGAGGGTTTCTGCAGGTTGCAGGCTTGTTGGAAGAGGTGGGTCTTCAGGTTCCTTTTGAAGGTTTCCACGGTAGGCGGGAGTCTGATATGTTGGGGTAGAGAGTTCCAGAGTAGGGGGAATGCACGGGAGAAATCTTTTATACGATTGTAGGAAAAGGAGATAAGAGGGGAGTAGAGCAGGAGATCTTGTGAGGATCGGAGGTTGCGTGCAGGTAAGTACCAGGAGACTAGGTCACAGATGTATGGAGGAGACAGGTTGTGGATGGCTTTGTATGCCATGGTTGTGGTTTTGAACTGGAGTCTCTGGTTAATGGGGAGCCAGTGAAGAGATTGGCAGAGAGGAGAGGCCGGGGAGTAGCGGGGGGACAGGTGGATTAGTCGGGCAGCAGAGTTTAGGTGCTAGAAGCGAGGCCACAGAGTAGGAGGTAGCAGTAGTGAAGGCGGGAGATGATGAGGGCGTACACCAGTGTTTTTGCAGATTTGTGGTTGAGGAATGTGCGGATCCGGGAGATATTTTTGAGCTGGAGTCGGCAGGAAGTGGAAAGGGCTTGGATATGTGGTTTGAAGGAGATAGAGTCAAGGGATACCCCGAGGCAGCGAGCTTGCGGGACTGGGGAGAGTGGGCAGCCATTGACTTTGATGGATAGTTGGGAGGTTTGAATGAGATGGGGGAAAGATGAGGAATTTGGTTTTATCCATGTTAGGTTTTAGAAATCTAGCAGAGAAGAAAGATGAAATAGCAGACACACATTGTGGGATTCTGGTTAGTAAGGAGGTGATATCAGGTCCAGAGAGATGTGTGTGTGAGTGTATGGGTGAAATCTGCAGCAAAAACACTGAAAGAATTGACATGCTGCATATTTAAATCTGCACCAATTCTGCAAGTCACAAATAAGCAACGTGTGCATGAGACTTCAGGATTCTCATTCACTTTCCTAGCAGATTTTGTGACAAATCTGCACTGAAACAGAAAAAAAAGCAGCAAAAATGCAATGTGTGCACACAGCCTAATAGTATTTTATGTGGTTAAATGGTGCAGACAGGTCCCCTTTAACGTTAGATCAAATAAATGAACATATTACAACGGGTGGCGTCCAACCAATATAATTAGGGCATATTATAGCATCACACAGAAGTTTCATTATCCCATCGTTATCCAATATGCCGGTGAGTTTTCCCAAGTGAAGCCGTTTCAGGAAAAAAATGGTCATTTTCCTGAAGCAACTTTGATGGTGGTTTTGCCGTTGTTCTTGTGGCAGCTCTGCTGCCGGAATCTTTTGCTTTGCGCAACATAGTCTTGATGAGAATGTAGTATTATACCAATGGTCTCCAGTCGCAACCAGCATGTAACACCAGACTACATCTGAGCAGTTGCATGCTTATAATATGAGCAGATTGCTGTCTCGTGCGGAAAAGAGGTCATCCCGCTGGACATACTCTTCAGACCTGGAAAAAAGAGGGGGTGTGCAATATACAGTCATGGCTGAAAGCGTTGGCACCCTTGAAATTGTTCCAGAAAATGTAGTATTTCTCCTAGAAAGTTATTGTAATTACACGTTTTCTGATACATGTTTATTTCCTTTCTGTGTATTGGAACAACTGAAAAAAAAAAGAGAAAAAAAGGCAAATTGGGCATAATTTCACACAGAACCCCCAAAATGGGCAGGACAAAATTGTTGGAACCTTTCCAAAATTGCGAGTAAACAACTTTGTTTCAAGCATGTGATGCTCGTTCAAACTCACCTGTGGCAAGTAACAGGTGGGGGCAATATGAAAATCACACCTGAAACCAGATAAAAAGGGGAGGAGTTGACTCAATCTTTGCATTGTGTGTCTGTGTGTGCCACACTAAGCAAGGAGAATAGAAAGAGAAGAAGAGAACTGTGAGGATCGGAGAACCAAAATTGTTGAAAAATATCAACAATCTCCAGAGAGCTTGATGTTCCTTTGTCCACGGTGCGCAACATAATAAATTAGTTTACAACCCATGGCACTGTAGCTAATCTCCCTGGACGTGGACAACAGAGAAAAATTGATGAAAGGTTACAATGCAGGATAATCTGGATGGTGGATAAGCAGCCTCAATCAAGTTACAAAGAAATTCAAGCTGTCCTGCAGGCTCAGGGTGCATCAGTGCCGGCATGAACTATCCGTCAACATTTGAATGAAATTAAATGCTATGGGAGGAGGCACAGGAGAAACCCACTGCTAACACCAGTGCTGTGGAGTTGGAGTGGGTGTCCATTTTGGTGGAGTTGGAGTCTATATAAAATGGACCGACTCATAAAATATATAATAAATTGGATACAGTAGTTCAATGAATATGTGCTAAATATTGTTTTTATAAGAATTTGGGAAAGTTATGAAATGGCCTATAAATGTCTGTTCTGTTCCTGATCTAAGGATCTTGGCTTTTAGTGGAGATGAATCTGTGCTGCACTTTATATACATACTCAGTAGTGAAGCTCCTGCTCCAGTGCTTTGGAGTCAGGAAAATTGAGGAGTCGAAGGTTTGGCTTGCCGACTCCACAGCCCTGGCTGATAGAGACATAAAAAAGCTAGACAGCAGATTTCCAAAATGTATGCAAGGCAAAATCCTTCTGGGAAAGGGTTTTATGGACAGATGAGACCAAGACAGAGCTTTTTGGTAAAGCACATCATTCTACTGTTTACCGAAAACAGAATGAGGCCTACAAAGAGAAGAACACAGTCAAATATGGTGGAGGTTCAGGGATGTTTATGGGTTGTTTTGCCGCCTCTGGCACTAGGTGCCTCGACTGTGTGCAAGGCAAATGAAATCTGAAGGTTAGCAAAGGATTTTGGGTTGCAATGTAGTGCCTAATGTCAGAAAGCTGGGTTTGCGTTCTAGGTCATGAGTCTTCTAGCAGGACAATGACCCCAAACATACTTCAAGAAGCACCCAGAAATGGATAGAAACAAAGAGCTGGAGAGCTCTTAAGTAGCCAGCAATGAGTCTGGATCTAAATCCCATTGAACACCTGTGGAGAGATCTTAAAATTGCAGTTGGGAGAAGGCGCCTTCAAATATGAGAGACCTGGAGCAGTTTGCCAAAGAGGAGTGGTCCAAAATTCAAGTTGAGAGGTGTAAGAAGCTTGTTGATGGTTATAGGAAGCGATTGATTGCAGTTATGTATTCCAAAGGGTGTGCAACCAAATATTAAGTAGAGGGTGCCCACAATTTTGTCAGGCCTATTTTTGGGGTTGTGTGTGAAATTATGTCCAATTTGCCTTTTTTGTGTTGTTCCAATACACACAAAGGAAATAAACATGTTTAAGAAAACATACAGTACGTAATTGCAATAATTTTCTGCGAGAAATACTTAATTTTCTGGAACAATTTCAAGGGAGCCAACACTTTTGGCCATGACTGTATAAAATCACACTGGGGCATTAAAGGGATATTTCTCCACTTTTAAAGTGACGACATATTACTGGCTTATTGTAGTCGATATCTAGGACTTTTAGATGTGGACATACCAGAGGTTACTGCACATTACCATTAACAGAAGAAATGTACTTAGCTTTTAAGTACAAAAAACATGGCTGCTTCCTTGTAAAACACAGGTTGTGTGTAGCATGGCAGCTCAACCCCATTCACTTCAAAAGAACCATAGCTGCAATACCAGGCACAACCCGAGGACAGGTGTGGTGTCGTTTTATGGAAGACACTATTTTTCCATTTCTACAAGGGGCTCCTTTAACTCCTTTTCTAACCAGGTAATTTTCCAATTTTTTGCGTTTTTTTTTTCCTACACTTTTTAAAAAGAGCTATTACTTTATTTTTCCATGGCCATACAAGGGATTGATTTTTGCGGAACAAGTTTTTATTTTATGATACCATTCCTGTTCTCATTAGATGTAGTATAAAATGCAAAAAAAAAAAAAAAAAAAACTGTCAAGTGCGATAGAATGCAGGATAGAGCAAAAATGCTATTCAGTTATTGTTTTTTTGGCTTTTGTTCCTACGGTATTTATTGTGTTGCAAAAATTTCCTTACAACATGATTCTCCAGATTGCACAATTATGGCACTACATATTTTGAATTTTTTTTGGTTTGCGTTCTACTTTCCGAGACCTGTAACAGTTTCATTTTTTGCATTGATGCAGCTGTGTGAGGGTTTGTTTTTTGCATGGTGAACCGACGTTTTATTTATACCATTTTAGGGTGGATACAACGTTTTGATCACTTTCTATAAGTATACTGCAGAGGAATGGCATGCATCGGCGTGGTCCCCGAAGGAAGCCCCTCCTAAAGCCCACGTACAAAAAGCCTGCCTACAATTCGCTAGGGCCCATGCTAAAAATGATGAAGACTCCATACTCTAGTGTGAGGAGACCAAGATAAATGGTTTTGGGACTCATGGCTTCAAAATTGTGTGGGGTCTCAAAGATGAAAAGTACAAAGAAAAATGCCTGGCACCTATAGTGAAACAGGGTGATGGCAGTATCCTTACGTAGGGCTTAATAAGTGCTGAAAGTCAGTGTTGTCAACATTTTGGAAATTGTTTTTGTGTTCAGCGAGATATTAAAATCTTACTTTTCAAAAGGTGTACCAATTTATACCGAGCACTGTATGTTTTTATTTTTAATGCGGGAAAGATGGGTTATTTTAATTTTTATACATTTCTTTAAATTTTTTTTTTTTTTTTTAGTCACCTTAGGGAACTTTAAACCCGCGATCGTCTGATCATATACTACATATTACAATACCGTAGTATTGCAATATATTGTGAAAAATAACTACCTCCTAGGAAGGCCAGCCACAAGCTGGTCTCCACATGAGCACAGTTATGGCAGTCACTGGAGCCTTGAACAGGTGGGCCGTTCGGAGCGTGGATCAGTACACTATCTGGACCGAGTGCATTAAGTGCCATTTTCACAAACTGACAGCAGCTCTTAAGTGGTTCAAGGGGCTGCTGATAAAGGCAGATGATGGCTATGTACCTCAGCCAGCATCTGCTGGGCATAACACAGGCTCAGGTTCTGAGCCTGCATCAAAGATATAGTTCTGACATTGGATGTACCAATATGCCCAATATCAGTAAGTGCTTAACGCTGATCGCTGGAGGGTTGGATATCCACAATCCTGAGAACAGGACTCTGGAGTTCCCTGTTTGTAAGAAGTGATGGTCAAGCACCACCACTACATTCATTAGCTAAGAAAGTAATGGAGACAACGGAGTACAATGCACGGCTATCTCCGTCAGTTTCACAGACAATGAGTGGAGCGATGGTTGAGATTGTGAGTGTGTAAGCAATTAAATCCCCAGCAATTAGCAACTTATTACCTATCATGTGTATAGATAAGTCGTTATAGTGGGCCCAGTGACTGTGGCATCCCATCATGTGTATAGATGATAAATTGCTATGGTGGGCCCAGTGGCTGTCGTATCCAGGAAGGTCATGAATGCAAAAGTAGCCCCCCTACGTGTGTGGATATTTCCATAAAGGTTAAAGTATACATATATAAAAAAAAAAAAAAACACAACATCTTTTCCAGTTTCAATGTCCACCTACAGATCATGGTCTTGATGATACTAACCGAGCCAGCGTACTTTTACCCGAGCCAGGAACTCCTCTTAACAGCACCATTCTTCTTTTACCGCTATCCCTGAATCTGTCAAGATGCTGTTGATGCAACAAAATGCCCGTATGCGGTAATATCCTTTCACCCAACTGTCCGTCTTCCGGTCTACAATGATCATTCTGCTGAGGTTCTTGCCAAGTCCTCTTACTTGTGCTTTGTGAAAATGGTTTGCCATCAGGCATCCCCTGAGAGGTGAAGCGGCTTTCAGGAGGTGCAGGTGCCCCATGCCAAGGAGGAGGTTCATTTCTAGTAATGTAACTAAAATTTGAAGTAGGTGGTGGGGGTAGTGTGTTACTTGGTCTTTGAAAAGTCACTGGATAATTAAATCGTGGTGGGGGAGGGCCATAAGGAACTATGAATGTAGGAGGGTGGCAACTATCAAACACTGTCGGTCCCCTTGGAGGCGGTACAGCATAGCTTGCAAGCAAAGAGATTGCTGGACGATATGGAGCTTGACCATAACAAGAAAACTGATTATTAGGAGGTAGTGGAGATCTTTCAAGTTGTGGCCTTGGTTCTTCTCTAGCATGGCAGGTAAGCGACAGAAAATGTGAAGATGCGCTGGGGAAAGGCCCGAATGGCAGTGAGGTAGGCACATGGCCATGGTTCGGAGGGTACATAGGTGGTATCTTGTCAGGGTAAGGACTGGTATCTTGCTTACCATCCACTTCTGTGCAGGTGGCCTTCTTAGCTTGGTCATCAGCCACGGTTTCAATCTCACCTAACTCTTTGTAAAACTGGCGAAGCTCATAGTCCATGCCATCCTGGCCTTTCGATTGACTGGCCAGTTTACCCAGCTCCACAGTGTCAATTCTGAAAGAAGAAGCAGCATTTCCATTTCTTGGCTCTTCAGCTAGAGGTTTCACTAGAGGTGACGGCTTACAAAGTGGCCCGATAAAAGAAGTGCTGGTTCCTGAAAACGTCACATCCGAGTTATATTCCGGTTTCTCGCCTTTAGGAAGTAGAAATGAATGCTGGTTGGTTTTATTGCAATCTCGCTCACTTGGATATTCCTTACCCGAGCGATAACTTTGAGTGTCCGACTCATATTTTACATGTATACCACCGCTACCTCCTTCACTTTCACATCTGTTTGGCTGATGGCATCTTTCCTCAGTGCCGGTGGAGAAGTCCCATTTCTGGGACTTTGCTTCCTGTTCCTTGCACAGAGCAGGATCTCTCCTCTCCCATGAGGAGGAGTCTGAACGGGACTTTTTCAAGCAAGGTTCAATGGATGAATCAGGTACGTGGTATGATAAGTTCTTTTCAGCATGAGGCATCTAAAAAAGGATGAATATGCACACAATTGTAATTAGTAAGGACGATCCACATCTCAAGAACATTATCAAAAATCTCCAACGCATCTATATTCCACAGTGGGGGAGTCTATAAAGTGGCAATACAAACCTAATATAAGATCTACAGGTACCACAGAAACGCAAATCAGACCAGGGAATTTATTTTAGACGTGGACAAACTTAGGCTCAATGAATGAAAATTATATTAATTGGCAAGAGCATGTTCAGATTCTGCTCACCATAAAAGTCTACTAGTCACAAAAGATCTAATATACGGATTAGGCTATGTGCCCACGATGCAGGAATGCTGCAGATTTTTTCCGCTTCTCCCTGGCAGAAAAAACGCATGCGGATTGTACATGCGGATTGTACATGCGTTTTTCCTGCCAGGGACTTGCGGATGTGAACCGTTCTTCACTTTCATTTCCGCATGCGGGTTGACAAGCGCTTTCCAAGCGATTTTAGCATCACTTGGAAAGCGCTTGACAACTTGGTCACACTATATAAATCCATGCAACCGGCATGGATTTATATAGTGTGACCGTAAAAGAATGGTAAAAAATAATTATTATACTTACCTTCTGATGGCCCGCGGTGTCCTTATCCGATTCGTCCTGCTTGCCGGCAGCTCGCGATGGTCTAAAACAGTGTTTCCCAAACCCCATCCTCACGGCCCCACACAGGTCATGTTTTCAGGATCTCCTTAGTATTACACAGGTGACTGAAGTATCATCAAGGCCTCAGGAATTCTCTCACCTGTGCAATACCAAGGAGATCCTGAAAACATGACCTGTGGGGGGCCGTGAGGATGGGGTTTGGGAAACACTGGTCTAAAAGGACCTGCCATGACGTCATTTAGTCATGTGACGGGTCATGCGACCGCTGACGTCGGCGGTCGCGTGACCCGTCACATGACTAAATGACATCATGGCAGGTCCTTTTAGACCATCGCGAGCTGCCGGCAAGCCAGGACGAATCGGATAAGGAGACCGGGGACCATCAGAAGGTGAGCATAATGTATATTTTTTATTTTATTCTTTTTTTTACAGGTTCTATGATACCCGGGTCCGGAGGAGAGTCTCCTCTTCTCCAAACCCGGGTACCATCCGCACATTGAACCGCATGATATCTGCATGTGCATATGTAGTGATGCGGATGTCATGCGGTCCAATGCAAGTCAATGGCGATGAAAACGCCACGATTCCGCAAAATAATTGGTAGTGCTGCGGATTTTTCCGCAATGATAATCCGCAGTGTAAATTTCCGCAGCATGTGCACAGCACATGCGGATTATCATTGGGGAACATGGCAGGCCTTCTACCATGTGTTTTTTTAAGCGTTTCTGCAGCGGAATTGCCACTGCGGAAACGCTTAGAAAGAGCATAGTGGGCACACAGCCTTAATCCCATGAAGCTCATGTTCTGACTCTTACCAGGTCAGTGCTGGTCTCCATTCACTTGTCCCATACAGATACACAGTTAGGCTATGTGCCCAAAAATGCAGGTGTCAGTTTTTTCAGCGTTTTTATGCCAAAACCAGAATGAGATTTTTTTTTCACTGAACTTTATGTACATGCATAAAAGAGACAAAAGGACAGTGAAAAAAAAAAAAAACCTAGCAGAATCTTGAACAATCTCCTGGCAAGAGATCAGGTTTTGCTGCAGACAAAAAAAAAAAAAGCTGAAAAAAACCATGATGTGTGAACAAAGCCTAAGAATTCAATGAAAATAGGGACCACTGTCACTTTGATGGAACCAAAAGTTGCATTTTTTTTTGGGGACCCATCTAACAAATAGCGAACAATGTAAATAATGAAGAACGAACAGACAGATATTTTCGTTCTTGTGCACATCATTTTGTCAAAACTCCTATATACAGAAAAGAGGGATATGTGAACATAGATTGTTCTCAGGAGTGGTCACCATTTAAGTTCACATATAGTTTATGCCCTCTGTTCAGTGCAACCACAGGAACTCCACCCAACAGAGGATAAAGGGGTCTCCTTCTGGTATATGTGACTATACCTTTGGGTAACCATACATGTAGATGTTTTCAAGACAGAATATGTGCAATGGATGTGACTGTAAACCCTCTGTGAACAGATTACATACACATGATTGATCATAGAGAAGTAAAACATAGTAGAGCCTGTACTTTATAGCTGAGAGGTCGCGTCTAGGGACACGTAGGGCGTCACTGGCTGACTTCAGTCTCGGATGTTCCTGAGGATGTCAGTTAAACGGACGGTCATCCGTGAGCCGCCAGCATATACCGTTATGTCCGTGCCACACAGCTCCTTGTGCCGTGTGATGCCAGCCATAACTCCAAAAACACCAATCTGAAAGTTTTTTTGTATTAATCTACAGTTCAATAAAAGTCAATAACTGAAAGTGTCGAATATCTCAGAGGAGACTCAGAAGGTCTGGACACTGAGACCCCAACTAATAAAGCTGGTCTCACATATCCGTCATTAATAACCCACATGTGGACTGCAATGTTCGAACTAGCACAGGGTTTCCTAATCCGAAGCTGATGACCTCATTATTTGTCCATGATGTAGCAGTCGAGTTTGGGTCAGGCGACCCAGAGCTGGTCCGGACATCACGGCCACACATGGACCATAAATGACAGGTGTGAAACTGGTCTAAATAGAATGGTGCGATTTAGCTTATTTGGGAGAGGTGAAAACTGCAGTTTATGATTAGTCCACCCCTCTCCAAAATGAACCCAAAAATCTCTAATGCTCAGATGCCCACGCTTGAGAACTTCTGGAACATGACACTAAAAGGGGAATTGTAGCCTAATCAAGTTATCACCTATCCACTAAATAGGTGAGAATTGTAGGGATCTCCACTGATCGTTCCTCTAGTCACAAGACCCCGGCAGGAGCTGAATGGCGCAGCAGGTACACACGAATCCTACCACTATAGTCAGATCTATGATACTATAGAAATATACGAAAGCCATTTCATAGTCGGCATCATAGACATGAATAGAGCAGCAGGGAACATGAGTTCCCCATATTTCTATCTAATAAATACTATCATTTGCCATGAGGAATAACAGAGAAGCAGCACAACACTGTTATAACAGTTCTGGATCAGGTTTTTTTCCTTTTACTGTAATGGAAAAAGCTATAACACACCAGGAGAGGTGACAAGTCATCTGGAGAGGGTATCCCCATTACATGATTTATTGCTTATCTGCAGGATCCCCCTCCACTACTCTGTGGACAATGTAGTCTCCAGGAACTCAACGGAGTTGTCTATAGGAGCAGTCTGTAGAGACGGTAGTAGTCGTTAATGGGTCATTAAAAATTTAAAGGGAATCTGTCAGCAGGATTTCATGCCCCAAACTATTTATATGCAAATGTAGTTCTTGCAATGACAAGTCCAGCAATACCTTTTCCTAATCAGTCTGTTCTCAACAAATCCCCATTTTAATCAATATGCAAATGAGGCTGAAGTGCTTTGGAAGTGGTGAAGCACTTCCCAAGCCTCTGCTTTGTCCTGATGAAAAGCGTCGACCAATAAACCTTATTTCTATAATTCTTGTCTCCTGCTTATCACTGAATTACTAGCAGCTCAGATTTTAACCCACTCGTCTCCAGTGTCGCATGTTTCTCCTGCTTGACTGACTGCTCCCTAACTGCTTTGCTGCTGACGTCAAGCCAGTGAGCTGTCAATCAAGGAGGAGAAGGCTGAAGTAGAGCCAGAGGTTTAGGAAGTGCTTGGTCATGTCCAAAGCACTCAAGCCTCATTTACATATTGATTCAAATGCCAATTTCTCAGTAACAGAGAAACAGACTGTAATAGCTAAGACCATGGCCGCACTAACAGTATTTGGTCATTAATTTTTCTCAGGAGTTGGAGCCAAAACCAGGTGAGGAACAATCAGAGAAAAAGAGATAATAGAAACAAGTCACCAATTCTGCATTTATCACCCACTCCTGGTTTTGGCTCCCACTCCTGAGAAAAAAATACTGACCAAATACTGATAGTGGGGCCGTGGCCTAATAGTAAGGATGGACTTGTCTTTTCAAGAGCTTTGTGCATATGTAAACAGCTTGGGGGATGAAATTCTGCTGATGGATTATTCTCATCTTAAATCGGTGAAATTGCAAAGTGTTTGTAAAATCAAGCAACTTGTTACAAAAAAAAAAAGTCTTCTCCATAGGGAATTGTTCATGAGTACTTGTACTGTCTAGACTGCAAAGGTGGCTGGTGACCCATCAGCGGACTCATAGACAAGGAGTGCAGTGCTTACAGCTTCTCTGCTACAGAGCTTGCACTCGCTGCTCTGAAGCTGAAGATTGCTGGAGCCAGCCCTCTGCGGTGCAGAGACAAAGCTTCCTCTGCTAACAACCTGAGAGAGCACATAATCCAAGAAAACATCACACATAGTCCGAACCAACCATCAATCAATCATGAATGCAGGAAGCAGGGGAGTGGGGCGCTCCTAGTCAACAAGGTGAGAGAGTCCAGACCTGGTTCAATAGGAAAAGCTATGATGTGAAATTACCTTGATTTTCCTCTAACATATCAGTGGGGGGTCCAACCCTTGGGATTCCCAGGAATTATAAGATCAGGACCTCCAGGACCCAGCTCTGAGGCTCCTTAAATGGAGAGGAGGTGCACATGCTCCTCTCCACTGAGCATCGTGTGGGCTCTCTCATCTTGTTGACCAGGAGCCCCCCACTCCTCTGCCCCCATGATTGATTGACAGTTTACACCAGCAGTCTTAATAGAACACAGCCCTGAATTATGCACTCCCTCAGACTACAGAGCCGGGGTCTTGTATCTCAAAGCCCTGATATCAGGGGTCCCAGCTGTCAGACTCCCAGAAATCAGTAAGTGATCCCATATATGATGGACAGGTAATAACTTACTATCTAACGAAAACCCCTATAAAGGAAACCTGTCACCTGAAAAAACACTTAACCTGCAGGTATGGGGTTAATCTGCAGGTTAATAGTGCTGTGAACCTGCCTGGCACCTGCACTTAGACCCCCGCTGCCGGTAGGAAATTAACTTTATTGCCCCCTGCAGCGTTCCAGGACCAGTCACAGCTCAGTGTATAGAGACTGGTGGCTGTAACCGCACCCCCATCACTGACTGACAGCCAGACCTAATGCTGAGCTGCTGTCAGTCAGTGCCAGGGGTGCCGTTACAGCCGCCGCGCTCTATACACGGAGATGTCACTGAACCTGCGTCGGCGCCGCCCTTGTGACTGAAACCGGAACGCTGCTGGGGGGCAATAATGTTCAGAGGGGGTCTAAGTGCAGGTGCCGGACAGGTTTGCAGCACTAACATGCAGATTAACCCCGTATCTGCAGGTTAATAGCGGTTTCTCAGGTGACAGGTTCCCTTTAAGATCGGCGTCTTTTAACAAAATTCTGCAATTTCTATGCGCGACAAAGATGGCGACCAACACAGCAGTCACCCAGCTTTCCTGTATACACCCCAGAGACCATGAGCAAGACTGGGAAAAGCAGAGTGACAACCACTGAGCGTGATGGGTAATGTAAAGCCGAGCTCGAGGGCTGTCAGCCATATTATATATATACACACGTGAAGGAATGGCGACACACAGTTATCTGTACTGCCCGGAGCGCAGTGTGGCTGCAGCCGCACTATATGCACCATTACCTCAGGGGAAGAGTCCAGGAAAAGGCCCCAGAGTGCCCGCACCATCCATACACAAGGCCCAGCGCATAGAACTCCATACACGGCCACCGTCGCAGGGTGACGTCATCACATACGGACGCGAGGGGTGCCGGGAAATGTAGTCCAGCAGTGGCGCAGGCGGTACCTGCTGTGTGTGACGGGTGACTGGAGGGTAGTTATGATTGCTGCACCATGGAGCAGCCCTGCAATAACCTGAAGCTTGTGGAAACTGTCCCTGCAGTAACCTGGTGTCATAATCAGAAGCTTGTGTAAACTGTGTCCCTGCACTGACAAATATATATATATATATATATGTATATCTCTATCTCTCATGTGATTATTAATATTCATCTATTGTACAGAATGTTGCACTGAATGGATGAGATTAAATACACCCAAGCTTCTTGGTACTGAAGTATTGGTACTTTAGTATGGACTAAAATATTTTTATTATTTTTTATTTATTTTTTATTTTATTCTTAACCCCTTTGCGGCCAGGTAAAGTGAGTATACAGCCTCACTGATGAAAAAAAGAAATAACATTTCAGAAACTGCCAAGTTTTTTTTTTCTTTATAAAGTTCTGATTTTTTTTTTCGAACAATAAAATAAAAAAAAAGCTATAAAAATTTTGGCTCCACTGTAATAATGCCGACCTGGAGAATCAATTTACTAGGTCATCCTTACTGGGCCGTAATAACAAAACACAAAAAGCAATGGCAGAATTTCTTTTTTTTAATTGTTTTCCAGATTTAAAATGAACACGTGTGAACATGGCTTAATGTGTTGCCAAGTTAAAGCGCTTGTCTGCTACCAGTTTTGAATGCCCCCAATATGCTGAATAAAAAAAAAAATTCTTACCTCCCAGACTAGCGCCGCTCCACCGCTCCAGGCCCTAGTGATCTGGTAACATAGTGTATAGCCATGTACACAGAGTATAAGGGCTGATGCAGGTGGCAGATTTATGCCCTATTTTTTACAGAACCCTATTGTTTTACAGGGCTACCATCGTTACACCCCTACTCTACCCCCATATACCTCTGATTTCATACTGTGACTTTTGGCAAAAATCATTGCACCAGTATGTTCAAAGGTATTCTCTAAAACAGGAGTGGGCAATTAATTTTCCCAAGGGACCACATAAAAGACCATGACTATTGTGGAGGGCCAATCCAACCGGCCGAACTTAATTCTGAACATTATTATTGTTTTATATCAATTTTTATAACTAAATCTTGAGCAGAATTAAGTCTGGTGACTCGCTGCTAGTGTAGATACATGTAAACTGTTCTTCCCTGTAGCAGCTAATAAAAAAACATATACAGATGCTTCTCACAAAATTAGAATATCATCAAAAAGTTAATTTATTTCAGTTCTTCAATACAAAAAGTGAAACTCATAATATATAGAGTCATTACAAACAGAGTGATCTATTTCAAGTGTTTATTTCTGTTAATGTTGATGATTATGGCTTACAGCCAATGAAAACACAAAAGTCATTATCTCAGTAAATTAGAATAATTAACAAAAAACATCTGCAAAGGCTTCATACGCGTTTAAAAAGGTTTCTTAGTCTGTTTCAGTAGGCTCATCATGGGGAAGACTGCTGACTTGACAGATGTCCAGAAGGCAGTCATTGACACACTCCACAAGGAGGGTAAGCCACAAAAGGTCATTGCTAAAGAAGCTGGCTGATCACAGAGTTCTGTAGCCAAGCATATTAATGGATAGTTGAGTGGAAGGAAAAAGTGTGGTCGAAAAAGGTGCACAAGCAACAGGGATAACTGCAGCCTTGAAAGGATTGTTAAGAAAAGGCCATTCAAAAATTTGGGGGAGATTCACAAGGAATGGACTGCTGCTGGAGTCATTGCTTCAAGAGCCACCACACACAGAAGTATCCAGGACATGGGCTACAAGTGTCGCATTCCTTGTGTCAAGCCACTCATGACCTATAGACAACGCCAGAAGCGTCTTACCTGGGCCAAGGAGAAAAAGACCTGGACTGTTGCTCAGTGGTCCAAGGTGTTGTTTTCAGATGAAAGTAAATTTTGCATTTCATTTGGAAATGAAGGTCCTAGAGTCTGGAGGAAGAGTGGAGAGGCCACAATCCAAGCTGCTTGAGGTCTAGTGTGAAGTTTCCACAATCAGTGATGGTTTGGGGAGCCATGTCATCTGCTGGTGTAGGTCCACTATGTTTTATCAAGACCAAAGTCAGCGCAGCCGTCTATCAGGAAATTTTACAGCACTTCATGCTTCCCTCTGCCGACAAGCTTTTTGGAGATGGAAATTTCATTCTCCAGCAGAACTTGGCACCTGTCCACACTGCCAAAAGTACGAATACCTGGTTTAAAAACAACAGCATCACTGTGCTTGATTGGCCAGTAAACTTGCCTGACCTTAACCCCATAGAGAATCTATGAGGAAGATGAGAGATACCAGACCCAACAATGCAGACGAGCTGAAGGCGGCTATCAAAGCAACCTGGGCTTCCATAACACCTCAGCAGTGCCACAGGCTGATCGCCTCCATGCCACGCCGCATTGATGCAGTAATTGATGCAAAAGGAGCCCCGACCAAATATTGAGTGCATTTACTGAACATACATTTCACTAGGCCAACATTTCGGATTTTAAAAAACATTTTTCACGCTGTTGTTATAAAGTATTATAATTTACTGAGATAATGACTTTTGTGTTTTCATTGGCTGTAAGCCATAATCATCAACATTAACAGAAATAAACACTTGAAATAGATCACTCTGTTTGTAATGACTCTATAAAATACAGTACAGACCAAAAGTTTGGACACACCTTCTCATTTAAAAATTGTTCTGTATTTTCATGACTATGAAAATTGTACATTCACTCTGAAGGCATCAAAACTATGAATTAACACATGTGGAATTATATACTTAACAAAAAAGTGTGAAACAACTGAAAATATGTCTTATATTCTAGGTTCTTCAAAGTAGCCACCTTTTGCTCTGATGACTGCTTTGCACACTCTTGGCATTCTCTTGATGAGCTTCAAGAGGTAGTCACCGCAAATGGTCTTCCAACAGTCTTGAAGGAGTTCCCAGAGATGCTTAGCACTTGTTGGCCCTTTCGCCTTCACTCTGCGGTCCAGCTCACCCCAAACCATCTCGATTGGGTTCAGGTCTGGTGACTGTGGAGGCCAGGTCATCTGGCGTAGCACTACATCACTCTCCTTCTTGGTCAAATAGCCCTTACACAGCCTGGAGGTGTGTTTGGGGTCATTGTCCTGTTGAAAAATAAATGATGGTCCAACTAAACGCAAACCGGATGGAATAGCAGTATGATATCCCCACATAGCCCCGTTACACAATATGTCCCCACAAAGCCCCCCCTACAGAGTATGATGTCCCCACAGTATGATGTCTCCACAGAACCTCCCAAGCAGTATGATATCCTCACACAGGCCCCTACACAGTATGTCCCTACAAAACCCCCCTACACAGTATGATATCCCTTCAGAGCCACCCACACAGCATGATGTCCCCAAAAAGCCCCCCTACACAATATGATGTCCCCATAGAGCAACCCACACAGTATGATATCCCACACAGTCTCCTACACAGTATGTCCCAACAAAGCCCCCCTACACAGTATGATATCCCACAAAGCGCCTTTACACAATATGTCCCCACAAAGCCCCCCTACTACACAGTATGATACCCCACACAACGCCTTTACACAATATGTCCCCACAAAGCCCCCCTACACAATATGATATCCCCACAGAGCCACCTACACAATATGTTGTCCCCACAAAGCCCCCTACACAGTATGATGTCCCCACAGAGCCACCCACAGTATGATGTCCCCGCAAAGCCCCCCTACACAGTATGATGTCCCAAACAGGCCCCTACACAGTATGTCCCCACAAATCCCCCCTACATAGTATGATGAGCCTACAGAGTCACCCACACAGTATGATGTCCCACACAAGCCCATACACAGTATGTCCCCACAAAGCATGATGTCCCCACAGAGCCCCCTATACTGGATGTCCCCAGGCAGTATAATGTCCTTCACACAGTATGTCACCACAGAGCCCTCCTCCCCCCATACATTATGATATCCCCACACTGCCCCTTTACATAGTATACTATCCCCACACATGCCCCATTCCCCTGCTGCTCCGGTCTATGCTGTGTATGGAGGCACAGCTGACCGATGCACAGTAATGAGGTCATCGCGCCTGCCGCACTCTAAGTTTAAAAAAATACAAGCATACAAGTGCACTGACTGCATTCAGCTTTTCTACTACAGCAGAGTACATCGTGGACCCATTACATGCTGACTTTCACTGCATCAGACCACCAGCAATGCACAGGGCTACTAACAGATTTTTTCTAGTAATTTTAATATTTAAAATGGAAGTGGTCACTGAGATCAAAATATAAAAATACCAGTACAGAAATTTGGCGTTTAGCCTTTGTCTTACCCTTCGTCTACCCTAGACTACAAGAGATAATGACAGTATTATTCTTTTTACTGCCTAAATGATCAAGTATTTAAGGCCTATTACCATTATAAAAACTGATGGCATAAAACCTTTAGGGTACATGCACACGATCAGTGTTCACTGCGGATTGGACGCAGCGCAAGTGTGCTGCGTGCAATCCGGGGCTGCCGGATTGCGAGTCATGGCACTGGCGGAGGTTGCTGGCGGAGCAGTCAGACTGTCCAGGCGAGTATTGACATTCCGCAGGTGACCCAGGATGGACTCCTGTTGGGACCTTTGACGGGACAGTTCATGACACAGGTCCGAGACCGAGGGAGCTTGGGTGCCACCGGGTTCCATGGCCCGAGCAAACTGTAACGGGTCTGGGAGGCGGAACCTCTGAGCTACTATACAAGGGGGCAGTCCTTGTAAGGGAGCGGGTGGCAACCAGGGAAGACGGGCAGGAGGTCACAGCAGGTGACCGGGACAGTCTCTGAGTGAACGGGCTGGAGATCACGGCAAGTGACCGGGGCAGTCTCTGGATGAACGGGCTGATGGTCACGGCAAGTGACCGGGGCAGTCTCTGAATGAACGGGCAGATGGTCACGGCAAGTGACCGGGGCAGTCTCTGGATGAACGGGCAGATGGTCACGGCAAGTGACCGGGGCAGTCTCCAGGAAGACCAACAGACAGGCGGCAGATGAGCGCTCCCAGGTGAGCGGGCAGAAGTCTCTGGACAGGCGGGTGGTCACAGCACGTGACGGCAGAGCCTCCAGGTAGGCTAGCAGACAGGCAGCAGATGAGCGCTCCCAGGTGAGCGAGCAGGAGTCATTGGACAGGCAGGTGGTCACAGCACGTGACGGCGGAGCCTCCAGGTAGACTAGCAGGCAGGTAGCAGGTGTGTGCTCCCAGGTGAGCGGGCAAGCTGGTCCTTAGACAGATTGACAGGAGTTGGAAGGCAGACCGTCGGACCTCAGGCAAGCAGGCAGGTGGCTGATGTGCGCTCCCAGGTGAGCGGGCAGGCTGGTCCTTAGACAGACTGACAGGAGTAGTAAGGCAGACCGTCGGACCTCAGACTAGCAGGCAGGTAGCAGATAATCAGGCAGGAATCTGGCAGGTAACTGGCAGGTAACTGGCAACGGGACCTGAGGGCTGAAGCAGAGTAGTGAACAGTGCAACAACATTGCTCGGGCACCTCCATTTTGGAGGAGGTGCCTTATATATGGTGAAGTCCTCCGGCCATTGGCCGGGGACTCCTTAGGACGGCGCGCGCGGCCCCTTTAAGAGGGAGGGAGAGCGCGCGCGTGCGCCCTAAGCACAGTGGCCGGGAAGGAGCGCGCGCTGCCAGCAGAGCGGGAGGAGGACGCCGGGCACGGAGCAGGGAGGTGAGGGGAACAGCGTCCCTGCCTAGCAGAGGGCAGGGACGCCGGCACTACAGTACCCCCCCCTTTAGGCCCCCCCTTTTTTAGGCCAGACAGAAATTTAGCTAGGATAAGAGGGGCATGGATGTTCTCCCGGGGCTCCCACGTTCTCTCCTCAGGACCAAACCCCCTCCAATCTACTAGAAAAAAGGTCTTTCCTCTTACCCTTTTGGTGGCAAGAATGTTCTCTACCTCAAACTCGTCCTCAGCAGAAACCGGAGCAGGAGGCGTACCTGTAGACTTGGAAAAAGAGTTAAGTACCACAGGTTTGAGGAGAGATACATGGAAGGAGTTAGGGATCCGTAAGTTGGCCGGGAGTTTTAATTTATAGGCCACCGGGTTGATCTGACTGATGACCTCCAGAGGACCGATGAACCGAGGCCCTAACTTGTAAGAAGGTATCTTGAGTCGGACATATTTAGATGAGAGCCAGACTTTATCTCCAGGACGAAATTGTGGAGGATCCAGGCGTTTTTTGTCAGCGTGTCTTTTCATCCGTTCGGACGACTGAAGGAGTGCGGATCGGGTACTCTCCCAAATGGAGGAAAATTTGCTAACGAGAGATTCCGCAGCCGGGTTGTCCACAGAGGTGGAGACAGGAAAAGGAATCCGAGGATGCTGACCGAAGACTACAAAAAACGGGGATTTGGAGGAGGATTCGCTCTCGTGATTGTTATAGGAGAACTCGGCCCATGGTAGGAGATCCACCCAGTCAGAATGATGGGCATTAACGAAGTGCCAGAGGTAACTGGTCAGGTTCTGATTGATCCGCTCCACTTGACCATTGGACTGTGGGTGGTAAGCGGAAGAGAAGTCCAGGGTGACGTCTAGCAGTTTACAAGTGGCTCTCCAGAAACGTGAGGTGAACTGTACCCCACGATCCGACACGATGTGGAGGGGCAGGCCATGAAGACGGAAGATGTGGCGGATAAAGTCTTTAGCCAGCTCGGGTGCAGACGGGAGGCCAGGCAGGGGAATAAAGTGAGCCATCTTGGAAAAGCGGTCAGCGACCACCCAGATGACCGTACAACCGGCAGAGACGGGGAGATCAGTTATGAAGTCCATAGCAATATGCTGCCAGGGGGCAGCAGGCACAGGAAGCGGAAGAAGGCGACCGGCTGGCAGGTGTCTCGGGACTTTGTTGCGGGCGCAGGACACACAGGCAGAAACAAAGTCTATTACGTCCTTGTGCAGGGTAGGCCACCAGTAGTGCCGGGCAATAAGCTGGAGGGTCTTTTTCTGACCGGCGTGGCCAGCTAGTTTAGACGAGTGACCCCAGTGTAGGATCTTCTCCCGATCAGGTACTGATACGAACGTCTTACCGGGAGGGAGACGATTTAGGCTCACGGGAGCCACCTGCATTACTCTGGCGGGATCGATGATATGTTTAGGTTCTTCCTCGAGATCGGACACCAGAAAGGATCGGGACAAGGCATCTGCTTTGACGTTTTTGTCAGCCGGGCGAAAATGAAGAACAAAATCAAAGCGAGCAAAAAACAAGGACCACCGGGCTTGGCGCGGGTTAAGTCTCTGGGCATGCTGGAGGTAAGCCAAGTTCTTGTGGTCAGTGTAAATTATTACCGGGTGAAGAGCCCCCTCGAGTAGGTAACGCCACTCCTCCAATGCCAGTTTGATGGCCAATAACTCTCGGTCTCCTATAGAATAGTTGCGCTCAGAAGAGGAGAAGAGTTTGGAGAAGAAGCCACAAGTTACCATTCTCCCGGAAGATGATTTTTGAGTAAGTACCGCTCCGGCTCCAGAGGAGGAGGCGTCAACTTCCAGGAAGAACTGCTTGTTGCCGTCCGGGCGATGCAGCACCGGGGCGGAAGAGAAGGCCTGTTTTAGGGAAAGAAAGGCCTCCTCTGCTTCGGGCGGCCACTCTTTGGGATTAGTACCCTTACGGGTGAGCGCGGAAATTGGGGCAGTCCGGGAAGAGAAGTGTGGTATGAAGAGGCGTAGTAGTTGGCGAAGCCCAGGAATCGCTGAATGGCCTTCAACCCCTCCGGTCGAGGCCATTTCTCGATGGCAGACAGTTTCTCTGGATCCATTCGTAGGCCGGTCTGAGAAATAATGTAGCCCAAAAACGGAAGAGAGGTCTGCTCAAAGAGGCACTTCTCGTATTTAGCGAAGAGGTGATTCTGCCTGAGCCTGAGCAGGACCTGACGAACGTCCCTCCGGTGAGTCTGGAGATCCGGAGAGAAGACCAAGATGTCGTCCAGGTACACCACTACGCAGGAGTAGAAAAGGTCCCGGAAGATGTCATTGACCAACTCTTGAAAGACGGCAGGAGCGTTACAGAGACCAAAGGGCATTACCAGATATTCATAGTGGCCGTCCCGGGTGTTGAATGCCGTCTTCCATTCATCCCCTTGACGGATACGAACCAGGTTGTACGCCCCACGGAGGTCCAGTTTGGTGAAGATTCTAGCCCCCCTCAGACGATCAAATAACTCCGGAATGAGCGGAAGGGGGTACTTATTCTTCACCGTGATCTGGTTAAGGCCTCTATAGTCTATACAGGGACGGAGAGAGCCGTCCTTCTTTTTGACGAAAAAGAAGCCTGCTCCCGCCGGGGAGGTAGATTTCCGGATGAATCCCCTGGCCAGATTCTCCTCAATATATTCGGACATGGACCGGGTCTCAGCAGCGGATAAAGGATAAATACGCCCACGGGGAGGAGTAGTACCAGGTAACAGGTCGATAGGGCAGTCGTATGGTCTATGAGGAGGTAGTGTCTCTGCTTCCTTTTTATTAAAGACATCAGCATAAGACCAATAAGGAATCGGAAGTCCAGGTAGATTAGCTGGGGTAGGAGAAGGACGGACGGGATGGACGGGAACCAGACAGGTCTTATGGCAGTCCTGTCCCCAGCGAAGGACTTCTCCGGTCTGCCAGTCAAGCACGGGTGCATGTCTCTGGAGCCAAGGTAGGCCTAGCAAGAGGGCGTGAGAGAGTCCAGGCAGAACATGAAAGGAGATACTCTCAAAATGCAGCATTCCCACCTGCAGAGTAATGGATTCGGTGATGAGTTGGATGGGGCGTGGTAAGAGGCCCCCATCCACGGCAGCAACAGACAAGGGTACAGCCAGAGGTTTGGTGGGGATGCGGTATTTCTCTACCAGGGACTGTGAAATAAGATTCCCGGCTGCTCCAGAGTCAAGTTGGGCAAGTACGAAATAACGGTTCTCCCCGCAGACGATTGAGACTGACAGCAGCAGAGATGGAGAGGATTTATTCTTGTCTAGGTCGACCTCTCTGAGCGAACCTAGACACAGGCGTTTCCCGACCTCTCCGGACAGGCACGGATCCGGTGCTCCTTACTGCCACAGTAGAAGCAGCTCCCCTCGGCACGGCGTAAGTCCTGACGGGTTTTGACCATCTTGGTCTGGTCGACCTGCATAGACTCAGGAGAGTGTACCTGGGTAGAGACGGAGGTAGTGACGGGTTTCTGAAAAGTAGGAGCTAGACGTGGTAACCTCCTCTCACGGGTGACCTCTTTGGCACGCTCCTGGAACCGTAGGTCAATCCGGGTGGCAAGAATTATTAGGTCATCGAGAGTGGTAGGAATGTCCCGACCGGCAAGTTCATCTTTAATACGGCCGGACAGACCCTCCCAGAAGACGGATACCAGAGCGTCGTTATCCCAGGCCAGCTCCGAGGCAAGGGTACGGAACCGTATGGCATATTGGCCCACGGTGAGACTTCCCTGACGGAGGCGTAGCAGTGATGATGCGGATGAGGTCTTCCGTCCGGGTTCGTCGAAGACTTTCCGGAAAGCCGTGAGAAAAGCAGGCAAGTTGGACACCAGGGGGTCTCCTCTCTCCCATAGAGGATTTAGCCAGGCCAGGGCCTCCCCGGTGAGATGGGACATGATGAATGCAATTTTGGCCCGGTCGGAGTTAAACTGGTAGGACAATAGTTCAAAGTGCAGGGTGCACTGATTTATGAAGCCCCGAGCCTGGGCGGAGTCGCCTCCGAAGCGAGGAGGTGCAGAAAGCCGGGGTCCGGGGTAGGATACCATGGTATTAGTGGGCAGCGGGGCTGCCGGATTGCGAGTCATGGCACTGGCGGAGGTTGCTGGCGGAGCAGTCAGAGTGTCCAGGCGAGTATTGACATTCCGCAGGTGACCCAGGATGGACTCCTGTTGGGACCTTTGACGGGACAGTTCATGACACAGGTCCGAGAGCGAGGGAGCTTGGGTGCCACCGGGTTCCATGGCCCGAGCAAACTGTAACGGGTCTGGGAGGCGGAACCTCTGAGCTACTATACAAGGGGGCAGTCCTTGTAAGGGAGCGGGTGGCAACCAGGGAAGACGGGCAGGAGGTCACAGCAGGTGACCGGGACAGTCTCTGAGTGAACGGGCTGGAGATCACGGCAAGTGACCGGGGCAGTCTCTGGATGAACGGGCTGATGGTCACGGCAAGTGACCGGGGCAGTCTCTGAATGAACGGGCAGATGGTCACGGCAAGTGACCGGGGCAGTCTCTGAATGAACGGGCAGATGGTCACGGCAAGTGACCGGGGCAGTCTCCAGGAAGACCAACAGACAGGCGGCAGATGAGCGCTCCCAGATGAGCGGGCAGAAGTCTCTGGACAGGCGGGTGGTCACAGCACGTGACGGCAGAGCCTCCAGGTAGGCTAGCAGACAGGCAGTAGATGAGCGCTCCCAGGTGAGCGAGCAGGAGTCACTGGACAGGCAGGTGGTCACAGCACGTGACGGCGGAGCCTCCAGGTAGACTAGCAGGCAGGTAGCAGGTGTGTGCTCCCAGGTGAGCGGGCAAGCTGGTCCTTAGACAGACTGACAGGAGTTGGAAGGCAGACCGTCGGACCTCAGGCAAGCAGGCAGGTGGCTGATGTGCGCTCCCAGGTGAGCGGGCAGGCTGGTCCTTAGACAGACTGACAGGAGTAGTAAGGCAGACCGTCGGACCTCAGACTAGCAGGCAGGTAGCAGATAATCAGGCAGGAATCTGGCAGGTAACTGGCAACGGGACCTGAGGGCTGAAGCAGAGTAGTGAACAGTGCAACAACATTGCTCGGGCACCTCCATTTTGGAGGAGGTGCCTTATATATGGTGAAGTCCTCCGGCCATTGGCCGGGGACTCCTTAGGACGGCGCGCGCGGCCCCTTTAAGAGGGAGGGAGAGCGCGCGCGCGCGCCCTAAGCACAGTGGCCGGGAAGGAGCGCGCGCTGCCAGCAGAGCGGGAGGAGGACGCCGGGCACGGAGCAGGGAGGTGAGGGGAACAGCGTCCCTGCCTAGCAGAGGGCAGGGACGCCGGCGCTACAGTGACGTTTAGCTTCTTCCGCCCCAACCGTTCTCCTCCCAACCTGAGTACCTAAACCCAACTGGCCAAGGTACCGTGAGTGAACAGTAGAAGTCACGGCCCTGTTCACGTATGCAGCTTCTCTGCTTTCACTGGCGTGACTTTCCTGGCTCAGCCGTCTCCCAACTACTCTCTTCCTGGCCGTTGGAGGCAGTCTCTCAAGCTTTGGATAGGAGGGTCCAGACCTCTTCTGTCGGCGGGCGACGTCGGGTTCCTCGAACTCACTCAGCACCGCAAGTAGGTTCCGACTCTCTTCAGTAGGCACAGCACTCGGGGCACATCTGTGAGGGATCTGGAGCTCATCCACCGGTGTCCAGCTGTGTCACCTCACAAGCCTCTGGCTTAGAAAAAAAGAGAGGGGTCGCTCACTGGTCTATTTGGGTGCTCTGAAGAAAAAAGTAATCTCAATTGCAAAAAGAACTTCGGCACTCCATACATGAAAATATAAGAAATATTGTATCTGGACTAATGTCACTTTGAAAAATGAAAGTTTTTTGCGCATAATTTGGCCAATTTATGTGTGCCCATCAACCACGACAAGGTCACCTTCGTATGATGGGAAACTACGCTACACTACCACTGGATATGCCACTCTTGGGCTGTAAGCCTGTATGGACAATATGTCTCTGCTTGGGCTTATAACCTACAATGTATGGGCTGGTAGAGCTAGTTAAAACCACCTGTGACTGAATGGGAGGGACACATGGTCAGAAAAAAGGCTGTCAAACTTCTAATAGTGTGAACACGTACCTGCTGCAATGCTCCAGGAGCGGGATCCCAAAAATGATTAATAGAAAAAAAGAGAGGGGTCGCTCACTGGTCTATTCGGGTGCTCTGAAGAAAAAAGTAATCTCAATTGCAAAAAGAACTTCGGCACTCCATACATGAAAATATAAGAAATATTGTATCTGGACTAATGTCACTTTGAAAAATGAAGGTTTTTTGCGCATAATTTGGCCAATTTATGTGTGCCCATCAACCACGACAAGGTCACCTTCGTATGATGGGAAACTACGCTACACTACCACTGGATATGCCACTCTTGGGCTGTAAGCCTGTATGGACAATATGTCTCTGCTTGGGCTTTTAACCTACAATGTATGGGCTGGCAGAGCTAGTTAAAACCACCTGTGACTGAATGGGAGGGACACATGGTCAGAAAAAAGGCTGTCAAACTTCTAATAGTGTGAACACGTACCTGCTGCAATGCTCCAGGAGCGGGATCCCAAAAATGATTAATAGAAAAAAAGAGAGGGGTCGCTCACTGGTCTATTCGGGTGCTCTGAAGAAAAAAGTAATCTCAATTGCAAAAAGAACTTCGGCACTCCATACATGAAAATATAAGAAATATTGTATCTGGACTAATGTCACTTTGAAAAATGAAGGTTTTTTGCGCATAATTTGGCCAATTTATGTGTGCCCATCAACCATGACAAGGTCACCTTCGTATGATGGGAATAAATTGGCCAAATTATGCGCAAAAAAACTTCATTTTTCAAAGTGACATTAGTCCAGATACAATATTTCTTATATTTTCATGTATGGAGTGCCGAAGTTCTTTTTGCAATTGAGATTACTTTTTTCTTCAGAGCACCCGAATAGACCAGTGAGCGACCCCTCTCTTTTTTTCTATTAATCATTTTTGGGATCCCGCTCCTGGAGCATTGCAGCAGGTACGTGTTCACACTATTAGAAGTTTGACAGCCTTTTTTCTGACCATGTGTCCCTCCCATTCAGTCACAGGTGGTTTTAACTAGCTCTACCAGCCCATACATTGTAGGTTAAAAGCCCAAGCAGAGACATATTGTCCATACAGGCTTACAGCCCAAGAGTGGCATATCCAGTGGTAGTGTAGCGTAGTTTCCCATCATACGAAGGTGACCTTGTCGTGGTTGATGGGCACACATAAATTGGCCAAATTATGCGCAAAAAACCTTCATTTTTCAAAGTGACATTAGTCCAGATACAATATTTCTTATATTTTCATGTATGGAGTGCCGAAGTTCTTTTTGCAATTGAGATTACTTTTTTCTTCAGAGCACCCGAATAGACCAGTGAGCGACCCCTCTCTTTTTTTCTATTAATCATTTTTGGGATCCCGCTCCTGGAGCAATGCAGCAGGTACGTGTTCACACTATTAGAAGTTTGACAGCCTTTTTTCTGACCATGTGTCCCTCCCATTCAGTCACAGGTGGTTTTAACTAGCTCTACCAGCCCATACATTGTAGGTTAAAAGCCCAAGCAGAGACATATTGTCCATACAGGCTTACAGCCCAAGAGTGGCATATCCAGTGGTAGTGTAGCGTAGTTTCCCATCATACGAAGGTGACCTTGTCGTGGTTGATGGGCACACATAAATTGGCCAAATTATGCGCAAAAAACCTTCATTTTTCAAAGTGACATTAGTCCAGATACAATATTTCTTATATTTTCATGTATGGAGTGCCGAAGTTCTTTTTGCAATTAAGCCTCTGGCTTAGGCCTGCCATGCGGGGCTTCTCAGCAAGTAGGGAGCACGTCTGCTCCTCTCTGCTGTTTGGCGCCAAAACCCCTTCAGGCTTGGCGCGCTGGCCTCTTATATCCAGGAACTCCTTCCTGGAAGTCACCTGACTGGGTCCAGCGTCTAAATCTGCTCCCCCTTCAACTTCCCTTGTACATCTTAGTTCCACTTGACTGTGCCTGTCCAGCAGATGGCAATCTCTCTCCATCTTTGAAGCATCCTGTAAGAATTCTCTTAAAGGCTCTATTGCCTCCATTACATTCCTCCCTCCTTTTTGTTCTCCAGTCCTTGGACGACTGGATTTCTTGCGGGATTGATGTCTCTTTCCAGGCAGTGCAAGTTCAGAGTTGGGCATACTCCTCCATTTTCTTTTGGATCTGAGATCAGATAAACTGCGGAGGTGACTCCGGGATATCCGACGAATCAACCACTGGGGATTGCAGGTCACTTCTTGATTCATTCTGGGTCCCACTCGGGGTTGGCATCGACAGTTCTGACGGGCCCAACTGCATTGTGGCCCATCCTTCTTCATCCCCCAAGGTTCCTGTATGTGGCACTTCAGCCAATTCGTTTGAAGGCCCAACTCCGTTATAGGCCTCTGTTTCAGAGGAGCAAGGTGGCAGCATATTGCAGTGCAACACCCTGGGTGTCGCGGCGTCATCCCCTTCGGGCTTAACCTCGTAGACTGGGTTGTCTGGGTGAATCTTCTTCACTACCCGATATGGTATCGCCTCCCAACGATGGTCCAGTTTACTCCCAAATCATTTGACCCTTACCAGCACACGGTCTCCTGGCTGGGGTTGGGGGCCGATCTGCATGCTCTACTTCCTGAAACTTCTTCGCAACCAATCTTCTCACTGTATGAAGCCGGCGCTTGTGTTCTCGAATCCAGGTGCTCGGGCTGCTATCCGGGCCGGAGTCTTCTGAGTTCAGCTCTAGTTCAGTAATTTCTCGCCCACTCCTTCCAAACAGCAACATGTAAGGGGTGTAGTCAGTAGTCGCATGAACTCGATTATTATACACCCACACCAGCTCAGACACAAATTCGGGCCATTTCATCTTTTTATCCGCTTCCAGCGTTCGCAACATTTGCAACAGGGTTCGGTTAAAGCGCTCGCATGCACCGTTCCCTTGCGGGTGGTAGGGTGTTGTTCGGGATCGGTCGATCCCATAAATACGGTATAGTTCATCCATCACTCGTCCTTGGAAGCAGGCCCCCTGGTCAGAATGTATTTGTGGCACCCCAGGGGTCTGGTTACCACAGTAATAGAAATATTATGTCTGAGAGCAGGTGGGAGGTTTCTCTGGTCAGGAGCCCTAAGCATGCAACACCGCCCGCCCAGACCTGGGAGGGGAGGAATCTGCCCTTATAAACTGGGTCTGGGGCGGGATTAGGAGAGAGAGTCCCAGACAGAGACGCAGTCTGGTCTGGAGGACAGCAGACACAGGGAAAGGAAGAACCAGGAGCTCTGTAGGAGCAGGAGCGAGTGCCAGGGGCTGGAAGCTAGATAGCTCGCCCTGGCTGGAGACACTAATACCGGACACGGAGTCCGAAGCTGTGGGGACATCCAGGTCCAGCAGCAGAATCCAACCGGCAGGGCATTCCAGGTCCTCTGGCCATAGAAGCCCGGAGGCACGGTCACAAGCAAGGGACCAGCACCGCCGTCGTGGAGCGGAGGCTAACAGAAGGCCCCAAGTCACCGGCCATACGGGTGAGCACCACACGGTATACTCAGGGACGTGGGCTACTTCTACCCACATACAGCAAGGTAGCCAGGAAAGAGTGCAGATAGACGGGGAGGCCTACAACTCCACCTGGCCAGGGGAGATCCTACTTGCTCACAGACTGACCAGGCCCCTACTGCTAACCAGTACTCCCGGGAGGGTCTACCTTATAACACCAGTAAAGACCCTGAACTGCGCTGCACGGACTCTGAGTTATTCCTGCTGCGCTCATGCACCATCACTCCCATCATCCACACTAACTGCCCTGAGGCTATACTCCTCCCGTGGGGAGTCATCCCATTCTAAGCTGCACACATAATACCAGCCTCAGCGGTCTGCCCTGCAGCGGCGGTCCCCACTGACCGCAATCCACGGGTGGCGTAGTCGAACAATTATCACAATACTAAAACTGCCACTGAATTGACCACCCTGGGCACGGACCGGGTCAGCGCCACGGAGACTACAACCCCCAGCGATCCGGCTCCGGGTATCCCCTGCACAACACAGGCCCAGGGGGTGCGTCATATTCGCTTCGGGCATCCATAAATCCGGATGAAATCCTGACAGATGGCCTTAGCTGCGGCTTCTGCTGTCTGGTCTTGGGTAGGCGTCACTAATGCGAACTTGGTGAAGAGATCAGTCATTATAAAACAGTGTTTCCGTAACCATTGTATGAAGTTCCGATCATCAGGTAGTCAATCATCAGAACTTCCAATGGTGCAGAAGTTCGGATGGTCTGAATGGGAGCTCTTTGTTCCGGGAGCTTGTTCAACTCACACTGGCGACATGTTCAGCAGACCCCTTCGACTTCTTGCCGCAGTTGAGGCGAATACACCAGCCGTTGTAACCACGGAAAGGTCTTCTCCACACCGAAGTGAGCACCTCTTCTGTGAGCTTCCTGGGCTAGCTGCGTTACCAGCGCTTCTGGAACTACTACTTGTCAGGTAACATCAAACTCTCGAGGTAGCTGGATTCTTCAGCATAGCAAGCCATCCTTCAGGAAGAGCCTCTCCCACTGGCCTAGGATTTGTAGGGTAGTTGGAAGTGAAGCGGCCCTGGCTTCCTGGTCGGGTCTTTGACCCAGGGCGACCCATTCTCTCAGCTTGGCCAGCTCTGGGTCGGATTGTTGCAGATGTATCCACTTGTCTCTTGAGTGGCCCAGAATTTGAGTGGGCCTCGGCTCCTCTCTGGTCTCCTGGTCGTCGACCATGGCAGCGGCGAACTGGCTAAAATCCGGAATCTCGTCACCTTAGGGCTCCTCATCTCTGTCCCTCTTCGGCCCGTCTGAGTGACCCGGGACAGGGCATCTGCATGAGTGTTCAGGGACTTGGACCGATAGGCAATTTTATACTGGTATTTGGACATCCTTGCGACCCACTGCTGTTCTAACGCGCCCAGCTTGGCGTTCTCCAAGTGGGACAAAGGGTTGTTATCTGTCCGCACTTGCACTTATGACCCCGACAAGTACTCAGCAAATTTCTCGGTCACGGCCCACACCAGTGCCAGTAGCTCCAGCTTGAACGAACTCCGTATCTTGGATCGACCTGCTGGCGTACGCGATCACCCACTCTTTTCCTCCTTGCACTTGAGCCAGCACTGCTCCCAGTCCATGCAAGCTTCCATCAGTGTACAACACGAAAGGCTGCAAAAAGTCAGTTTATGCCAGAATTGGGGCATCTGTTAGCGCCATTTTTAATGCTCGGAATGCCTCTTCTTGTCATGGGCCCCACTGAATGGGCTGCCGCTTGGCTCCCCCAGCCGTTCCTCTCAGCAATTCATTGAGCGGGATTGCAATCTTAGCGAAGTCTTTAATGAATCTGCGGTAGTATTCAGCGAGCCCCAGGAATGCCCTCAATTCTCTTAGATTGGCAGGTGTGGGCCACTTCTGCACGGCAGCTACTTTCTCCGCAGTGGGGTGCCCTCCCGCACTGGACACAGTGTGCCCCAGATATTCAATTTCTTGCTTGAAGAGACGACACTTACGAGGCTTAATTTTCATGTCGTGCCTCTGAAGCCATTCTAACACTTGCTCCAGTCAGCGGAGATGATCTTCAAACGTAGCGGAATAGATAATTATATCGTCCAGATATATTAAAGTGGCTTCAAAATTGAGGTCCCCCAAGCATCTCTCCATCAGTCTTTGGAAGGTTCCCGGTACATTTGTTAGCCCGAACAGCATCCGATTGAACTCAAACAAGCCCATAGTGAGGACAAAAGCTGTCTTCGGACGATCCTTCTCAGCTACTGGGACCTGCCAATAGCCACTGGCCAGGTCGAGGGAAGAGAAGAACTTGGCACTTCCTAGTGCAGATAGAGACTCTTCAATTCAGGGGAGTGGATAGGAGTCCCGCACTGTACATGCATTCAGCTTCCGATAGTCTACACAAAATCTCAGGGTACCATCCTTCTTCCGGACCAGCAAGATAGGAGCCGCCCAAGGTCTCTGACTTTCGCAGATCACACCGTTCCGCAACATGTGGGCCAACAGTTCTTTCACCTCCTGGTACATTTGAGGTGGGATCTGCCGATAACTCTCTCGAATGGAAGCAGAATTTCAGGTGGGTATTTCGTGCTGAATGTCCTGAGTGCACCCGAAATCGTCTTCATGTTGTGCAAACACTCCCTGATACCGCGGTAGAAGTTGTTCGATCTGTCTGACTTGTCCAGCAGAAAATTCAGTAAGATTAGCCTCCACTTTCTCCAAGAGATGGTGCCCAGCCAACGGTTCTCTTCAATTCTCATGGCTGTTGAGGGATACCTCCAGGGTCCATGGCTCTCCTTCCACAGGTGCCAGCCCTATAGGGTCAGCTTTGGTAAGGGCCTCTGGCATTATGCAAACTCGCGCCACCTCTTGTCGGGGCAACAACTGTAAACTCGTGCCACTTAGATTGATGCAGCGCACGGGCACTCGACCCTGCCGCACGGTGGCCAAGGTCTGAGAAACCAGGAGTCCAGAGGGCGCTTCCTCTCCCTCCATTGGTTCAATCTGAATGTCCACGCCCTCTAAGGACACATGTGCCAGTACAGGTAAAGTGAGTACAGTCTGTCCCACTGGCAGTGTCATTTTGGCTTCGAGTGGTATCGATACCTTACCAAGGTACTGAGAGGTAGCGGGCAATTTTTGAATTTGACTGACTCGCACGAGATGCTGGAATACTCTCTTGTTAGCTGGGTCATGAGTCGGGGAGGTCCAGTTGCTTTTGTTAGAGCACTCAGCCAGGAACTGTCTGACTTCCTTCAGCACATTCATGCCCAGGGTTACAATGGGCCCATCGCCTCCGGGCCCTGTGGTCAGTAGTATCCCTTTCCGACCGAGGTCCTTTCCGCATGCCCGGACAGACATCCATACTACTCCCGCTACTGGGAGAGGTAGTTGATTAGCTGCCACCAGTTTGACAGTGGGTTCCCGCCAGGAACGAGCAACTTCAGGAAAGTGACTTTGGAAATACGTCTCAGGCATAGTGGTCACCTGAGACCCAGTGTCCATTGGACAGCGGATCCGCTGCCCCTTAAATTCAGCCTAGATAATGGGCCTCTCGGAGACAAAGTCTTCAGAGCTCCCTCTGCCACTCTCTGAAGCTCGAGACCCCACAGTATGCTCCACAACCATGGGGTATCTTAGTTTAACGGCTACCCCCACCTCCTCCTTTCTCGGTTTGGACAGTCTTTGAAGATATGCCCCCTACCGCGGCAGGTCCAACACTCTGGTTCTCGTTCTACCGATAGGTCGGGTACATGACGTGCTGGGGCCTGGTAGGAACGTCTTTTTCACTCTGGTCTCCGTCAACGTGGTGCAGTACGGTCCATCGGCAAGGGGGCAGCAGGGGTCGTTCTAATAGTGTTCAGCTCACCCCGAATATCTCGAATTTCCTGAGGCATCTACCATACCCAATGTAGCATCGGCGTCTCTGCCCCCTACCAGGCAGAGACGCCGTCCTTCTCACCTTCCCGCTCCCCGTGCGGCATCCTCCTGCACTCCTCTTCCTGCTGCTGCCTGTGCGCGCAGCTTCCTGGGCACTGTGCTTAGGGCGCTCGAGCGCGCGCGCTCCCTCCCTCTTAAAGGGGCCGCAAGCGCCGTCCTAAGGAGTCCCCGGCCAATAGCCGAGGGTCCTCCCATATATAAGGCACCTCCTCCAAAATGGAGGTACCCGAGCAAAAGTTGATGCACAGTATACTTACCTCTGCTTCAGCCCTCAGGTCCAGTTGCCAGCCTGACTACTGTTCCAGTCCGCCAGTCTGACTACTCTCCAGCCCGACAGTCTGCCTTCCATTCTACCCGCCATTCTGTCTATGGGCAAGTCCGCCTGCTTACCAGGAAGCACCTGCCAGTTACCTGCCAGCTACCTGCCGTGCCTGCTAGCCCGCTCACCTGGGAGCACTCGCCTGTTACCTGCCTGTTCCTGCCCGTTACCTGCCTGCTACTTGCCGTGCCTGCTAGTCCTCTCACCTGGGAACACTCGCCTGTTACCTGCCTGTTACCTGATAGCCTACCTGGAGGCTCCTGTGGTCACTTGACGTGATCACCCGCCTGCTAACCTAGAGACTTCGGCCTGCTTGGCCGTCACTCGCCGTAGCCTACCTGGAGGCTCCTGCTGTCACTTGCCGTGACCACCTGTCTGCTACCTAGAGACTTCAACCTGCTCTGCCGTCACGTGCCGTGACCACCTGTCAACTATCCAGAGACTTCTGCCTGCCTGTTGTGTCCATCCGCTATACCGGTCAATCCCAGTCTGCTGACCCGTGGGAGCCACCTGCTCTCTCACAAGGTCGTCCCCAGAGTAGCACCTGGTCCCTCTGCTCGGTCCCTCCCTGGTCACGGAGTCGTTAGCCGCCGTACGACCAGGGTCGGTCTGAGTTGATACTTAGTTACGCCCCTCTGGGTCCCTCCTTGCACCGCAGCACAGAGGTTCCACCACCCGGATCCGTAACAGTTTGCTCGGGCCATGGAACCCGGTGGCGCCCAGACCCCCGCAATTTCCGACCTGCACCAGGAGGTCTTACGTCAGAGAGCGCAACAGGAGTAGGTCCTGTCCTACCTGCGGTCTGTTAAGTCTCGCCTAGGTGCATTATCCGATCCGTCTGTGTCCTTCTCTGGTCAGGCAGCGCCTACTTCCGCGGCACCACAACCTAGTCCTATTATGGCGTCCGGCTATGGACCCCGGCTCTCGGCACCTCCACGTTTTGCTGGCAACCCCACCTTAGCTCGGGGTTTCATAAACCAGTGCACCCTGCACTTTGAACTCTTGGCACATCAGTTCATCTCCGACCGGGCCAAGGTGGCATTCATCATGTCCCATATCACTGGGGAAGTACTGGCATGGCTAAATCCCCTGTGGGAGAGAGGGGATCCCCTGGTGTCCGACCTATTGTCTTTCCTCGCTGCTTTTCGGAAAGTCTTCGATGAACCAGGACGAAAATCCTCTTCAGCCTCCTCTCTGCTACGTCTCCGCCAAGAGAGTCTCACCGTGGGCCAATATGCCATACGGTTCCGTACCCTCGCTTCTGAGCTTGCCTGGGATAACGAGGCTCTGGTGTCCGTCTTCTGGGAGGGCCTTTCTGGCCAGATTAAGGATGAGCTAGCCGGTTGGGACATTCCTACCACCCTGGATGACCTGGTTTCACTCGCTACCCGGATTGACATCCGGTTCCAAGAACGCACCAAAGAGACCACCCGGGAGAGAAAATTCCTCCGCCTTGCTCCTACTTTCCAGAGACCCGCCTCTCAACCAGTCACTCCCCGGGCGCACTCGCCCGAACCCATGCAGATCGACCAGACCAAGATGGTCAAATCTCGCCAAGAGTCACGTCGAGCCGAGGGGAGCTGTTTCTATTGTGGCAGTAAAGAACACCTGATCTGTTCCTGCCCGGAGAGGCCGGGAAACTTCAGTGTCTAGGACCGCTCGGAGAGGTCGTTCTAGGCAAAAGTAAGCCCTCTCCATCTCTGACTTTGTCTGTCTCTATCTCCTGGGGAGAGAACCGTCTCTTTGAAATTGCTCATCTGGATTCTGGAGCTGCTGGAAACCTCATTTCCCAGTCCCTGGTAGAGAGATACCGAATTCCCACCAAACCTCTGGCGGAACCATTGTCCGTCGCCTCCGTGGATGGAAGACTCCTTCCGGTGACCATCCTGCTCGTCACTGAGCCCCTAACCCTGCAGGTGGGAATGCTGCACTCGGAGAAAATCTCCTTCCATGTGCTGTCCGGACTCTCTCACTCCCTATTGCTAGGTCTACCCTGGCTCCAGACACATGAACCCGTGCTGAACTCGCAATCCGGAGAAGTACTCCGGTGGGGGGCAGGACTGCCATAGGACCTGCCTGATTCCGGTTCGCCTGACTCGTCCTCTACCTACCCCAGCTAATTTACCCGGTCTACCGGCTCCTTACTGGCCCTACGCGGATGTCTTCGATAAAAAGGAAGCAGAGACACTGCCACCTCATAGGCCATATGATTGCCCCATCGACCTGGTACCTGGCGCCACTCCACCCCGTGGGCGTATTTGCCCGTTGTCGGCGGCCGAAACCCAGACCATGTCTGAGTACATTGAGGAGAATCTGGCTAGGGGATTCATCCGGAAATCTACCTCCCCGGCTGGAGCCGGATTCTTCTTTGTCAAAAAGAAGGATGGTTCGCTACGCCCCTGTATTGATTATAGAGGACTCAATCAGATCACGGTAAAAAACAAATACCCCCTGCCGCTCATCTCCGAGTTGTTTGATCGCCTTAAGGGCGCTAGGATCTTTTCCAAGCTGGATCTACGTGGAGCGTATAACCTGGTCTGAATCCGTCAAGGAGATGAGTGGAAGACGGCATTCAATACCCGGGACGGTCACTATGAGTACCGTGTGATGCCCTTCGGTCTCTGCAATGCTCCCGCTGTCTTCCAAGAATTGGTCAACGACATCTTCCGTGATCTTCTTTACTCCTGCGTGGTGGTATACCTGGACGATATCTTGGTCTTCTCTCCGGATCTTCCCACACACCGGAGGGATGTTCGTCAGGTCCTGCTTAGGCTCAGGCAGAACCACCTCTATGCAAAATACGAGAAGTGCCTCTTCGAGCAGACCTCTCTTCCATTCCTGGGCTATGTTATCTCCCAGACAGGCCTACGAATGGATCCTGAGAAGCTCTCTGCTGTCCTAAAGTGGCCCCTTCCGGAGGGGTTGAAGGCGATTCAGCAATTCCTGGGCTTCGCCAACTACTATCGTCTCTTCATCCCGCACTTCTCTTCTCGGACTGCTCCCATATCTGCGCTCACCCGTAAGGGAGCAAGTCCCAAGGAATGGTCACCCGAAGCTGAGGAGGCCTTCCTTTCCTTAAAGCAAGCCTTCTCCTCGGCCCCAGAGCTGCACCGTCCGGATTGTAACAAACAGTTCTACCTGGAGTTTGATGCTTCCTCCTCCGGAGCCGGAGCGGTGCTCACCCAAAAGTCTTCATCCAGGAGAATGGTAACCTGCGGCTTCTTCTCCAAACTCTTCTCCTCGTCTGAGCGCAACTACTCCATTGGAGACCGAGAATTGTTAGCCATCAAGTTGGCACTGGGGGAGTGGCGTTACCTGCTTGAGGGGGCTTTATACCCGGTGATCATCTATACAGATCACAAAAATCTGGCATATCTCCAAAATGCCCAAAGACTCAATCCGCGTCAGGCCCGGTGGTCTTTGTTTTTTGCCCGCTTCGACTTCGTCCTACACTTCCGCCCGGCGGACAAGAATGTCAAAGCCGACGCCTTGTCCCAATCCTTCCTGTCCTCCAATCAAGAGGAGGAGCCTATGCACATCATCGACCCCTCCAAAGTGATGAATGTAGCCCCCTTGGATCTGACTCGTCTTCCACCCGGTAAGACGTTTGTAGCAGTACCAGATCGTGTGAAGGTTCTTCGCTGGGGTCATTCATCTAAACTAGCCGGCCATGCTGGCCAAAAGAAGACCTTCCTGCTCTTCGCCCGGCATTACTGGTGGCCTACCCTGCGCAAAGATGTGGTAGACTTCGTCTCAGCCTGTTTGTCTTGTGCCCGCAACAAAGTTCCCAGACATCTACCAGCTGGTCATCTCCTGCCTCTTCCGTACCTGATGCCCCGTGGCAACACATTGCTATGGACTTTATCACAGATCTCCCTGTCTCTGCCGGTTGTACAGTCATTTGGGTGGTCGCCGACCGCTTTTCTAAAATGGCTCACTTCATTCCCCTGCCTGGTCTCCCGTCTGCTTCAGTGCTAGCTAAGGACTTCTTCTTCCACATCTTCCGTCTCCATGGCCTATCCCTCCACATCGTGTCGGATCGAGGGGTTCAGTTCACCTCTCGTTTCTGGCGAGCTACGTGCAAGCTGCTGGATGTCACCCTGGATTTCTCCTCCGCTTATCATCCACAGTCCAATGGTCAAGTGGAGCGGATCAACCATATTCTTACCAGCTACCTCCGGTACTTTGTTAACGCTCACCATACTGATTGGGTGGATCTCCTGCCATGGGCCGAATTCTCCAACAACAACCATGAGAGCGAATCATCTTCCAAGTCTCTGTTCTTTATAGTCTATGGTCAACATCCCAGGATTCCGTTTCCCGTCTCCGCTTCTGTGGACAACCCTGCCGCTGAGTCTCTGGTCAGCGAATTTTCCACCATTTGGGAGAGTACTAGGTCCACACTTCTTCAGTCCTCCGAGCTGATGAAGAGACATGCTGACAAGAGACGTCTGGATCCGCCTCAATTCCGTCCGGGAGACAAGGTTTGGCTCTCCTCCAAACATGTTCGGCTCAAAATACCCTCCTATAAGTTGGGTCCTCGGTTCATCGGTCCATTTGAAGTCCTTAAGCAAATCAATCCAGTGGCCTACAAGTTAAAACTACCGGCCACCTTACGGATTCCCAACTCCTTCCACGTATCTCTCCTCAAACCAGTTGTCTTTAACTCTTTTTCCAACAATCCAGGTTCTTCCCCTGCTCCGGTTTCTGCTGAGGACGTGTTTGAGGTAGAGAATATCCTGGCCACCAAGAGGGTAAGAAGAAAAACCTTTTTTCTGGTGGATTAGAAGGGGTTTGGCCCAGAGGAGAGAACTTGGGAACCCAGGGAGAACATTCATGCCTCGCTTCTCCTTGAAAAATTTCTTTCTGGCCTAAAAAAGAGGGGGCGTAAAGGGGGGGTACTGTAGCATCGGCGTCTCTGCCACCTACCAGGCAGAGACGCCGTCCTTCTCACCTCCCCGCTCCCCGCGCGGCGTCCTCCTGTGCTCCTCTTCCTGCTGCTGCCTGTGCGCGCAACTTCCTGGGCACTGTGCTTAGGGCGCACGCTCCCTCTCTCTTAAAGGGGCCGCGCGCGCCGTCCTAAGGAGTCCCCGGCCAATAGCCGAGGGTCCTCCCATATATAAGGCACCTCCTCCAAAATGGAGGTGCCCGAGCAAAAGTTGATGCACAGTATACTTACCTCTGCTTCAGCCCTCAAGTCCAGTTGCCAGCCTGACTACTGTTCCAGTCTGCCAGTCTGACTACTCTCCAGCCCGACAGTCTGCCTTCCATTCTACCCGCCATTCTGTCTATGGGCAAGTCCGCCTGCTTACCAGGAAGCACCTGCCAGTTACCTGCCAGCTACTTGCCGTGCCTGCTAGCCCGCTCACCTGGGAGCACTCGCCTGTTACCTGCCTGTTACCTGATAGCCTACCTGGAGGCTCCTGCGGTCACTTGCCGTGACCACCCGCCTGCTAACCTAGAGACTTCGGCCTGCTCTGCCGTCACGTGCCGTGACCACCCGTCAACTATCCAGAGACTTCTGCCTGCCTGTTGTGTCCATCCGCTATACTCGTCAGTCCCAGTCTGCTGACCCGTGGGAGCCACCTGCTCTCTTACAAGGTCGTCCCCAGAGTAGCACCTGGTCCCTCTGCTCGGTCCCTCCCTGGTCACGGAGTCGTTAGCCGCCGTACGACCAGGGTCAGTCTGAGTTGATACTTAGTCACGTCCCTCTGGGTCCCTTCTTGCAACGCGGAACAGAGGTTCCACCACCCGGATCCGTAACACCCAATCAGGCTCTTTGTGGGTGAATCCAGGGTTAATTGCCTCATGACTTCTAAGAGAAGTCTTTGAGAAGGCTTTGAGAACAGGAACTTCTTTCTCCAGGACTCTAGCTTCAGCCCCAACCTCCAGGAAGCCCAGATCGGGGCTCAAACACAGCCGCTCCTTCAAGATCTGCCTCAGGAAAGGGTCTTTTAAGCCAGCAATCAGTTGGTCACGCAACACTTCATCCAGTGGTCCCAGTCCTCGGTTCTCATCTCAAACCTTCTTAACGATATGGGCCGTCACTTCCTGTAATGCATTAACATACTGATTTATGGTCTCATTTTCCCCTTGGACCCGCTGAAATAACCATAGGCGCAAGGGTCCCAGATCCGTGGTGTCACCGTGCATGTCCTCTAGAATTTTTATCACTTCATGGTGTCACGGTCCCCAGGTGGGTGGTACATCACAGTTTGCCGGGCCTCTCCATCAAGGGTTAGGAGGGCCAGTTCCGCCTGGGCTATGGGATTGAGGGGATACATACGTAGCATACTTCTCAGTCTTTCTACCCAGTCCCACAGTGACATGCCATACCCCGTAAACTTGGGAAGATGGCTGAGCATAGCCCCCAGGGGTATATGGCTCCGGCCGGAGCCAGCCGCAGACTGATCCGCCATCTCTGCGTCTGAATGTTGCATCCTGCCGACTATGCCAAATGTAATGCAGGTGCAACACACAGAAACACAAGGCGAGGACAGTCAGAGATGAATATAAACAGTTTATATATAGATACAACAGGTATTCTGAACAAGGTAATTTGAAATATTAACAAAATACAAAGTTTCTCAAGGTAGTGTGGTGCACCCAATCATGGGAGTCGCCACGTCAGTTGTTTAACTCTGTATATGGCCCTAGCGGGGGTCACCGGTTATTCCCGCTAGGCCGAAAGTCTTTTTCGGACAAAGTCAATTAAATCACATTTAGCTTCTTCTGCCCCAACCGTTCCCTCCCAACCCGAGTACCTAAACCCAACTGGCCCCGGGACCGTGAGTGAACAATAGAAGTGACGGCCCTGTTCACGTATGCAGCTCCTTTGCTTTCACTGGCGTGACTTTCCTGGCTCAGCCATCTCTCAACCCCTCTCTTCCTGGCTGTTGGAGGCAGTCTCTCAAGCCGTGGATAGGGGGGTTCAGACCTCTTCTGTCGGCAGGCGACGTCGGGTTACGCGAACTCATTCAACACCGCAAGCAGGTTCCGACTCTCTTGAGCACTCGGGGCACATCTTTTAGGGATCCGGAGCTCATCCACCAGTGTCCGGCTGTGGCACCTCGCAAGCCTCTGGCTTAGGCCTGCCACGCGGGACCTCTTCTCAGCACGCAGGGAGCACGTCTGCTCCTCTCTGCTGTTTGGCGCCAAAACCCCCTCAGGCTTGGCGCGCTGGCCTCTTATATCCAGGAACTCCTTCCTGGAAGTAGCCTGACTGAATTCAGCATCTAAATCTGCTCCCCCTTCAACTTCCCTTGTACATTTTGGTTCCGCTTGACTGTGCCTGACAAGCAGATGGCAATCTCTCTCCATCTTTGAAGCATCCTGTAAGAATTCTCTTAAAGGCTCTATTGCCTCCATTACAGCAGCATCTTTTTAAGGTCGATATCGCGTACAATCAGCCTGAAAAAGCGCTTAATAATAACATGAACATATTGCACTGCAATGTCAAAACGACTTATGTATTTATATATGAACTTCCGGCTCTCCTGCTGCTGCTGCCGGCGCGCGCAGATTCCCGGGCACTGTGCTTAGGGCACACGTGCGCGTGCTCCCTCCCTCTTAAAGGGCCCGCTCGCGCCGTCCTAAGGAGTCCCCGGCCAATGGCCGGAGGACTTCTCATATAAAAGGCACCTCCTCCAAAATGGAGGTGCCCGTGCAAGGTTGTAGCTCTGTGTACTAACTCTGCTTCAGCCCTCAGGTCCCGCTGCTAGCCTGACTACCAGTCCAGTCTGCCAGCCTGACTACCAGTCCGCCAGCCTGAATACCAGTCCAGTCCGCCAGCCTGACTACCAGTCCGCCAGCCTGACTACCAGTCCAGTCCGCCAGCCTGACTACCAGTCCAGTCCGCCAGCCTGACTACCAGTCCGCCAGCCTGACTACCAGTCCGCCAGCCTGACTACCAGTCCAGCCCAACAGTCTGTTTACGGTCCAAACCCGCCAGTCTGTCTATGGGCCAGGCTTGCCTGCCTACCCGGAGAACGTACTAGTTGCCTGCCGTGCCTACCAGCCAGCCTACCTGGAGGCTCCTGCCAGTTACCCGTGGTGTCTGCCAGTCCGTCTACCCGGGTCACCCGTCAGCCTGCCTGCAGTGCTCATCTGCTGCAGTGCTCATCTGCTGTAACGGTCAGTCCCTGCCTTCTGACCTGTGGGAGTCACCTGCTCTCATACAAGGACTGGTCCAGAGTAGCATCTGGTCTCTCTGCTCGATCCTTCCCTGGTTCACGGAGTCGATTGAGCCGCCGTGCGACCTTGGTCAGTCCGAGTTGATACCTAGTTACGCCCCTCTGGTCCCTCCTTGCACTGCAGCACAGAGGTTCCACCACCCGGATCCGTAACACTTATCAGGGTAAATCTGTGAAAGGTCCAATCACAAAGTGATAGTATATCCTATTGATGGGCTATTCTTGTTATGAGAATACAGCTTTAAAAGGATTTTCCACCACTAAGGTATTGATAACCTATCCATCAGCTGGATGTAAATGGTGTACGGTATTGCGGAACAATACAGCTCCATCACACTGTTTAGCGGCTGCTGCAAGGTACGACATATCAGCTGCTATTCTCTTCAGTAGGAGCTGGTCTGCAGTACTTGGCAGCAGCCACTACACAGTGTATGTAGCAGTGATGTACCACTCCTTACACTGTTTACACTCGTCCGCTACTGGAGAGAATGACAGCAGCCGATCCATGGTGGAGCTGAGTGTCAAAGCCCCAACAATCTTATATTCAGGGGCAGATTAATGGTAGCCAGTGGACCCAGGAAGTTTGGGCCATGTGTCCCCTCCTCAGACACCTGATAAATCATGTGACATGTCACATGATGATGGGGGCATCAGATAGGTCATGGAATAAACCCACAGGTACTCTGGGGTACATTTTCAGATAAAAAAGGACAGAGAGTGGCACATTTAACATGCAGTGCAATTTTTTTCTTTTATGGACAGCACTATACATAACAAGAGAGGACACTATATAAGAAGGGATTGTGATATACATAACAAGAGTGGACGCAATGTAATAAGGGTCATCATTATACCTAATAAGGGAGGACATTATGTAGTAAGGGACAGCACTATTCATATAAATAGAGGATGCTATGTAATAAGGGCTGGCACCACGCAAGAAAGAACTCTATATATTAAAGGGACGGTGATCTATATAACAAGAGTGGACAATGTAATAAGGGAAGGCACTATACATTATCAGAGAGAACGCTATACAATAAGGTACAGCAGTATATATAACAAGAGAGGATGCTATGTAATAAGAGGTAGTACTATACATAACAAGAGAGGATGGTATGCAATAAAAGACAGTGCAATACATAAGAAGGGAAGACGCTATGTAATAAGGGATGGAGTTAAGCATAACAAAAGAGGACACTGTGTAATAAAGGACAGCACTATACATAATAGGAGAAGATGTTATGTAATAAGGCAAGACATTATAGATAAAAAGAGATAACACTGTGTAATAAGGGATGGCAATATACATAATAAGAGAGGACACTGTGAAATAAGGGAAAGAGCTATACATAATACCAGAGGAGCCTATGTATTAAATCATGGCACTATACATAATAAAAGAGGATATTAAGTAATATAGGCTGTGCTTTACAAAATAAGAAAGAATGCTATGTATTAAGGTATAGTGCTATAAATAATAAGAGTATTCACTATTTAATAAGGGATGGCGCTATACACAATAAGAGAAAATGCTATTACATAAGGAATTGCATTACAAATATGAATTGACACTATGTAGTAAGGGACATATTACATAATAAGAGAGGACACTATGCAATAAGCGACAACGCTATACATAGCAAGAGAGGGCACTATGTAATAATGGACAGTACTTTATGCTATATAAATAAATAATGATAAGAGAGAACTCAATATAATAAGAGATGGGTCTATACATAATAAGAGAGGTTATTATACAATAAGAGACAGCGCTATACATAACAAGAGGGGACACTATGTAATAACAGACAACGCTATACATAAGAGCTGATGTTATGTTATAATGGACAGGGCTACACATATTAAGAGAGGACGCTATGCAGTAACGTGATGGCACTATGCATAACAAGAGAGTACACTATACATTACGGGATGGTGCACTACCAAATAAGAGATGACACTATATACTATGGACTAATGCTATACATAAGGGAGTTTCTTTTACAAACAAAAGTATTACTCCCATCATCTCTCTGCAAGTTATACAGTGTAGCTCCAGAATAAAGATTTAAACCCAGTAACTTCTCGCTGACGTCTCATCTGATTAGAGTAATTTTCTTTCGTTTATTCTCTATCAGACCTTCATGTCAACATCTTCCAGTCATGACTCGGTCAATGCAGAGTTTGCCGCACAGATCACCGCGCCTCTGAATATAATAACACGTCACATACAGTACATCTTCATTTGTCTCCTCCATAAACTATTCCCCACACTGTGCCCCTGAATACCAATATGCACAACACCATTAATATACAATTAGCCACTGTGCAACCCACCGTTCAAAATATAAATTGATAAGCCAGCACTGTGCCCCGCATTAACTATAATTAGCCACTTTTCCTCCACCCAATAAAAGTATAAAATTCATTGGTCACTGTGCCTCTCCCCACCCCAATTCACTACAAGTCCCTTTCCTGTGTACTATCCTCCCCAATTCATTGTAATTCAATGTCCTTTCTCCCAGTTCCCACCCCAAATTCATTGCAATTACTTGTCCTCTCTCCACCACAATTCATTGCAATTACATGTCCTCTCTCCACCACAATTCATTGCAATTACTTGTCCTCTCTCCACCACAATTCATTGCAACTACATGTCCTCTCTCCACCACAATTCATTGCAATTCCCTGTCTTCCCTTAGCCCCCAGTTCATTAAAACTACATATCCTTTGTCCCCTTACCCATTTCATTACAATTATGTGTGTTTCACATACAGCTTTATCGAGGGGTAATCTGGCTATAGTATCCTGTGTTTTTATATACATATCTTTAACACACAGGATATCATAGCCAGATTACCCCTCAAAAAAGTTACATGCGAAACGTGTGTCGGGGGTAGACGAAGGTTGCAGTTTTCACTGCATTCATGGGTACGCACTTGCTTTGCATTTACATCTAATCATGCCTATTTTTCCTGCCAGTTAACTATAGGGATCATGTATTAACTTTATTCATACATCATTAATGATAGTGACGCTCCCCCTGGGCCGTGGGGTACTCGGTGCCGGGCCGGTCGTTGCTAGGGGAGATGTCACAGTGGCGGTGACCCGGTCCGTGACCCAGGGCGGTCAATCCAAAGGGGAATATTTACAGGGGATTTATAGTTTTTATATACAGTTCGTAACGCCACCTGTGGTATGCGGCTATATGGAGCTGCCGCTGCGGTGCAGAACCTCTGGAGCTGATGTAAATGCAGCAGAGTTGGTTTAGCTCTCCACAGGCAGAGCTTAGCTCCAGGGCAGTGTAGGTGTTGCTGTTATGGTGTAGTGCAGAGGATGGCGCAGATAATGATCACAGAGACAGTAAGGTGCAGTCCTCAGGGTTTACTCACGGTTTCTTAGATTACCAGTTACCAGTACTAGAGTAACTTCCCACAGCGTTCTGTGCTCACTCAGGCAGGGGTTCAGCAAACTCCCAGGTCTCTCCAGAGTACGTAACGGGACCCCCTTCTGTGTGTTCCTTCTGGCCGTCTCCCTGCACCTCACACCTAGTGTCTCAGGCCAGTGGCCGCAGACCTTGCCGGGCGACGTCTTCTCTGTCTCCTGGGTCCTCTATGGCCACCTTTCTGGTGATTAGATGTGGCTTTTGGCTGCAGTACCTGAAATACTGCAGCCTCCGGTTTCCTAGTTGAGGCTTAAAGAACTCAGCTTGTTTAGGGACTGGTCACCTCTGTGCGACCTGACCCCTCCACCTCCTGGTAGATTCGGGCGTACGGGTGGCCTCCAGCACTTCCAGTACCCCTGGGGTCCCTTCCACATTCCTGGAGCCCTTCCTGCTCCTCTCTCTCTCTCTTTCTCCAGTCTTGGGCCTCACTGGCTAGGCCCTCTTCCTGATCAGAGCTCCTACAGAGCTCCTGCTCCTCTCTCTGTCCTCCTCTGACTGATCTGTCCTTTCAAGATGGCTTCTCTCTATATACTATCCCTAACAAGTGCTCCCCTGATTTATTTCCTCCACCCACACCCACTACATGGTTCCCTCTACTTTGGTTCCCCCCCCACTCCAGCCAGGGACAGGGCTCAGCAGCCCCTCCTGCTGGTCTGGAGTAGTGTAATGTTGGATGCAGGTGTTAGGGTCCCGGGCAGTACTCCATCCTTACCCGAGAGTGAGATACCACACCTCTGGGTGAGATGCAGTACCTCTGTGGCGACTGAACCCTCAGGGGTGCCACAATAGCGTGACCCTCTATATATTGTTCATGGGCACTTCACAGTAACATTTTATTATGTTTTAGCTGCATCATTACGCTCTTACTATTTTGGATCATTCTATGTGATTGATGCATTTGATGATGCTTAGATTAATGTATTTATAATGACAGTGATTGTCATTTATCATCTTTGCAACTTTTTAGTGATCATGGTTTTTACTCTGGCCTTTAGATGATTTATGAATTTGTATTGGCCTAAATTGATATACTCTTTTGAATCATATCACTTTTGTGAAAACCATATTCCTTCTTACCTTCTAATTTTTCCTGTTGACCTCTTATTAGCTAGTTAATTGTAATCATATTTCAATAAAATTATGTTTTTATTATTTGGGGAGTGATTTTTTAGTTACTCCGATTGTTCTTTTTTTTGCAATCTTTACTTCAATATAAATGTAGATGAAAACCTTTTTAACTCCTTTTCTACCCTAAAAAACAGGGTTGGCATTAACCTCTTCAATGTCCTCTACCTCTTATCCTATTACTTTTATTAATTTCATCCCCCACAGACAAAAATGCATTACTTTGTTCTGGGAGGTTTTGTGTACCATGAAAATGCTAAATCATAAAATGTAGCCAGACAGTAACAGATGTGGGAGCCAAGAGTCTGTTGAGTCAGATATAAAACAAGAAGCTTTTAGAAGACAGTTTTGCCTTAAATAAATGAACATTAATATCAAACATCAGTAGCTAATTTCAGGGTCTTGCATTGTTGGAAATTATATGAGAGGAGGTTGATGTGTTTTATGGGTCAATCAAACATTTGCATCAGACAGGTTGTAAAAATAACATACTGTAGTTTAAAAATGGCAACAAGTAAAAAAGGCAAGTATACTTTATGTCCAGCAGCTATGTGCCGTTTCCATTCATTTAAAAGCAGGTTTCCGAGCTAATGCACATAGGAGAATTTATAACAGCTTGTAAAGCAAACACCAATGGCAGATGTTACATTTATTTCTACTTTCACATGCTACAAATTATGATCATAAATGATAAAATCTCCCAATTACTGACTAGCGAACCAGCTAGAGTGCTTAGTTTTGAACTAAAAATGCCCTAAACCAGAGGTGGGGAATCCTTTTTCTGCCAAAGGCCATTTGGATGTTATTTGTATCATCATTCGCGGGCCATACAAAATTATCAACTTAAAAATTAGCCTGTGAAATTTGGTCAAACATTTAATTAACTCACCCCAATTGTGATGGCTGGAGCTGCTTCTCTTTGGTGAGGCTGTGATGTTAGGTGGTATGGAGGATGTTGCTACTCACAACCGCTTCTCCAAGTCTCCATTGGAGACTCTTTGCAACGTTAAGTTTTGCAAAGAAATGCTTGCAGCAATAAGCTGTTCCGAACACAGATGCACTCAATCAGTGCAAGATCTGCTGTATACCTCACATAGGAGACACTGAGACTGCTGTATATACACCACATAGGTCACACTGAAACTCTGTATATACATCACGTAGGAGATACCGAGACTGCTGTATATACATTACATAGGATACACTGTGACTGCTATATACATTACATAGTAGACACCAAGACTGCTGAATATATATATCACATATAATACAGAGTTTCTGCTGTATAAATCACATAGAAGATAACAAGACCACTGTAACTGTAAATCTGTATTTACATGTAGTATACACTGTGACTGCTCTCAAATAGAAGGCACTGATACTGCTGTATATATATTACATAGGATACACTGAAACTACTGTATATATCACACAGGAGACAGTGAGACTGCTGTATACATTACATTGTAGACACTGAAACTGCTGTATACAACAAGAAGGATACACTGAGACTGCTGTATACGTCACAAAGGAGATATTGCAACTGCTGAAAACATCACATAGCTTACACTGACACTGCTGCATATACATCACATAGGGTACACTAAGACTGTTATATATATCAGATAAGAGACAGTGACGCTGCTGTATACTTCCTAAAGGAGACATCAAGACTGCTGTATATTCATTAAGTATATACATTAATTAGAATACACTGCGACTGCTTTATATACATCACATAGGATACACTGCAACTGCTTTTTATATCATATAGGATAGTGATGGCGAACCTTTTACAGACCGAGTGCCCAAACTGCAACCCAAAACCCACTTATTTATAGCCAAGTGACAACACAGCAAATTAACCCGAATACTGAGGTTTTAGTTTAGAAAAAACAACTCATACAGAGAGGAGGCGAGGGCAGCATAGAGCAGCCACAGACAGGTGCAGGGGTATGAGACTGCAGAAATAAAGAATGTGCTCACCCCCATCTTGGTATATGCCCCAATCCATGTATATATGCTGCCCCCCCCCCACTAATCCATGTATTTATGCTGCCCCCCCCACCAATCCATGTATATATGCTGCCCCCCCCACCGATCCATGTATTTATGTTGCCTCCCCCCCACCAATCCATGTATATATGCTGCCTTCCCCCAGTCCATGTATATATGCAGCCTTTCCCCCAATCCATGTATATATGCTTCCTTCCCCCCCAATCCATGTATATATGTTGCCTTTCCCCCTCAATCCATGTATATATGTTGCCTTTCCCCCCCCAATCCATGTATACATGCTGCCTTTCCCCCCAATCCATGTATATATGCTGCCTCTCCCCCCAATCCATGTATATATGCTTCCCCCCCAATCCATGTAAATATGCTTCCTTTCCTCCTCCAATCCATGTATATATGCTGCCTTTCCTCCCCCAATCCATGTATATATGTTGCCTTCCCTCCCCAATCCATGTATATATGCTGCCTTTCCTCCCCCAATCCATGTATATATGCTGCCTTTCTCCCCCAATCCATGTATATATGCTGCCTTCCCCCCTATCCATGTATATATGCTGCCTTTCTCCCACCTAATCCATGTATATATGCTGCCTCCCCAATCCATGTATATATGCTGCCTTTCCCCCAATCCATGTATATATGCTGCCTCCCCCCAATCCATGTATATATGCTGCCTCCCCAATCCATGTATATATGCTGCCTTTCCCCCCAATCCGTGTATATATGTTCCCCCCAATCCATGTATATATGCTGCCCCCCCCCCCTATCCATGTATATATGCTGCCCCCCCCCCCATCCTGCTGGTGCTGCTGTTCATCGCATACAAAAAAAAAAACATAACAAACACTCCTACTCACCTTCCTTCCTCTCCCGTGCAGCGTCCTAGCGAAGGGGCGCGTGACGTCACTGCCATGAGCCCAGTAGCGTGTAAGCTGATGTCGGCTGCTGGCAGCGTGTATTGCAGTGCACGGGCTGGCAAGTTTGTGCGCTTCAATACACTTCAGCTAGATGTGTGTCAGAGAACGCACATCTAGCTAAAGTAGAGGCTGGCGTCGGGGGCTCAGAGTCCAGGAGCGCAAGTGCTGCGGAGATGGCGCGCATGCCCTTAGGGAGGGCTCTGCGCGCCCCCACTGGCACGCGTGCCATAGGTTCGCCAGCACTGATATAGGAGATTCTGAGACTGCTGTATATACATCACATAGAATACACTGAGACTGCTATATATACATCACATAACATGCACTGACACTGCAGTTTGTATAGCACATAGGAGACTCTGAGGCTGCTTATACATTACAATGGAAATACTGCGACTGAGGAATATATCACATAGGAGACAATGCAACTGCATCATCGGAGGCAGGAGCAGAATAGGTCAGAGCGCTAACTCCTCCCACAAAGGACGTCCTGGCACTGGCCAATGTGAGGACGTAATCCATCATGGCACGCAACAGAAAAATTAAATGTTACAGCAAGCATTTATAAAACAAACCATTTTCTTAAGTGCCATTGTCATTTTCCTAAACATGTTATACTTACCTATAATATGTTTTACATGGTCATTGTCTTTTCAACAATCTTTAGTGTGTGCAAAATTATTGACTTTCTATGAGCTCACACTGTTCCAGTGATTAATTGGGGTATCAGCACCCAGACACCATCCAATAGACATGGTTTGTCTTAATTATACTTTCATGCGTACAAAAGAACTAGACTTGTCCAATATGTACTGGTTGATACAGCTATTTCCCAATGTTCTACTAATGGATTGGCTTCTTTTATGGGTAACAGAGAATATTCCCTGCCATGTCTCTGCAGGCATGTTTAGCATAATACAGTGGCCACCTAAATCAGCCTGAATAAACTGTGTAGAGGAGCATTTCAAGTCTGTTGATCAGGGTTGTAACTATAGTGGGTACAGGGTTTGCCATCACATCCTAGCCCTTTTGCCAACGGGGGGGCTAAAAGGTCCCTTTGGCCAATGTGAGAAGACCAATACTGTTGAAGACCAGTGATAGTTGGTAGCCCTGTTTGAGGTTTTGCATTGGGGCCCACAAGCTTCAGGTTACACCACTGGTGCTGACTGACAATTAACTAAGCACCATAGCACTTGCACACTAATATCTTAGAAGAACCAAAGGATGCAAGGATTATAAATGGCACATTTGGTGGACATTGGTACTTTGCATTGGTACATAAACCTTTACAGCCATCCTTCCAGCTCATTCCAATAAGAGAATAAAAGCTGCTTTTATATTCTGCCGGTACCATTTATCAATCTATGTTATGTGCTTATCTCCATTGGTCATTCCCATGGCAGTATGATTCACAATTAAAAGATATGTTTGCACTAGAAGTCATGGGCGAGTGTCGTGGGCGCGTGTCATGGGCAAGTGTCGTGGGCTTGCTACAGACTGCACAGCTGCCGTGAATCAAATGGGCATGACAAGTTCCAAAGTGGCAGGTAAATTCTGTTAATCCAGCATAGGCCATTTTTTTGCATGCTGGATTAGCAGGATGTTGAAGTTAAAGGGGTTCCTGGAGAAAAAAAAATGTCTCTTCGTTGTTAGCATTTTTTAAAAATTCCAAAAAATAAAAACAATTTATGTTGAATATTTTTTAGGCTGAGCCGTAACAATTCTGTAGAATACACTTTAACATTGCTGCCATATATAATCAGACTTAAAAGAAAACTCTGCAGGGATGAAGAATGCGCATAGGAATAATGCCTGACATTTGTTTAGTCTGTTGAGCACGCTGTCAGCCAGGCATTAGACATTGGAATTGCAGTAACATTAAATCAGCGAGCCGTGTATTGTAACGGCCTTTACACCGTTTCCAGTGTGTGAATCACATTATAGCAGCGAGGAGCCAAATGATGAACACCATTGATAAATCATACATATTGCTGCAACTTACAGGACCATTGCTTCTAGAACAAAATTAGTACTTGTAAAACAAGGGCTGTCTCTGCTTGAAATTAAAAAAAAAAAGTTTTGGTGCAGTATAGACAAGTATAATAAAATAATCGGCATCACTTCCTTTACTAATCCTGTTATTTTCTAAGATCCAATGTTAGGAGGCAAAATATATGTGAATAAATAATACATTTCCAAAATATTTGTGTATGTAGACATGGCATTATTTAGATGCTGGTGCAGCCACTGAGTTTTCCCAGGGAAACACCAGCGGTTGTTCTCCTAGGGTGGCTCTACTGTCATTTTTGTGGCAGCTCCACTGGTGGCAGATTTCACTGTATACTATTAAGTATATAGAGCGGGCGGCTTCTCAGCGGGAGCTGCCAGAAGAATGAGCATGTTACTTCTTCTCTGTTCAGAAATTCTGAAGTTAAAGGGATTATCCAGGACTAATTATTTTTTTTACTATAGGCCTAAGAACTAACAGGCAGGTACTTGGTAACTACTTGCCTCATCTGCCCGCCGTTGATCTTTGCTGGCTCAGACCTGCCGGTAATTCTGCAGCTTCCTTGACGTCATGTCGACAGAGCAATGTCATGCTGATTGACAGCCGGCTCCCAGCTGCCTAACTGCGGGAAGTCAGCTGTCATTTAGCATGACACCGGCAGTCACGCCCTGTCGACAGAGCAGCCCGGAAGAAGAAGAGCTGCTCTGAGCCAGCACTTAGCAGAACAGGTAGTTAGTTAGGTAGCAACTACCTGCCTGTTAGTTCTTAGGCCCATAATAAAATAAAATAGACACGGAAAACCCCTCTAAAAGAAGCGACATAAGACTGAACTTGTACACAGCTATGTCGTTTTGACGTTGCTGAGCATGACTTCTGGATATGGGATGGACCCTCATTTATTAGCACATGACCCAAACTACATAGCCCAATAATAATAATAATAATAATAATTTTTATTTATATAGCGCCAACATATTCTGCAGCACTTTAGAATTAACCGGGGACATATACAAACAATTCAATACAAGGTAAGACAGTTTAAACAGTTACATTAGGAGTGAGGTCCCTGCTCGCAAGCTTACATTCTACAAGGAAATAGGTGGACACAATAGGTGAAAAGTGCTTGTTATTTCAGGTCTTGCAATTATAATAAATAGGGATTTTCATATAAGACTGCATGATCCGGTTATCAGCTCGTATGTTTAAGTGCAATAATCAAGTATCGAGTGCAGTTATCTTGTGCATGGAGGGTGTGGAGACAGATGAATAGTAGGGAACAGATTCTGAATAATATTTAGAAGGAGGGAACAGGGGAAAGTTAGTTTACTGAGTAGTTGAGGTGGTAGGCTTGTTTAAAGAGATAGGTTTTTAAAGCACACTTGAAGAGGTGGTGGTGAGGCATCATTCAGATCGTCTGGGGTAGAGCATTCCAGAGAACTGGTGCAGCACGAGAGAAGTCTTGGAGACGGAGGTGCGAGGTTCGGATTATGAGGGATGTTAGTCTTAGGTCAATTGTAGAACGGAGGGCTTGTGTAGGGCGATAGACAGAGATGGGAGAGGAGATATAAGGCGGTGCATAACTGTGGCGAGCTTTGTGGGTGACAGCGATGAGTTTATATTGGACCCTGTAGTGAATGGGTAACCAGTGTAATGACTGGCACAAGTTGGAGGCATCGGAGAAGCGGCTGGACAGAAATACGACCTTGGCTGCCGCATTCAGGACGGACTGGAGAGGGGAAAGTTTGGTAAGAGTGAGACCGATCAGAAGAGAGTTGCAGTAGTCCAGATGAGAGTGAATAAGAGTGACAGTAAGAGATTTAGCAGTTTCAAAGGCGAGAAAAGGTAGGATTCTGGAGATGGTGTCAAAAGGCCACAGCTTTTATTTAAAATCACGCGCGTATAGTGTAGCATCGGCGTCTCTGCCTTCTGCCAGGCAGAGATGCCGTCCCTCTCACCGCCGCGCTTCCTGCCCGGCGTCCTCCAGCGCTCCTCTTCCTGCTTCTGCTGCCAGCGCGCGCAGCTTCCCAGGAACTGTGCTTAGGGCACGCGCGCGCTCCCTTCCTCTTAAAGGGGCCTCGTGCGCCGCCCTAAGGAGTCCCTGGCCAATTGCCAGAGGTCCTCCCATATATAAGGCACCTCCTCCAAAATGGAGGTGCCCGAGCAACAGTTGATGCACAGTGTTCTAACCTCTGCTTCAGCCCTCAGGTCCCGCTGCTAGCCTGACTACTAGTCCTGCCCGCCAGCCTGACTATCAGTCCAGTCCGCCAGCCTGACTACTCTCCAGCCCGACAGTCTGTCTTCCCTTCAGTCCGCTAGTCTGTCTATGGGCTTCACCCGCCTGCTTACCTGGAAGCACATGCCTATTACCTGTCAGCCTACCTGGAGGCTCCTGCCTGTCACTTGCCATGACCACCTGTTTGCTTACCCGGAGGCTCCTGCCCGTCACTTGCCGTGACCACCTGACAGCCTACCTAGAGGCTTCCGCCTGTCACTTGCCGTGACCACCTGTCTGCCTACCCAGAGGCTCCTGCCTGTCACTAGCCGTGACCACCTGACAGCCTACCTAGAGACTTCTGCCTGTCGCCTGCTGTCTCTGCCAGTTCATCTACCCGGACCTCTCGTCAGCCTGCCTGCTGTGCCCATCTGCAGTATCGGTCAGTCTCAGCCATCTGACCCATGGGAGTCACCTGCTCCCTTACAAGGTCATCCCCAGAGTAGCACCTGGTCTCTCTGCTCGGTCCCTCCCTGGTCACGGAGTCGTTAGCCGCCGTATGACCACGGTCGGTCTGAGTTGATACTTAGTTACGCCCCTCTGGGTCCCTCCTTGCACCGCAGCACAGAGGTTCCACCACCCGGATCCGTAACATATAGTAAGAATCAGGTGAAATGCTAGGCAAGTATATTCTGAGATTCACGGATACCGTGAGATCCCTGAGCTGCCTGCCATACAGCAATTGGCAGGCTACAATCCAGTAGCAAAGCCAGTTCACTTCAAGGGCTTCAATGAACCTACCAAAGATCTTTGTTCCTGTGCGTAACAGCTAAGTCAACCCCTGGGTGATGTTACCATTATCACATCCTTTAGGCTGGTCACCAAAGCTCAGCCTATTCACCACCATTGCATAACAGCTTCTCTTAAATTAAAATAAGTCCACCATAACTTGCCACCCACTTCCACCTGACTCCTCAACTGCAGTATCAGTGACAGTAATATACCAATCTTATTTGATTTAAATTGCCTTTTATTCTGACTTTTAAATTTGTTTCTTTATTTTTATTTATTTATTTTTAAATAAAACCAGGCTAAAATCTATAAGACATCAAATTCCCTAGTCACTAGGAGTCATCCTTCAGCACTCAGGAGAGGAAAAAAAACCTGTGGAGGAAACCTCTAGGGAACCATTCATGGCTGGAGGATTGCCCTTCCCTTGGGCTTAGAGGGTTGATGCCAAAAATACCAATCAACATGTTTTTTTTTTTTTAATTATATGATAACATGTACAAAGGAAGTTTACAGATAAAGGATGCAATAATACATAAAGTTAACCTAAACAGGGTAAGCAGTCAAGTAAGATGTCACATATACAATTTCACAGTAACACAAAGTAAAAGGGAGAGAGTGGGCAGGAAATGCTTCTGTCATCTCTTTTGGTAGGAAAAAGAGAAAGACAGTAAGTTATATTCTTCCTAAACTCCTCCCTCCCAACAGTAATAAGAAACCAGGCACACAAATGGACTCCCATTTCTTAAAGGGGAAACACCCAGCCTAATACAATCAATATAAATATAGATAAAACTCCAGGATTTGATGGACTCCCCCTTCCTACAGTCATGCGTCCCCTTTGCCTAGTACTACGGGGAGTTTACCATGTTTATTTTATGGGGTGCTTTTGCGCCTCTTCTTTAGGAGGATTCTGGGTGGAATCCACCTGACAAAAACTGTACATAGCCTTAAAGAGTTTTTTTTTTTTTTACTACAACAACTACTTTCCATATGCCTTATTTGAGCTAATAGACTTCATAGACGGGTTTCCTGCTGAGGACCATTCACTGTTGACCAAAATGGAAAGCCTCTGATTGGCTGCAGCAGTCAGGTGACTTGAGTAATGTGTCACTGGATTTTTTTTAACCTATTAAGGATCGAGCAATTTTTCATTTTTGTGCTTTCGTATTTTTCCTACCCTTATTCCAAGAGCCACGTTTTTATTTTTCTGTCACCATAGTCACGTAAGCGCTTGATTTTTGCAGGATGAGTTGTACATTTGAATGACACCATTCATCTTATCATATGATGCAATGGAAAGCAGGAAAAAAATTTCAAGTGTGGCCAAATAGCAAAAAAGTGCAATTCAGCAATTGTTTACTGGGTTTTTTATTTACAGCTTTCATTTTACTGTAAAAATAACCCAACAAAATGATTCTCCAGGTCAGTATGATTGCACAGATACCAAGCATGCATAGTTTTTGTTTTATTTAAGTGGTGAAAAAAAAATCAGAAATTTGTAAAAGGAAAAAAAATTTGCTTATGTTGCCACTTTCTGACTTTTTTACATTTTAAATTCTAGGGATATGGACCTGTGTGAGGGCTTTCTTTTTTGCGCCCTGAGCCGATGTTTTTATTAATATAATTTTGGGGTAGATACGATGTTTTGATCTCCTCTTATTGTATTCTTTTCTGTTGTGAACGCAGAAAAACCACAATTCTAGTGATTCGATTTTTTTCTTGTTACGCTGTTTACCGATCAGATTAATTTACCGTATTTTTCGGACTATAAGACGCACCGGACCATAAGACGCACCTAGATTTTAGAGGAGGAAAATAGGAAAAAAAAAATGTAAGCAGAAAATGTGGTCATGATGCCCTGTTATGGGGGAGGGGGTCTGCTGCTGACACTGGTATTGGGGTAATGTCCCCCAATTCTGTTAATATCCTTCATCCTGGTATGTATGGCTCCTCCTTCCTGGTATACGTGGCCCCTATCCCATCCTGGTGTACCTGGCCCTCATCCCCATCCTGGTATGCATGGTACCCCTTGATCCCCCATCCTGGTATGCATGGCACCCCTTGGTTCCCCATCCTGGTATGCATGGCACCCTCTGAGCCCCCATCCTGGGATGTATGGCACCCCTTGAGCCCCTCTCCTGGTATGCATGGCACCCCTTGAGCCCCCATCCTGGTATGCTTGGCACCCTTTGAGCCCCCATCCTGGTATCCCTGGCACCCCTTGAGCCCCCCTCCTGGTATCCCTGGCACCCCTTGATCAGCCATCCTGGTTTGCATGACACCCCTTGAGCCCCCAGCCTGGTATGCATGGCGTGTGAGACACTGTGCTGGAATAGAAAGACAAAAAGAGACAGGAGAGCAATGTAAGGACACCTGAGATTAAAGGAAAAGTAATTGAGGGCCAAAAGGCCACTCACCCCGAAGGTTGCGCACCCTTGCACAACTGCGGTGAAAGCCTGAATGCCGTGCTGTCTGGCTGGAGATGCAAAGGAGCCCAGCCGGTTGATGTGCCACTCTCCAAACACTTCTTGGTTTGTCACGTGAGTTGTCATGTGATGCAGGTCCTAGACGACGTGCAGGCAGGTCTTTGCAACAGCGGTGAATGGAAATGTCACTTAGCTCCTCCAAAATAGTAAGTGATATTAAACAAAACCCAAAGCAGCTCCACCAGCGTTCCCAAAGGGACAAACAGTAGAAAGAGATGCGAATATGCCAGTGATCTTAAGCGCTAGGGTGATGGATGGGGATAAAAAAGCGCTGAATAAGACAGGGGTAAATGGTCAATTGAGACCTTTTATTAGAAATCCTGATGATGACGGCCTGCGTGCTGTCGAAACGCGTTGTGGATTATACAAGGATTTCTAATAAAAGGTCTCAATTGACCATTTACCCCTGTCTTATTCAGCGCTTTTTTATCCCCATCCATCACCCTAGCGCTTAAGATAACTGGCATATTCGCATTTCTTTCTACTGTGCTGGAATAGTCACTGCTCCCCACGCCGGGACTCTGTGCGTGGGGAGCAGTGACCATTCAGTCTGTTCAATAGCTGGCACATTGTACAGCAGTGCGGCTCCTGCTGCGGCCGGCGGTCAGTGTGCCCGCTATTAAAGACCATGAATATTCACTACAATCCATGGGAGTGGGTTGTAGGGAATATTCATGAGCTTTAACAGCGGGCACACAGACCGCAGAGCGGCAGCAGGAGCTGCACTGCGGCTACAGTGTGCTGGCTATTAAGAAAAATGAATATTCATTGCTCTCCACGCCCATAATCATTTTCTTTAGTAGTGGGCACAGCGTAGGCTGCAGCAGTTTTCTGCTGCCTCCTGTGCCACACTGATCCCCCCGCTGCCACAGCCCCACACCCAACACCACGCACAGCCATGTATATAGTATTCGGACTATATGACGCACCCCCCACTTTCCTCCAAAGTTTTGAAGGAAAAAAGTGCGTCTTATAGTCCGAAAAATACGGTACTTTGTACTTTGATAGATCGGACTTTTACGAACACAGCCATACCAAACATGTGTATTTTTTTAAACAAATTTATTTCTTAATTTTTAATGTGGTGAAAGTGGGGGGGTTTCAAGTGTTATATTTTTTATTTTTTTTATATTTTTTAAAACTTTTTTTTACTTTTCACTGACTTTATTAGTCCACTTAGGAGACTTGAAGCTGCGAACATCTGATCACTTGTGCTATACATAGCAGTACATCAGCTAAAATCACAGTCTCCTGTGAACGCCAGCCACAGATTGGTTTTCTTTTTTTTAAATCAAATGTTTTTTATTGATTTTATAAAGATTTTCGCAAAGGTAAAAATAGGAAAAACAACAACAACAAGACAAAAATTGGAGAAACACAGGTCTCCACCCCCCAACCTTAAGAAGCATTAAACATTAGTTATTGATACATCCTGGCTCTGCAAAACCAGCATAATTAGATGAACAAATTTTTGAACATAGTAACAATAGTCAATAATAATAATAATCTTTATTTTTTATATAGCGCTAACATATTCCGCAGCGCTTTACATACATTATCGTCAATCCAATTACATATAATTTGTGGAAGGACTAATAACATTTTTATTAATTTTCAAAGAAGTTTGATTTGATGCATCATATCCTCAGTTCCCTAGAGGTCAAACCAGAGCCATCAATCCATGGACCCCATATCTTGTCAAATTTAGAGACAGCATCTACAGATTGGTTTTCACAGGAGTCTTCAGCAGACCCCTGGTTGTCATGGCAACTGATCAGGTCGCAGGCACGCCAGTGAGCAGCTCACGCAGCGTGGCCCCCTTCCCATGTGTGTTAAATGCCACCGGGGACGGATAGAGGCAGACGATGGCTGACTAAATCAACCATTAAAAGATGCGGGCTCACACGCTGAGACGACTTATGACGGACATTCTGTAGTACGTCATAAGTCATTAAGGGGTTAAACAAAAATTCTTATAATTTGCCTTCAATTACAAAACATTGAAAATTTGATATTAAACCAATACAGTAACAAATTTTATTTGTATTACAAATCTTCTATTTCATCCTTTTTTTATTTTTATTATTGCATCAAATATTATAGTATGTAAAACTGTAATCCAATAAAATGCAACAAGAACATTAGCCTCATATTAGAGAGAAAAAAAAACAAACTCTTTTCACCTAAGTAATCTTTTCATCTCCCAGTCTCCTACTTTTCTTACAACTTAAAGGGAACTTGTCCATGTCCCAAAGTGCTATTAATCTGCAGATATGAAGTTAATCTGCAGATTAGTAGCATTCTAAAGCTGTGTGACTGCCACACTGAAGACCCAGCTACCGGGAGGAAATGAACTTTATTCCTCCCGGCAGCCTTCGGCTTTCAGTTATGGAGGAGTGGCCAATGTGGCTTTAGTCACAGCTTAGTACATAGTGAGCAGTGGCTGTAACCACGCCCCGGCACTGACTGACAGCCACCTCTGTACTGATGCACTGATCTTGGACAATAGTTTTAAATCTCGGTTGATTAGTGATATAGGTCTATGTGACTCTGGATTCGTTGGATCTCTCCCCTGTTTATTTAGGACTTTGATATAACCTGTGTTATACAGTGGTGGCCAAAAGTATTGGCACCCCTGCAATTCTGTCAGATAATACTCAGTTTCTTCCTGAAAATGATTGCAATCACAAATTCTTTGGTATTATTATCTTCATTTAATTTGCTTGCAAGGAAAAAACACAAAAGAGAATGAAGCAAAAATCAAATCATTGATCATTTCACACAAAACTCCAAAAATGGGCCAGACAAAAGTATTGGCACCCTCAGCCTAATACTTGGTTGCACAACCTTTAGCCAAAATAACTGCGAACAACCGCTTCCGGTAACCATCAATGAGTTTCTTACAATGCTCTGCTGGAATTGTAGACCATTCTTCTTTGGCAAACTGCTCCAGGTCACTGATATTTGAAGGGTGCCTTCTCCAAACTGCCATTTTGAGATCTCTCCACAGGTGTTCTATGGGATTCAGGTCTGGACTCATTGCTGGCCACCTTAGAAGTCTCCAGTGCTTTCTCTCAAACCATTTTATAGTGCTTTTGGAAGTGTGTTTTGGGTCATTGTCCTGCTGGAAGACCCATGACCTCTGAGGAAGACCCAGCTTTCTCACACTGGGTCCTACATTATGCTGCAAAATTTGTTGGTAGTCCTCAGACTTCATAAATAATGCCATGCACACGGTCAAGCAGTCCAGTGCCAGAGGCAGCAAATCAACCCCAAAACATCAGGGAACCTCCGCCATGTTTGACTGTAGGGACCGTGTTCTTTTCTTTGAATGGCTCTTTATTTTGCTGTACACTCTATGTTGATGCTTTTTCCCAAAAAGCTCTACTTTTGTCTCATCTGACCAGAGAACATTCTTCCAAAAAGTTTTAGGCTTACTCAGGTAAGTTTTGGCAAACTCCAGCCTGCTTTTTTATGTCTTGCGTTGAAATCTCTCGTCAATTTTTCTTTTCCGTCCACATCTAGGGAGGTTAGCCACAGTGCCATGGGCTTTAAACTTTTTGATGACACTGCGCACAGAAGACACAGGAACATTCAGGTCTTTGGAGATGGACTTGTAGCCTTGAGATTGCTCATGCTTCCTCACAATTTGGTTTCTCAAGTTCTCAGACAGTTCTTTGGTCTTCTTTCTTTTCTCCATGCTCAATGTGGTACACACAAGAACACAGGACAGAGATTGAGTCAACTTTAATCCATGTTAACTGGCTGCAAGTATGATTTAGTTATTGCCAACACCTGAATTAGAGAAGCATCACATGATTTTTCAAACAGTGCCAATACTTTTGTCCACCCCCTTTTTTAGGTTTGGTGTGGAATGATATCCAATTTGGCTTTAGGACAATTCTTTTTGTGTTTTTCATTGAAGACAAATTAAATGAAGATAATAATGCCAAAGAATTTGTGATTGCAATCATTTTCAGGAAGAAACTGAGTATTATCTGCCAGAATTGCAGGGGTGCCAATACTTTCGGCCACCACTGTATGATTGTAAAAATACTTCTCTTAAAATATAATTAAAATACTAGCGGTCTAGAGATCTCCTCTATCTTCTAGAACGCCACCGATAACCCATGTGGGCCAGGGGCTTTTTTGCATATTGGAATTTTTATTGATGCCATTACTTCTTCTTTATAAACTAAGGAATCCTCTCTTTCCATCTCTGTTAAAGATGGCAAGGATAAAGTTTCCAAAAAAATTTTCCTTTTTCTTCCTTGATTGACTCTTGTCCATATAAAGTTTTGTAATATTTATAGAGAATGTCAATTATTTTTTTTTAAGTTTTTGGAGAACCCCTCATATCGTCTTGAAGACTATCAATATACACTGCTCAAAACAATAAAGGGAACACTTAAACAACACAATGTAACTCCAAGTCAATAACACTTCTGTGAAATCTACCTGTCCAGTTATGAAGCAACACTGTGAATCAATTTCTCCTGCTGTTGTGCAAATGGAGCAGACAACTGGTAGAAATGATAGGCAATTAGCAAGATACCCCCTATAAAGGAGCGGTTCTGCAGGTGGTGACCACAGACCATTTCTCTGTTCTCATCCTTTTTGGCTGTTGTTTTGGTCACTTTTTCATTTTGCCATTGCTCTCACCCCTAGAGGTACAGTAGAATGAGGCGGTGTCTACAGTACAACCCACAGAAGTTGCTCAGGTAGTGCAGTTCATCCAGGATAGCACATCAGTGCGTGCTGTGGCAAGAAAGGTAGCTGTGTCTGTCAGCCCAGTGTCCAGAGCATGGAGCAGATACCAGGAGATGTGGAGGGAACCATAGGAGGTCAACATCCCAGAAGCAGGACCGATACCTCCTCTTTTGTGCAAGGAGGAACAGGAGGAGCACTGCCAGAGCCCTGCAAAATGACCGCCAGCAGGCCACAAATGTGCATGTGTCTGCACAAATGGTTAGAAACTGACTCCATGAGGGTGGCATGAGGGCCCGACGTCCACAGATAGGGGTTGTGCTCACAGCCCAACACCGTGCTGGACGCTTGGCATTTGCCACAAAACACCAGGATTGGCAAAGTCGCCACTGGCAACCTGTGGTCTTCACAGATGAAAGCAGGTTCACACTGAGCACATGTGACAGATGTGACAGAGTCTGGAGACACCGTGGAGAGCGATATGCTGCCTGCAACATCCTTCAGCATGACCGATTTGGCAGTGGGTCAGTAATGATGTGGGGTTACATTTCTTTGGAGGGCCGCACATCCCTCCATGTGCTCGCCAGAGGTAGCCTGACTGCCATTAGGTTCCAAGATGAGATCCTCAGACCCCTTGTGAGACCATGTGCTGGTGCGGTTGGACCTGGGTTCCTCCTAATGCAGGACAATGCCATACCTCATGTGGCTGGAGTGCAGGGCCGGCTCCAGGTTTTTCTGGGCCCCGGGCAAAAGAGTCTCAGTGGGCCCCTTTAATACATACCACGATTCATGATGCACAGATACCGCAGAGAAATATATATATATAGTACAATGCAAAGATTTCGCTTCTTACATTACATGAGCGATATCTATTGTAAATTCCACAATAGCTCAGAAACCAGCGAATCGCTCCACACAGAATACTGGCCCCCATATAAGGCCCCATATGGAATACAGGCCCCCATATAAGGCCCCATACGGAATACTGGCCCCCATATAAGGCCCCATACGGAATACTGGCCCCCATATAAGGCTCCATACGGAATACTTGGCCCCCATACAGAATACTGGCCTCCATATAAGGCTCCATACGGAATACTGGCCCCCATATAAGGCTCCATACAGAATACTGGTCCCCATATAACGCTCCATACAGGATACTGGTCCCCTTATAAAGCTCCATACAGGACACTGGCCCCCATATAACGCTCCATACAGGATACTGGTCCCCTTATAACGCTCCATACAGGATACTGGCCCCCATATAATGCTGCATGCAGGCTGTTACCCCCCCACATAATGCCCCATACAGGCTGTCGTCCCCCCTTATAATGCTCCATGCAGGCTGTTCCCCCCATATAATGCACTATACAGGCTGTCCCCCCCCCCTTATAATGCCCCATGCAGGCTGTTCCCCACCTTATAATGCCCCATGCAGGCTGTCACCCCTCCTCTTTATAATGCCCCATGCAGGATGTACCCTCCCCTCTTTATAAGGCCCCATGCAGGATGTCACCCCCCCTCTTTATAAGGCCCCATGCAGGATGTCACCCCCCCTCTTTATAATTCCCCATGCAGGATGTCACCCCCTCTCTTTATAATGCCCCATGCAGGATGTCACCCCCCTCTCTTTATAATGCCCCATGAAGGATGTCACCCCCCCTCTTTATAATGCCCCATGCAGGATGTCACCCCCTCTCTTTATAATGCCCCATGCAGGATGTCACCCCCTCTATTTATAATGCCCCATGCAGGATGTACCCTCCCTCTTTATAAGGCCTCATGCAGGATGTCACCCCCTCTCTCTATAATGCCCCATGCAGGATGTCACCCCCTCTCTCTATAATGCCCCATGCAGGATGTCACCCCCTCTCTCTATAATGCCCCATGCAGGATGTCACCCCCTCTCTTTATAATGCCCCATGCAGGATGTACCCCCCTCTTTATAATGCCCCATGCAGGCTGTCACCCCTCTCTCTATAATGCCCCATGCAGGATGTCACCACCCCCTCTCTTTATAATGCCCCATGCAGGATGTCACAACCCCTGTCTTTATAATGCCCCATGCAGGATGTCACCCCCCTCTCTTTATAATGCCCCATGCAGGATGTACCCCCCTCTTTATAATGCCCCATGAAGGCTGTCACCCCCTCTCTCTATAATGCCCCATGCAGGATGTACCCCCCCTCTTTATAATTCCCCATGCAGGCTGTCACCCCCTCTCTCTATAATGCCCCATGCAGGATGTCAACCCCCCCTCTCTCTATAATGCCCTATGCAGGATGTCACCCCCCCTCTCTATAATGCCCCATGCAGGATGTCACCCCCCCTCTCTCTATAATGCCCCATGTAGGATGTCACCCCCCCTCTCTTTATAATGCCCCATGCAAGATGTCACCCCCCCATATTATGCCCCATGCAGGATGTCATCCCCCCCCATATTATGCCCCATGCCTCCATACATTAAAAGAAAAAAAAAAAATCAAATACTCACCTCCCTCCTCCTCACCTGCTGCCCGCTGCTCGGGTCCGGACTCCAGCGTTGCCGGCGTCGTCCCGCTCTGCGCTCCCTGTGATGGCTCAGGGGAGCGCGCGGTCGAAAGACGTCACCGCGCCCTCTGACCTGAGTCGTCACAGGGAGCGCAGAGCAGGAAGACAGCGAATCTGCAGAGGCACGGGGAGAGGTAAGTATCCGGCTGCCGGGGCCCTGAGCAAGCGGCGGAGAAGGGCGGGCGCTGACACCGCTCTCTTCCGCCCATAGCCCAGCGGGGTGCGCGACCGCCAGTGGGCCCCCCTGCCTGCTCAGGGCCCCGGCACTTGCCCGGGTGCGCCGGGTGCTGACGCCGGCCCTGCTGGAGTGTGTCAGCAGTTCCTGCAAGATGAAGGCACTGAAGCCCGCTTGTTCCCCAGAACTGAATCCGACTTAGCACATCTGGGACATCATGTCTCGCTCCATCCACCAACGTCACGTTGCACCACAGACTGTCCAGGAGTTGGCGGATGCTTTAGTCCAGGTCTGGGAGGAGATCCCACAGGAGACCATCTGAAACCTCATCAGGAGCATGCCCAGGCGTTGTAGGGAGTTCATACCGGCACGTGGAGGCCACACACAATACTGAGCCTCATTTTGACTTGTTTTAAGGACATTACATCAAAGTTGGATCAGCCTGTAGTGTGTTTTTCCACTTTAATTTTGGGGAAATTTGATTTCCATTGATGATTTTTGTGTGATTTTGTTGTCAGCACATTCAACTTTGTACAGTACAAAGTATTCAATGAGAATATTTCATTCATTCAGATCTAGGATGTGTTATTTGAGTGTTCCCTTTATTTTTTTGAGCAGTGTATGTTGTGAGTATTTAACCCATGGCTAGGTGTGCCAACAATGAACCTACTTTGTTTCCTTATCTAAAAAAACTGTAGATATTTGATTCCATTTAATCCTCTCCAGTCTGACTAACCAGAGGTCCAATTCTGATTTCACTTTTATTTTCTTTGGTTATCCTGTTGGAGTCCGCTATATTTTGTATATAAAGATGTAACCTCTTTACTTGCTTCATTAAAAGATTTCAATGTTTTAGCATTCAGACTCTTAACATAAACCATAATCTATCACCTGATTACTGCGTTCTCTGCATCCCAATATAAGTGAGAATTTTCCTTCTGTTCTGTGTTATCAATACTATATTCCAACCACTAAGGCTTCAATAGTTGGTGACAATTCTCATCTTGGGTTAAGAAAGTAGGGAATCTACAAATAATATTCGATCTCCTGGGAAATATGTCAGTTAGAGACATCAATACTGATGCATGATCCAAAATAATTAGATTTTTTATGACAATATTCTCAAATCTGTTAAGCAACTCTTGAGATGTTCGAAAGTGACCTATTCTAGACCAAGTGTTATGTGCATGGAAAAAATGTGTGTTCTTGTCCTAACGGAAAAATACTGCACCAAGCATCTTTTAAGTTAATTATCTAGAAATGGAGCCAATTCCTTGTCATGTGTCCTTTCTATACCAGTTCTCCCCTATTCCATCTTCTATCTTTTGCTACATTTAAGATTGTGTTAAAATCCTTTTTTTCATCATCTTCAAGTACCATTCATTCAAGGTTCTAAAAAAAAAGACTTGTTTCATTTGATGCATATATATTATACAGACTAATCCATCCTCCTGGTGTATCTATCACAGTTTTCAATAATCTACCCACCTCCTCTTTTTCTATCGATAAGACTTTATAATTTGCTTGTTTTTTTTTATCAGCAACAATACCCCTGCTTTCCTATTAACTGCTAGAGATCCGTAGACCTCACCCATCCATAGTTTCTTCATCCTTTTAAAATTGTGTTCACTTAAATATGTTTCTTATAACAATGCCAGAACTACCTGAAGTTTCTTTAGGTGTCTTAATATCACGATTCTTTTATGAGGAGATTACAAACCGCAGCTCTCACTTCCTTCAGATTTCAAGGGTGTGACAGAAACTGTCGTGTACCTGCTCCTGAAGGCAACAATTTGCTAAGTGTGTCACGATTCCTGCACTCAGTGTGGGATTGCTATGCCATCCTATTGAAACTGGTTCATGCTGTGTTTTGAAGGACAGTTTGGCTGTCCAATCCTGTGAGTGGCAAGCCGGGCTGTTGGTGCCTTGATTGACAGCTCGGTTGTCCAATCTTTGACTGGGATGTGATGGACCTTCTCCAGGTGTTCTGTGTTCTGGAGATTGCCCAAGCTATTTAACTGAGCTGACTGCCCCTGTTCCTTGCCAGACGTAGTTTGTGCTTCCTGGTGAGTGTTTGCCTCATGCTGTTGTTCTGAGTTCTGATCTTCTGCTGCCTGACCCTTTGGACCGTGTTCTGACTACCCCCTTGTCCTGTCCTTTGGCTTTGTTCCGCTTTCTCTTGGTACTTACCCTGGACTGTGACCTGACATGAATAAGGTTTTGCGGTTTTATTGCATTTTATTGTGTAATGTGAAATGCGTTAAGTGTAATGTGATTAATGCAAAGTGTTTTAAGTACTGATGCTGCTGTGTGGGTACTGTAAGGAAACACCTAAGGTAACTCTGGTACATTCAGCCTAGGAGTAGGGAAAGTATAGAGTATAGGCCAGTATTTAGGTAGTGTTAGTTAGGATAGATAAGACAGTGGCGGGCCTTCTTAATGTACAGTGATAGGAAAAGTGTAGGATACAGTTAAATGTTTGGGACCAGCCCAGCATGGGAGCAGAAAAGGTAAAGTAAAAAGGGGAATCACTTCCTAGTTTAGTTAGTCTGAGTTAGAGAAAGTGTGAGGTTCTTGTTAAGTTCAAGTTGTAGTGGGCTGGAGACAAATAGAGTACATTTAGTTTTGGCAGCAATAGGTCATACGAGATTTCCTGCGGACATTCCTGTAATGCCCAGTGCCTATGGCCCGAACTAGGCACTGAGGAGTGTGCCTTAATCCATTCCATAGAGAGGAAACCAAACGGGGAAATGCGTGAGGGAAATATAACGGATCTCGGGAGTGCGGTGGTGCCGGAAGGGAAATCCCTGGGGCTGACAGGAGGATTAAGCATAGAGATAGTCCGAGCTGAATGTAAGCAAGAGCTTGAAATGTATAGTGTTTATGGGACTGGCGGATGCTGTGCCCAATACTGCTTGTTGAAGACTGATGTACTTGAATTGTCCAATAAAGTTCAACATGTTATAGCAAACCAGGTGTCCCCTGATGTGTGTGCGGCTGATCCTGGACCTAAGGACGTGGATACAGCAGAGGCCTCCGGCCTGCAAGTGAGTACAGTGCAATGTACACAGCACAACACTAATGGACTGGGACACTGTTTGTTTGTAAAGTGCCAGAGTGTGGAGAAGCATCAACTTGCCCACGGCTACAGCCTTGGGCACCTTACAAGATGTTCGATTTGTCCGAAGGAGGAGACAGTGAAGCCATTGGCCGCAGAGATTGTGTGACATAACAATGTCAAGAAAGCTGCGGGAGAACCAGTGCCAACACTGCAGGAACAGATCTGAGTATGGGTTATTATTTTACTGGAGGAAACATACAGATTCAGAAATGGTTGTCCCAGTAGTGGACAGCCCCTATAATACATAATCACAGTAAGCAAATCTAAGAATTGGGAAACTGCCATACCTCTCCCACATGTTGCTGATAATAGTAATAAACTCTTATGAAGTAAAAATGTAATACCCTTAACTATATTTTGCTGTAATTTAATTTTCTTATCTCCCACTTTTTGTTGTACAGACCTCCCACATTTCTTTAGCAATCATATATCATAGGATTTCAACTGAAAAAGTTCTCAACCTTATGATGATCGTTTTTCTTATTATTTCTCGTCATCCCTGGATGGAGCATTGCTCAAATAGTAACAAATCAAAAAGTTTCTTCATCCATCCTGAATACAGTCTTCTTCTCTCCCATTTTCTACACTTTTGCCCACAAAGCTGTTAATGAATTCTGCCTCTCGTTCCGACGCTATAAAAGTCTCTGTTCCTCCTCCTGGTGACAACACTTTAAGCATGGCAAGAAATGGAAGTATAAAACGGATAATCTTTTTAACTAGTTTGAAGCAGATTTCACTGAATGCGTGACATAAAGACGTAGTGACTTCTACTAAGCATTCACTGAAAATTAGTACTTTGCATCCATGGAACATCAGAGGTGGAGAAGACTTTCTGTAACTCTGGCTAACATTGGCTTTGACTGCATAGTCCAGGTGTCTCTGGAAGTTTTTCTGATGATGAGCTGCTCAAGTTACCTGACCCCTGCGGCCAGTCACAGGTGGGAGATGAACAGCTGTTGGTGGAACGGTGATGTCTCCTCTTCCTGTGTCAGCGCAGAGGACAGAGTTGCCTTTGCCGGATTCAGTTGTGTGCCGGTAGGGGAGTATCAATTAGTTTGGTCTATTTTTTACAGATCTGAGATCCTGGGAAACGTTTCTTTATGCCGAGCATTCCAAAGCTTTATTGACTGTCAGTAATAAACTGAAAGGCAACATATTGGGCTGCGTATTTGTCATTGCCTGATAACAGGCCTTTGTTAGACCCGTGGCTGTCATGGCAACTCATTGGCATGTTGAGGAACCGGTGATGAATGTTTGATGGGGCCCCATCGCTGGAACCTTCACTGATGATGAGAACGGAGGTCTCAATCCCTGTCCTGTGCATAAGTGACAAACTGTTGTTTTTTTTGTGTGGAAGAAATCATTTAATCCCTTTATGACGTATGCCGTAATCGTACGACACACACCATATCCCTGCCGGAGCTTATCTATACAGCTGACATGTGCCTGCAACAGCCACAGGTGGAATCGCGATCCACCCACGGCTCTTAACTAGTTAAATGCCGCTGACAGTGGTTGTCATTACCAGATTGCTATGAGCGCCGCCCAACGGTCGGCACTCATACCAAGTGAGAAGTTTAGCTACACATAGGCGATCTGATGGTGTAACACAGGCGATCAGACAACTGCAGCTTCATGTCTATTGAAGCATGCAAAAAGTGAAAAAAAAAAAGTTTTTAAAAAAATAAAAAAAAATATATAAAAGTTTATATCACCCCCTTTCGCCCCATTCAAAATAAAACAATAAAAAAAATCCCACATACACATAATTGGTATCGCTGCATTTAGAATCGCCCGATCTATCAATATAAATAAAGAATTAATCTGATCGTAACGAGGAAAAAATGCAAAATGCCAGAATTACGTTTTTTTGGTCGACGCAACATTGCAATAAAATGCAATAACGGACGATCAAAACATTGGATCTACCCCAAAATTGTATCAATAAAAATGTCTGCACCGCGCGCAAAAAATAAGCCCTTGCCCGGCCCTAGATCCCAAAAAATGGAGATGCTACGGGTCTTGGAAAATAGCTCCATTTTTTTTTTTTTTTTTTTTGACAAATTTTGGAATTTTTTTCACCACTTAAATAAAAAAGTACCTATACATGTTTGGTGTCTACAAACTCGTAATGACCTGGAGAATAATAATGGCAGGTCACTTATAGCAGTCAGTGAACATGGTAAAAAAAAAAAAAAAAAAAACAACTGTGCAATTGCACTTTTTTTGCAATTTCATAGCACTTGTATTTTTTTTTCCCATTTTCCAGTACACGATATGGTAAAACCAGTGATGTCGTTCAAAAGTACAACTTGTCCCACAAAAAATAAGCCATATTGGCCAAAAAATATAAAAGGTTTGGCTCTGGGAAGAAGGGGAGCAAAAAACAGAAAATGGCCCGTTCGTTAAGGGGTTAAACATTACACAGTACCCACTTAAAGGGGTTCTCCACTACTAGGACAACCCCTTCTTCAACTAAATGTTTGGCCCCAATAAAATAAAAATAACCTATACTCACCTCCCGTGCTGGTGCCATTCCAGCGGTGTCAGCACTCCAGGTCTGGGAGCTCTGGTGCGGTGGAATGACACATGGTACCTGGCGCCCACTCAACACCTGTGTCATTGTCTCTGCCTTCGTACGGATTGAACATAAAGAGGAAGTAGGAGATCAGCTGCAGCGCGGACTTTCTCTTCATATTCAAAACGTACGAAGGCGGGGACAGTGATGCAGGTGCTGATTGGGCACCGGGTACCACATGTCATTCCGCTGCACCAGAGCTCCGGGACCGCAAGTGCTGACACCGCTGGAACTGCGCCGGCACGGGAGGTGAGTATAGCCTTTTTTATTTTATCGGGGCCAAACATTTAGCTGAAGAAGGGGTTGTCCTAGTAGTGGACAACCCCTTTAAATCAGTAGCCTCTCCATGTAGTACATGTTGGGTCTTCAAGAGTGAGAGACTATCTTTGAAGCTGGTCACTCCCACAGGTATCATCTATTAACTCAACCCCCTTACATACTGTATATCCGAGAAATTTGAGAATATCAGGAATGCGAAACTCCTTTTGGGACAAATGAAACAAACATTATTTCGGGCTAAATTGGTAAACTTTTGTTATAGCCGTATCTGGGCAAGCTAATGCAATATCAGCTTCTGTTTCCAGGTGCCGTTGTCTCCAGGCACTGGTGACTGAAGAAACATCATGGTCAATATCACTATGTCACGCAGGTACTATCCAGAGAGGGATACAGGTGTGGTTGGGACTTGTTGTACTACCCAGACAAGAAGAATGGTTGTGTGATGTCCACCAGCTCAGCAGGTAGGTATAATCATTACCCTGCTGCAGCCAATGGGGCAGCACCACATCCTACTTAAACTCCTAGCAAATTGCTGGGAGTTGACAGTTAATGTGTTTGGTTATCTCATACATCTCTGGTGCTATATTTAATGATATCCTGATTGTGATCCAGGTTGATTCTGACCTTGTCTGTCCTGTAATCTCTCCTGACTTTGAACCCAGCTAGACTTACTTCACTTTTGACTGACCTCTTGGTTTCTGACCACGGTTATTACTCGAACTACAATTTTGTCTCCTGATTCTGTCCCTTTATTCAATGACCTGGCTACTTTGACTATTCTTGCTTCAGGCTTGTGTGGCACCCCAGGGTTCTGGTTACCACAGTAATAGCAATATTACGTCTGTGAGCAGGTGGGAGGTCTCCTGGTCAGGAACCCTAAGCATGCCACACCTCCTGCCCAGTCCTGGGAGGGGAAGGACTTCCCCTATATAAACTGGGGCTGAGGTGGGGTTAGGAAAAAAAAAGAAAAAGAAGAGAAGAAGAGGAGTCCCAGACAGAGACACAGTCTGGTCTGGAGTGGAGCAGATGCAGGGAGAGCAAGATCAGGAGCTCTGTGGGAGCAGTGATAAAAGGGGTCCAGGACTGGAAGCTGTAGAGCTCGTCCTGACTGAAGAGATCTCACCGGACTGTTCCATACCCAGCAGCAGAAACCGTCCGGCAGGGGATTTCAGGTCCTCTGGCCAAGAAACCCGAAGGCACGGTCACACGCAAGGGACCAGCACCGCCGTCGTGGAGCGGAGGCTACCAGAAGGCCTCGAGTCACCGGCCATACGGGTGAGCACCACACGGTACACTCAGGGACGTGGGCTACTTTTACCCGCTTCTAGCAAGGTAGCCAGGAAGAGTACAATTAGTTGGGGAGGCCTACAACTCCGCCTGGCCGGGGGAGATCCTATCTGCTCACGGACTGACCAGGCCCCGATCGCTAGCCAGTACTCCCGGGAGGGTCTACCTTTGCCACCAGTAAAGACCCTGAACTACACCGCACCGTCTCTGAGTGGTTCCTGGTGCCTGCGTGCAATTCTGCTATCCCCATCATCCACGTCTGCTGCCCTGAGGCCATACCCCTCCCGTTGGGGGTTATACTACCCACGCTGCACAACTGTACCACCGGCCTCAGCGGTCTGCCCTGCAGCGGCGGCTTCATAACCGCATTCAACGGGTGGCGTAGTCGAACACTATAACATCTTCTGCTAAATTCCGCCACTTAGTTTGACACCCTGGGCACGGACCGGGTCACCGCCACGAGGACTACTAACCCCGACAGATCCGGCTCCGGGTATTCCCCGCGTGCGCAACGCTACACAACACAGGCCCAGGGGGCGCGTCAACTTTGGCGTAGTCGGCAGGATCTCGTGCCCGCAACCACCGGGTACTGCGTGCCTGAAAAAGACTGTTAAACTTACCTGTGGTGAAGATTCCCGCCATCCGACGCCATCTTTTGCCTTCTTCCCGCCATCCGTGGAGTTTTCACGCCATCTTTTGCCTTCTTCCCGCCATCCGTGGAGTTTTCCCGCCATTGGACGCCATCTCGAGGACGCCGCGCGAGAAGAAGAGGGGCGTGGACTCCGAAAGCGCGCGAGAACTGAAGCCCCGCCTCACGTCCGGACGTTGCGTAAGGTCCTGGAAGGAGCCCAGCAGACGCCGACGTCACAGGAGCGCGACGGAAGGTCCTCAACCCTGACGATCCACTGCGGAGCCGCGGCCTACGGAAGAGGATCATCGCAAGGTAGGCCACGGTCCACTAGGGGGGAGGAGGATGTCGGATACGGAGGAGAGCTTCACTGCTACAGCCACCGCCAGCACCACCGCTGCTGCGGTCATGCCTTTCACCATGCCCTACATCCCGGGGGCAGCCTGGCTACCCCAGTACTCAGGGGAGTCCCATACCCTAAATGACTTCAGAGAAAGGCAGGATAGCCTCTTCCAGGTGTACCCCCTCACAGAAGAGCAAAAAGTGAGCATCCTGGTGGCTCAATTAACAGGGGCAGCCCAAAGGGAGGTAAAGTCCTGGCCACTTGGGAGGAGGAGGACTGTCGCAGAGATACTAGCCCGGCTGAAGGACACCTTTGATACCCGTACCTCAGCCGAGATCAAGCTTAGATTCTACGGGTGCAAGCAGCGAGCACATGAGAATATAAGGGACTATGCACTAAACCTACAAGAGGCCCTGAGAGCCATTAAGCAGGCCGACCCTGACGGCGTGGGAAACGAAGACAAGTTGTTGACTGAACAATTTATAGAGGGTCTACATTGCAATGCCCACCGAACTCAGTTGCGAGCAATGGCCTTACAGGACCCTCATCTGGACTTTGCACAGTTCAAGGACAGAGCCATCCGGGTGCTCCGAGAACCGGCACCAGGTGGCGCTGTGACCCACAAACGCCCTGCTACCATTTACCACCAGGAGACGGCGCCCTTGTCGGCAGGGCCTGTGGGAGCTGATGCGCAGGCTTTAAACAATGACCCGGCTACAGACCTGCACCATCAGGTCCAAGAGCTAACTAAAAGCGTTGCCGCGCTAACCCGAACTGTGCAGTCTTTACAGGTTTCTACTCCAGGGAAGATCCAGCTGGCATCCGGACCGGAGGATATCCCGTGGCGCCGACCAAGGAGGACCCCACCAGCCAGAGGAAGACCCAGCGACCGATACAACGAGGACGGACAACCCATCTGCCGCCGCTGCAATCAACCCGGACATATGGCAAGGTACTGTCCTTTAAACTGGCACAACCTGGGGTAGAGGGCCAACCCCTAGGAATAAGATCACCAGGCCCATCGAACTGGCGTGACAAATACGTGGGAGGACGTCCAGTCTTGCCTGTAGTACTGGATGGCATTCCTATGAGTGCCCTACTTGACACCGGGTCACAGGTCACCACCATCCCGTACGCGCTCTTCAAGCAGTACTGGAATGACTCGGATATAACCTGCTACCCAGACGACAACTTGAGTATCATCGCCAGCAATGGTCAGCCCGTGCCACAGATCGGATTTAAAGAGATGACCATTAAAATCGGTAAAGTCGAACTGGCAGCACAGGGACTGATCATTGTAGACATTGACAAGCGCGAGAGTCACCCAAAGATAACTCTAGGAACTAATGTGATTGAAAATTGTCTTGCAGAGGTGATTCTCATTTTACAGCAGGTTGCCAAGAACGCCAGCTCCGGCCAGCAGCGAGTGCTCCAAAAAGAGATCCGGGCACTGATGCGACGGCAACAGGTGGAACTCTCCGGTGGTGAGATTGGTAGCGTGAGAATGTGTGACCCTTTCCCTATTGCCATGCCCCCGAAAAGTGAAATGATGATTTGGTGCCGGGCAGCTATTGGTCTGAGAGGTAGAGATTACCAGGCAATGGTAGAACCAGTCTACTCAGCTAGTAGGCCCACCATTTTGACGGCACGGGGGGTGGTTGATGTACGCCATGGGAGGGTGCCCGTTCGCATAATAAATATCGGGAAGAGGGAAGTGTACCTGCCCCGGTATGCTACGCTAGCCAAATTGTATACCATCAACCAAAATTCTGTACATGCCGTGGAACCCTTGCCTCCATCTCATCCAGAGGAAGGTAACGGCTCTAAGCAACAAATGGAGGACTGGTGTCAGCAACTGCATTTGGGTACTGACTCCACACCTGCTCACCAAAAGCAGGGAGTCTACCGGGTGATCCAGGAATACGAGAGAGTGTTCAGTAAACACCCGCTGGACTTCGGGCGAGTAAAGGGAGTGGAACATCACATCCCCACGGGAGATCATCCTCCCATAAAGGAAAGGTATCGTCCCGTACCCCCTGCACACTACCAACACGCCAAGGGGATGCTTAGAGACATGAAGGAGGCTGGGGTAATCAGGGATAGCTGTAGCCCCTGGGCAGCTCCACTAGTCTTGGTTAAAAAGAGAGACAACACCATGAGAATGTGTGTAGATTACCGGAAAATCAACCGTATTCACACACAAAGATGCGTACCCCTTACCAAGGATAGAGGAGTCTTTGGCTGCTTTAAAATCTGCTAACTTCTTCTCCACTTTGGATCTCACTAGCGGGTACTGGCAGGTTCCTGTCGCAGAGGCGGACCGGGAGAAGACCGCATTCACCACCCCGATGGGACTTAGCGAGTTTACCTGCATGCCGTTCGGACTCTGCAACGCACCAGGAACCTTCCAACGATTGATGGAATGCTGTCTGGGACACCGGAACTTTGAGACGGTCCTGCTGTACCTGGACGATGTTATAGTTTATTCCAAAACCTACGAGGACCACCTGAAACACCTGGCGGAAGTGTTCGAAGCCCTGGCAAACTACGGTCTGAAGGTGAAACATTCGAAGTGTCACCTGCTAAAACCAAAAGTGCAGTACCTGGGACACGTGGTGAGTGCTGACGGAGTGGCTCCCGACCCTGATAAGATCACCGCGATTAAGGAATGGCCAAGACCCTCCAGCGTAAAGGAAGTGCGGCAGTTCCTCGGGTTGGTAGGCTACTACCGAAGATTCATTCCCGGTTTCACCAAAAAGGCAGCTCCTATGCAGGACCTCCTGATAGGCCAGTCCAGGAAGGCCAAGAACCAGAAGCCGCCCTTCAGATGGGAGAAGCTGGAAGAAGAGTCCTTCCGCCAGCTGAAGATGGCCCTCACGGGGGATGAAATCCTGGCGTACCCTGATTACAGCCAGCCCTTTATCCTCTACACCGACGCAAGTAACATCGGGCTAGGAGCCGTACTGTCCCAGATCCAGCAGGGGAGAGAACGGGTAATTGCTTACGCCAGCCGAAAACTGCGACCCACCGAAAGAAACCCTGAGAATTACAGCTCATTTAAGCTAGAGTTCCTGGCAGTGGTGTGGGCAGTCACCGAACGCTTTAAGCACTACCTCGCCTCTTCGCGGTTCACCATGTACACGGATAACAACCCGTTGACACACCTGGACACTGCAAGACTCGGTGCCCTGGAGCAGAGATGGATGGCCCGCCTGTCCAACTATGAGTTCACGATCAAATACCGGGCAGGACGCTCCAATACCAACGCGGATGCCTTGTCCAGAATGCCAAACCTACCGGACGTAGGGGAAGATCCAGAGGAACTGGAAGAAGTTGAACTCCCCGCGTTTCACTGTCATGGGACTACCCAGTATTCCCACCGTGTAAGGGGTAAGCAATCCGCTACGTTCAACCCCTTACCTCATTACAACTGGGCGGAAACACAAGACAGTGACCCCGCCGTCCGACTAGTGAAGGAGATGCTGACTCGGCCAGATGCCCGCCTTGACCCAGACGCTCCGGAGGAGACCAAGCAACTGTGGGCTGAGAAGAGTCGACTGTTTCTTTACTAGGGGAAGTTGTGCCGCAGAATGGTTAACTCCCGGACGCATGAACTGATCTGGCAAGTAGTGGTGCCAAGAAGAGACGCGGCTATGGTACTGGAGGCATACCACGATGGAGCTGGGCACTTCGGATGGAAGAAGCTGGAGTTCCTGCTGCGCGGGCGGTTCCACTGGGTAGGCATGAGAGGGACCATCGAGAGGTGGTGCAGAGACTGTGGCCCATGCAACCTAAGAAGGAAGGACCGTGCCAGCCAGAAGACTCCCCTGCAGTCCATCGTCACCAGGCAGCCGTTGGAACTGGTAGCCTTGTGTTATGCACACGCCCGGGCTGAGCGGCGTGTGCGTGTGATTGTAGTGATTCCACTGGACCATGAACCGGAGAGTGCCTGGAGGGGCGTGACTAAGTATCTGGCCGATCCGACCAAGATGGCACGACGGCATACGACGCCAGTGCACCAGGGAGAAACCGGGCAGAGGGACCAGGTGCTACTCCAGGTCAAACTCCGGACACGGGGGTTGACCCACACAGGGATTACTGGATCAGGCTGGTTAGGCTGGCGCACAGACTGGAGGGTATAGGCAGGCACGACTGGTATGCAGGCAGGCGGGTAAAGGCAAGCGCAGCTAGAGTGCAGACAGGGAGGCACTAGCAGGTAGGAACACAGGCGGGATAGGACCCAGTACACACTGGGACTCAGGAACAATACAGGTAGAGGGGTACAGGCAAGCACAGCTAGAGTGCAGACAGGGAGGCACTAGCAGGTAGGAACACAGGCGGGATAGGACCCAGTACACACTGGGACTCAGGAACAGGCAGGTTAGGCTGGCACAGACTGGTGGATATAAGCAAACACGGCAGGTATGCAGATGGGTGGATACAGGCGAGTATGCAGGCAGGGAGGTACTGGCCGAAAGGATGGGCTGGAGCACAGAAAGGTTAAGACCCAGTACAGACTGGGTCACAGAACCGCAGATGCGGTAGACAACCACAGCAGAGAGGGAACGCCCGAAGCGGTGGGCAAGAACAGAGCAGGACGGGGCTGCAGGAGCAGCGAGCACAAGCAGGGCAGGACAGGACTGCCGGAGCAGCGGGCAGAAGCAGGGCAGGACAGGACTGCCGGAGCAGCGGGCAGAAGCAGGGCAGGACAGGACTGCCGGAGCAGCGGGCAGAAGCAGGGCAGGACAGGACTGCCGGAGCAGTGGGCAGAAGCAGGGCAGGACAGGACTGCCGGTGCGGTGAGCAAAGGAGTCAGAGCAGGCTAGGCTGAGTAGGGGGGACAGGGCTCTGTTCACACGGAACAGACAGAAAGGGAAAGGCAGAGCCAGACACCCACAGGGTACTAGCAGAGAAGTAGCGAGTGGACCACAAACTCACAAACGGGAGTACAGAGACAACAAGCAGGAGTTAGGTACGAGTTCAGACTCTGCAGAAAAAGGAAGGGAACGGACATAGAGGCAAAACAGGTAAAGGATAGGAGAGAGTTCAGACTGGAACTGAGTGTACGGAGGAGACCGACACTGCAGCGGAATACAGGAGCGGGTCTTGGAATACGGCCCCCAGAGAGGCAGGACGAACAGGCAAGGTGCGTGTTCAGACAGGACAGACAAGATACAGGAGCAGGTCTAGGTAATCAGCCCCTAGAAGGCAGGAGGAACAGGCTAGGAGCGTGTTCAGACAGGTCAGACAAGATACAGGAACGGGTCTAGGTAATCGGCCCCTAGAAGGCAGGAGGAACAGGCTAGGAGCGTGTTCAGACAGGCCTGGAAATACAGCCTCCAGGATAGGCAGACAAGAGAACACAGAACGGGACCTGGCACCTTCAGAGTGCAAGCACACACTGAATGAAACACTATGCTCAGGCGGGAATAGATGGGAGCAGCTGAGCTATATACCAGGTGACAAACAGCAATAGGCTGAGGACGCACAAGGGGTGTGACCCACAGCAGGTACAAAAAGCAGGAAGTGATCGGGCGCCGCCCTTAAGCAGCAGAAACAGACACAAACAGACAGCATGGAGGGAAGCCAGAGAGACATTCTGGACAGGAGATCAAGTGCGCGCTCTTGCACAGTGGGAGATGGACCACTATGCAAGGACGCCGCCAGGTATGTTACAGTACCCCCCCCCTTACGCCCCCTCTTCTTCAGGCCTGCCAGAATCTTCCGCAGGGAATTCGAGGGCCAATTCTTCACTTCGAAGAGATCACTTCCCCTGTCCACCGGAAAAACTGGTCTCCTCTGGGTAGCTAGGATGCTACCTCCCATCCAGCCACCCTTAGCAACAGACGAAACGGGTGGAGTACCAGGAACAGCACACAAGGAAGTCTCTCTCCACATATTTTCAGGTGGCACCCCAGAGGGTACAGGAGACAACTGGAAGTCCTCCACCGGGTTGGAGGGGGACAGAGACTTGGGGGTAATCTCTGCTTCGAGGTACATCTTGTCAAGCTCACAGGAAGAAATAGACGGGTTATCAGGTACATAATGAGGAAAAGTCACTGTCTCTTTGTTTTCTGGTGGTACCCCGGAGGATTCAGGAAACAACTGGAGGTCCTCCGCCGGGTCAGAAGAGTGCAGAGGCTCAGAGAAAACATCTGCTTCAGAGTACACTAGGTCGGACTCACTGGACGAAGCAGGCGAGGTATCGGGTACCGAGTATAGGAAAGTCTCTGTCCATTCTCCAGCAGGTGGCACCCCAAAGGGTTCTGGAGACAACTGGCGGTCCTCCGCCTGGTCAGAGGGGTGTAGAGACTCACGGGTAACCTCTGCTTCAGAGTACACTAGGTCGGACTCACTGGACGAAGCAAGCGAGGTATCAGATCCAGGATATAGGAAAGTCTCTGTCCATTTACCACCAGGTGGCACCCCGAAGGGTTCTGGAGACAACTGGAGGTCCTCCGCCTGGTCAGAGGAGTGTAGAGACTCGGGAGTAACCACTGCTTCAGAGTACACTAGGTTGGACTCACTGGACGAAGCGAGCGAGGTATCAGGTACAGAGTATAGGAGAGTCTCTGTCCTTTCGCTACCAGGTAGCACCCCGAAGGGTTCAGGAGACAACTGGAGGTCCTCCGCCTGGTCGGAGGGGTGTAGAGACTCGGGAGTAACCTCTGCTTCGGAGTACACTAGGTTGGACTCACTGGACGAAGCGAGCAAGGTATCAGGTACAGAGTATAGGAGAGTCTCTGTCCTTTCGCTACCAGGTAGCACCCCGAAGGGTTCAGGAGACAACTGGAGGTCCTCCGCCGGGTCGGAGGGGTGTAGAGACTCGGGGGTAACTACCACTTTGGGGTACCCATTGTCAGGCTCACAGGACGAAGCGGACAAAGTATCGAGTACCGGGTGTAGAGAATTCTCTCTCCATTTGTCATCGAGTGGTATCCCGGAGGATTCAGGAGGCAACAGGGGGTCCTCCGCCAGGTAGTAGAGGTGCACAGACTCTGAGGTAACCACAGCTTTGGAGCATCCTTGGACATGCACACCGGTTAAAGTGGGTGAAGCATCTGATGCCGGGTGCAGGAAGTTCTCCTGTGTGGAGTCTGGATGGGCAGAAGTCTCTTCGGGCAGGAGAACTGGTGCACTACCCACGCACATTACCCGTTGGGGCTTCTCCGGGATACAGGGAGATGAAGCTTCAGTAGGGACTTCAAGGTTGGGGTCAGGAGGTCTCAGGGAGGACAGACCCTGGCGTGACGGCTTGCCTCTACGTCTAGCACGTCTGGACTGCCTCTTGAGGTTGGGAGAAGTATTCCGGAAAGCGTAGTCACCCTGTGAGGATTCTGGGTGGGCAGTAGTCTCATTGGGCTGGAGGACTATTGCGCTACCCACACACATTACCCATTGGGGCTGCTCCGGGATATTGGGAAGTGAAGCTTCAGCAGGAGCCTCCGGGTTAGGATCATCGAAGACCATTAGAAAGGCCACCAGGAAGGCCATTAGGTCCAGGAGGATCGGATCCTGTGTTTCATATAGGGGGTTGATCCATTCCAAGGCATCACCCGCCAGGTAAGACATAATGAATGCCACCTTAACCCGATCGGTGGGAAAACATAGAGGGTAGAACTTGAAGTGTAGCATGCATTGCTCCACAAATGCACGACTTTGTCTAGGATCCCCATAATAACGTAGCGGATCCGCGGGAACGAGAGCAGATAGATCCATCTGGACGGGTGCGTAATTCGCCTGGAACTCAGCTAAAGGAAAAAAAAAATATTTATTTATTTATTTTAATGCATGTATTCGCTGGAAAACTTCTCAGAGAGCGAAGGCCGTGGGGCTCAACGGGAACCATGGCCTGAGCATGCTGTTATGCACACGCCCGGGCTGAGCGGCGTGTGCGTGTGATTGTAGTGATTCCACTGGACCATGAACCGGAGAGTGCCTGGAGGGGCGTGACTAAGTATCTGGCCGATCCGACCAAGATGGCACGACGGCATACGACGCCAGTGCACCAGGGAGAAACCGGGCAGAGGGACCAGGTGCTACTCCAGGTCAAACTCCGGACACGGGGGTTGACCCACACAGGGATTACTGGATCAGGCTGGTTAGGCTGGCACACAGACTGGAGGGTATAGGCAGGCACGACTGGTATGCAGGCAGGCGGGTAAAGGCAAGCGCAGCTAGAGTGCAGACAGGGAGGCACTAGCAGGTAGGAACACAGGCGGGATAGGACCCAGTACACACTGGGACTCAGGAACAATACAGGTAGAGGGGTACAGGCAAGCACAGCTAGAGTGCAGACAGGGAGGCACTAGCAGGTAGGAACACAGGCGGGATAGGACCCAGTACACACTGGGACTCAGGAACAGGCAGGTTAGGCTGGCACAGACTGGTGGATATAAGCAAACACGGCAGGTATGCAGATGGGTGGATACAGGCGAGTATGCAGGCAGGGAGGTACTGGCCGAAAGGACGGGCTGGAGCACAGAAAGGTTAAGACCCAGTACAGACTGGGTCACAGAACCGCAGATGCGGTAGACAACCACAGCAGAGAGGGAACGCCCGAAGCGGTGGGCAAGAACAGAGCAGGACGGGGCTGCAGGAGCAGCGAGCACAAGCAGGGCAGGACAGGACTGCCGGAGCAGCGGGCAGAAGCAGGGCAGGACAGGACTGCCGGAGCAGCGGGCAGAAGCAGGGCAGGACAGGACTGCCGGAGCAGCGGGCAGAAGCAGGGCAGGACAGGACTGCCGGAGCAGTGGGCAGAAGCAGGGCAGGACAGGACTGCCGGTGCGGTGAGCAAAGGAGTCAGAGCAGGCTAGGCTGAGTAGGGGGGACAGGGCTCTGTTCACACGGAACAGACAGGAAGGGAAAGGCAGAGCCAGACACCCACAGGGTACTAGCAGAGAAGTAGCGAGTGGACCACAAACTCACAAACGGGAGTACAGAGACAACAAGCAGGAGTTAGGTACGAGTTCAGACTCTGCAGAAAAAGGAAGGGAACGGACATAGAGGCAAAACAGGTAAAGGATAGGAGAGAGTTCAGACTGGAACTGAGTGTACGGAGGAGACCGACACTGCAGCGGAATACAGGAGCGGGTCTGGGAATACGGCCCCCAGAGAGGCAGGACGAACAGGCAAGGTGCGTGTTCAGACAGGACAGACAAGATACAGGAGCAGGTCTAGGTAATCAGCCCCTAGAAGGCAGGAGGAACAGGCTAGGAGCGTGTTCAGACAGGTCAGACAAGATACAGGAACGGGTCTAGGTAATCGGCCCCTAGAAGGCAGGAGGAACAGGCTAGGAGCGTGTTCAGACAGGCCTGGAAATACAGCCTCCAGGATAGGCAGACAAGAGAACACAGAACGGGACCTGGCACCTTCAGAGTGCAAGCACACACTGAATGAAACACTATGCTCAGGCGGGAATAGATGGGAGCAGCTGAGCTATATACCAGGTGACAAACAGCAATAGGCTGAGGACGCACAAGGGGTGTGACCCACAGCAGGTACAAAAAGCAGGAAGTGATCGGGCGCCGCCCTTAAGCAGCAGAAACAGACACAAACAGACAGCATGGAGGGAAGCCAGAGAGACATTCTGGACAGGAGATCAAGTGCGCGCTCTTGCACAGTGGGAGATGGACCACTATGCAAGGACGCCGCCAGGTATGTTACACCTTGGACCATGTAAAACTGACCCCCAGCAGAAGTGGCTACGTCTATGCGTTAACCATCGTGGATCACTACTCCCGGTTCTTGGTTGTAGTCCCCGTCAAGGACTTAACGGCTCAAACAGCAGCTAGAGCCTTCCAGCAGCACTTCTGTCGTCCACACGGATACCCAGAGCAGGTGCTGACGGACCAAGGACCTGCCTTTGAAGCGGAAGTCTTCCAGGAGTTCTGCACTCTGTATGGCTGCCGGAAGATAAGAACAACACCCTATCATCCGCAAACCAATGGACTTTGCGAGAAGATGAACCAGGTGGTGATAGACCTTCTGAAAACATTGCCCCTGGAAGAACGCAGTCTGTGGCCTGAGAAACTGCCTGATCTGGTGGACCTATACAACCGCATCCCTGTAGGTTCTACCAACTGTACCCCGGCTTACCTAATGAGAGCAAGACCTGGTAAGCTGCCTGTTGATCTGGATATGGGAGTCCTGACACCCGAGGACACTTCACCAGAAGCAGACTGGGACACAGAGAGGCAGCAGCAGTACCGGAAAGTACAGGAGAGCGTTGAGCGAAGTCTCCGTCAAGCAAGAGAAAGACAGGAGAAGACTTACAACCAGTGTGCTCCCGCTGTTCCCCTGGTACCTGGAGAGCAGGTCTTGAAGAGGAAAAGACGGCTCCACAAGTTGGATGACCAGTGGGAGAAGGACCCGTACACCGTACTGCCATCAAGCCATGAAAACCCAAAAATCTGCACAATCAGTAAGGATGGAGGAGAAACCACAGCCATTGTCTCCCGAGATCACCTGAAGAAGTGTCCCGAGCAGCTACGAAACCCTGAAGAAGATCAAGAAAACCCTCGACCCGCAGAGGAAAGGGAAGAGATGGTCAGTACTGTACTCGGAGACTTCCCTCGGTCTTGGACACAGGTAAATGGCGCTGTTGTGGTACCCGTCCTCACCTTCCTCCAGCCAGCATCCCAAGTGCCTACGGAAAAACAGGTAGAGCTGGAAGAGCAGCCGGTCCAGGAGGCAGAAGACCCCACACAAGCAGACCAGGAGAATCGACCCTGTGCTTATAGTGAGCCTGCCGTACCCCTAGTGAGCCAAAGAGTCCGTAGACAGCTGCCCAGCTTACCTTTGACAGCTCCTACACCCTGTAGCTCAGGACCGGTCAGTAAGCTCCGTAGGTCTACTAGGGCCAATAGAGGCCAGTTGCCCGTACGTTGGAGGATCTAAAGTGTTCAGACTGTCTTATTGGTATTTACCTGTTTACTGTTGCTTGTAAATAATTATGTTTTTCCAGTTATTTTATAGGTGTTTTTGTGGATTAACCGGAACTCTGTTGTATATATGTTTGGAGCGTAACCCAGGAACGGACTATAGACTGTTAAAGACTCGGGGCAGGACAGACCCCTACCTGGTTACGGCTCCCCGTTCTTTGGTGAAATGGACACCCTTTTTGCTTCAAAAATTGCACCCGGTTGCGGACACTCCGTGACCACCCTAACGTGTTTTTCCTTATTGTATTGTTCCTGTTTATACCCTGTTATGTTTTCAAAAATATGTTTAGTCCCGGAGTACTAAATTTTACTAGGGGGGAATGTGGCACCCCAGGGTTCTGGTTACCACAGTAATAGCAATATTACGTCTGTGAACAGGTGGGAGGTCTCCTGGTCAGGAACCCTAAGCATGCCACACCTCCTGCCCAGTCCTGGGAGGGGAAGGACTTCCCCTATATAAACTGGGGCTGAGGTGGGGTTAGGAAAAAAAAAGAAAAAGAAGAGAAGAAGAGGAGTCCCAGACAGAGACACAGTCTGGTCTGGAGTGGAGCAGATGCAGGGAGAGCAAGATCAGGAGCTCTGTGGGAGCAGTGATAAAAGGGGTCCAGGACTGGAAGCTGTAGAGCTCGTCCTGACTGAAGAGATCTCACCGGACACGGAGTCCGAGGCTGTGGGGACTGTTCCATACCCAGCAGCAGAAACCGTCCGGCAGGGGATTTCAGGTCCTCTGGCCAAGAAACCCGAAGGCACGGTCACACGCAAGGGACCAGCACCGCCGTCGTGGAGCGGAGGCTACCAGAAGGCCCCGAGTCACCGGCCATACGGGTGAGCACCACACGGTACACTCAGGGACGTGGGCTACTTTTACCCGCTTCTAGCAAGGTAGCCAGGAAGAGTACAATTAGTTGGGGAGGCCTACAACTCCGCCTGGCCGGGGGAGATCCTATCTGCTCACGGACTGACCAGGCCCCGATCGCTAGCCAGTACTCCCGGGAGGGTCTACCTTTGCCACCAGTAAAGACCCTGAACTACACCGCACCGTCTCTGAGTGGTTCCTGGTGCCTGCGTGCAATTCTGCTATCCCCATCATCCACGTCTGCTGCCCTGAGGCCATACCCCTCCCGTTGGGGGTTATACTACCCACGCTGCACAACTGTACCACCGGCCTCAGCGGTCTGCCCTGCAGCGGCGGCTTCATAACCGCATTCAACGGGTGGCGTAGTCGAACACTATAACATCTTCTGCTAAATTCCGCCACTTAGTTTGACACCCTGGGCACGGACCGGGTCACCGCCACGAGGACTACTAACCCCGACAGATCCGGCTCCGGGTATTCCCCGCGTGCGCAACGCTACACAACACAGGCCCAGGGGGCGCGTCACTTGCTTCCCCGGTCAGCATTTACTCCATGGATACAAATCAAAGGACCCTGTTGTAAGCCCAGATCCTTGCATAGCGGTTGAAGGGTAAAAGCCAGGTTTGCTCTGGGATCTGTAGATGGAGTGGATAGCAGCAAGTCTATCTAAGATTACCTTTTTGAGCTGACGGCCTCTCACAGACTTTACATTTATAATCCATTTATAGCTGTTAAGTAGCATCATACTTATATACTAATATTAACACATTGACATTATTTAATGTGAACTATAAAATGCTGAATAATATGATCATACAATCATGCACAAGATCCTACAGCTTCATAAAATATTTTTTTTTTCTTGTTATAGACACTAAATAAATCTTCTATTCCCACCACAGACTCTCCATAAATTTGCAGATGGTCGACAATCCTGCTGGATATAGACAGAAGCACGTGCTAAATAGATTTTTAAGCAATGCGAACAAGAAAAAGAACAGTGCTGGAGTCGCTGGGAAGAATGAGCAGTATGATCGTTCAAGGATTACAAAAAAAATGCAGGATAAATAGAACTGGAAAAGTAGAACAACACGCATGCTGAAATTGGAATTCATTGTATGCAGCAATCTCCTACACAGAGAGGTAATTGAAACACATGATCTGCCTTGCCTGCCATGTATTATTTATTCTATTTATTGATGTCTCTTTTAACGTTAATGCCGGCATCTCCGCATGTCTCTCCTCCTTCCCCCATGCAGGGACGGTGACATACTCACCGCAGCAGCCGCCCTGTCACCTCCCTGTCTGCTGGCGTGCCTCCTGCTTGTGCAAACTGCACCGCCTGGCGGTGTGCCTAGTGTGTGCACGCACGCTCCCCTGTTCTTAAAGGGGCAGAGAGGGTACATAGTAAAATGCCACCAGCTAATAGCTGGGAGGCATTTAGTATCAGAGCACAACTGCAAGATGGCTCCCAGCCAATTGCTGGGAGGTATCTTGTATAAAAGACTCCCTTCCCTTTAGGGAGTCACTGAAGCAACAGTATTCATTAGTGTGTAGTTTCTCCCACTAGTGAGTTGTTAGGTCCCTTGGTCCTTGCGTGGCCAGTGTCCTGAACCCAAACCCCTGGTCCTTGCATGGCCAGTCTTGAACCCAAACCCCTGGTCTTTGCGTGGCCAGACTTGAACCCGAATCCCTGGTCCTTATGTGGCCAGTGCCTGAACCTCATTCCCCGGTCCGTGTGCTGCCGGTGCCAGTAACAGTATTCGAGACCCGTGTGTCTGTACGTGTGCCTAAGAATATTTCCTGTATCCGGACTGCTAACACCAGTCTCCGAATCAGCTCAGTCTGAATGTAACCCAAGTCCGTGTCAGCAAACCTGACCCCTGGGGTCAACAGCTGCAGTATCGGGGACTGCCTAAGAGTGGTACCTGGTGGCTACCTTCAGCCCAGCCTGTCTCCACCATCAGGAGCTCCAGTGTACCAGGTAGCCTCTCGGCTACGCCCTCTCCTATGGCACAGTGGGTCCATGAACCACGTGCGCCACCTAGAGGAATGACATCTCTTATCACATGGTTACTCTTCTTGGCATACAGAAACATTTTACTGATTGTCATATACCTGGATAGACTGTAGGTGATAAGTGTAGGGGATCCCTTAGTCTGGACTTAGCTATGGACTGTTCCAAGAGGATCCCCAGGTTATGCTTTCATGAAAAGTCATTTACCAGCTGCAGTGGAACTGATGCATTCGTAGCGTTGTCAGGAACAGAGCCAAGGGTCATCATCAGAATAGCAGTTATGTTCACTGGCATAAACTATCCAGAGTAAAGCATAAAGAGTAAAGCTAAGGATCAGATGGAAAAAAAAAAGGGACCAAACAATACAGAGAGCGCACACAGCTAAGGTGAGGAACAGCAGCATGAGGTAATAAGAGAAAGGATAGGGTATGAACCTCAATCCACAAGTAATGATTATTTCCTAACTTTAAAAGTTAGGAAGGAGGGAGACATACTCCAGAGTGCGTAGCTCGCAATGGCAAAATTTATTTTACGCCAAGCCACTTCCCTAACCTCACACAATCCTTTATCTGTGCCCACGCAGAAATATTGCTCCTAGCAAAACCCATTAATGTTCCCACACATTATATTGGTGCTTTCATGGCCCTCTAAAGTGCCCACCTCAAATAGTATGATACCCCCACATTCCCCCACATAGGGCTTGATGATTTTGGCAAAAATTATACTGTATTGGATTTTTTTTTCATTATGGATGATTTTTATGATGACGAACCATGGACAGCATGTATCAGGCATAGGCTCCATGATTTCAGCCATGTATGTTTAACTCTGAGATATTTTAAAAGTCGCACTGGAGAATAGCAAAAAGGCCGGTTATCAGCATTTTCTGCCCGCTTGTTTCCCTTGAGTGACAAGTCTCTCCCTGCATGCATGTATAAAGAGAGAGTCATCACTCCAACAAAGCAGGCAGGGAAAAGCAACCGGGAACCAGTCTTTTCGACTAGTCTCCCATGCAGCTTGGTCCAAAATGGCTTTAAAGCATGTGTTTCTCTGAAACACGGCCAATGGCTGATACATGCTGCCTGTGGATCGGGCAGCATATATTTGCTGTCAGGTTCCCTGTAAAATAAATTTAAAAAATACTGTAATCACCTGCCTCGAGGCTTCTGCGACAATGTTTCCTCACGGTCTCTGTATCTTGGCCTAACACCAGTGTTTCCCAAACTCCAGTCCTCATGGCCCCCAACAGGTCATGTTTTCAGGATTTCCATAGTGTTGCACAGGTGAGAGAATTCCTGATGCCTAGATGATACTTCCACCACCTGTGCGTGCGATACTAAGGAACTTCTGAAAACATGATCTGTTGCTAGCATAGATTAATAATATATTGATATAAGGACTCCTTCACATGTACGTGTCTCCGGTATGTGTAGCATCCATTTTTACACGTACCGGATAAATGTATCCACATGTACCTATTAAATCAGGTGAGGTTCACAAGTCCATGTTTTCACTCGGACCGTGTGTCCATGTGAACCACACAGAGACATGTCCGTTTTTTTCCGGCCACATGGATGACAATGGGCAATACAAGACAATGGGTCTGTGTAAATATGTACAGCACACGGATGACATCCATGTGACATCCGTGTACCGTCCGTGTGACACATACTGGAATAAAATGCATTCAAGAAATTACTGTTTTTATTGTGTTAAAGATGTGCAAAGATAATAGATAATGGATATCAGTCAGATATATACGGTAATTTGTGCCTTGCATATGGAACTTAGTACATCTGTTAACCTCATAAATAAATGCAGAAAAAAATGAAGTAGAGTCCTCCCTATTTTTGGTAACCAGCAAAGGTAAAGCCAACAGCTTGGAGCTGATATTATCAGTCTGGGTAGGTCATTGGTTATTGGGCACTTCCCAACCTAAAAATACCAGCCCGCAGCCGCCCCAGAAGTGGAATATCACATGAGATGCTCAAATTTTGGCACTTTGCCTCGGCTCTTCCCGATGCCCTGGTGCGTTGGCAATCGGGAAGAGCTTGGGGTTGATGTCAGTTGTTAAGTATACAAAAACACAGCTGACATCAAGCCCTGGTGCTAGTAATGGAGAAGTGTCTATCAGACACCCCCATTACTAACCCAGTAATAAAAAAAAAAACACGCAAAAAAATACTTTATTGAAATAAACACTCCACAACGCTTTTTGTGGTTCACCTCTTTAGTAAAAAAAGAAAAAAAATTCCATGCAGGTCCAACATAGTACAGCGAATCCGGTCCTGGTAAGCAGGAAGATGGGAGGATAGGGAGTGGAGCACTTCCGAAAAAACATCCTGAGACAATCCCTTTAAGGAACGATGAGAAAAAATAACTAGAAATGTAAATATGAATTAGTTAGAGGGAATCTGTCACCAGGTCTTTGCTATGTAATCTGAGCGCACCATAATATTGGAACAGAGACCCTGATCCCAGTAATGTGTCACTTATTGGTTTGTGTTTTGCTGTTTCGAAAAATCGGTGTTTTATCAGCAGGAGATTATCACTACAGAACTAGGTGTCTCATTCCTCCTCGTCAAACCCTGCCCTGACGTGAATCTGTCAATCAGTGGTGGGGACAGGGTCTAGCTCTGCTAGACCTGCAGCAGACAAAACTGTGATTATTCAATAACTGCTGCACCCAGTAAAGTAAGTTACACATAGCTGGAATCAGGGTCTCTGTCCTTACATCATGCTGCTGTCAGATTACATAGCAAAAACCTGCTGACAGATTCATTTTAATACACAGAAGCATCCTTTGCTTGTTTAGCCACAGTATAATCATCTGCACGGCCGCATCGTGGGTATTATTATTGCTTTACATTTGGTTTATAATCTTTTGAGGATGTAAATGCAGAACATTGTATTTTATATCTTCAACTGCACAAACATAAAAGAGTCTGCAGTCGTGTCATAAAGCAAACCTCAGGCTCGCTCCGCTCATACAGGAATACTAAACATTTCCAGCTTCACTGAAAGTAAGCCAATGGGCAGAAAATGAAAACATATATCATTGGCTGCAAGATAAAGTTAAGTACATTTTTATAGACTACAAAATATCAGCTACATAAGACAGTAATTCAACAACAGCACAGCTGGAAATAACAAGAAACTCACATACAGCAGATGAAGGAGTGGAGTCCATAGACTTACACAATGCTAGAAAACACCAAAACCTGCATTTTTCACCCCCCCATATTGTTGCTGTCATCCTGTTAAGCTGTTACAAATTCCATTTCATTCTACCAATACTTAGAGTATGTTCACACGTTGAGTTTTTGCAGCTTTTGTGTGCTGAAAACGCTGCTTCCTGACAGGAGAAACTCCGTATATATAATACATGCATTTTAGCTGAATTTTTTAGTTACATTTTCTTTGCATTTTTTTATGCATTCATTTCACTGGGTAAAAGGCTGTAAAAAATGCTGAAAGAACTGACATACTGCAGATTTGAAACAAACGCATTGATTGTTAACCTCTTCACGACCTTTGACGTATTTATACGTCATGGTCAGGTAGTGGTTCCCGACCCTTGACGAATAGGTACATCATCACGATTGTACACGGCACAAAAGCTGTGCCCGTATGATCGCCGCCGGGAGCTCGGCTTACATGATAGCCGGGCCCCGGTTGTCACAGCCTGGAGCGGTGCCAACACTGCCTTTGGCTGTTTATCCCCCTAAATGCTGCGATCAATATCGATCGCAGCATTTGGGAGACTAGGAGAGGGAGGTGGCTCCCTCTCCCTTCCGATCAGTGCCCCCTATGACGTCATCACGAGGGCCCGATCATTGTCATTGCAACCCATCATGATGACCTCTCGTTCTGCCAGCTATGGTGGCCTGTTTAAACCATGCCAGCAGAACGGTCTAAGAGATTTCTGTCAGCGCAAAACGACAGGTATAATGCATTGCAATGCTGGTGCATTGCAATGCATTATACCAGCTATCAGAGTAATAAAATTCAAAGTCCCATAGAGGGACTGAGTAAAAAAGTTTAAAAAAAGTTAGTAAAAATATATATATATAAAAAAAAATCACAAGTATTATACCAATAAATAGGTATATTTATGTAAAAACAAAAATAAACCAAAAAAGTACACATATTTGGTATCACCATGTCTGGAATTACCTGATCTATAAAACTAAAAGATAGTAGACATCATCCAGGTGTGGGTGATACAAAAAAATAGCCTCTTTTATTCTGCAATACAGGATGCAACGTTTCAACCTAATACAGGGCTTTATCAAGCATGCAATAATGGTACAAACAACAGGTTTAAATAGCATAGATCAGGGGTGGGGAACCTTATTTCTGCCAAGGGCCATTTGGATATTTATACCATCCTTGGGGGGCCGCACAAATTGTGCGCTAACTCCGCCCTCAAAGTCCGTCCTGACGCTGGCACTGGTGTCAGTACATAATCTTTCATTGCACGAGCCTCAGCATTCAGTAGTGAACACTGCGTGCCTGTGCTCACAGAGCAAGGAGAAATTAAAAAGCTAGTGGCCGTCAAAATACAGCTGCGGGCCCAAGAATTGCGGTGCCCGAGAATTTGCCTGGGGGCCGTAAATGGCCCTTGGGACAGAGGTTCACCACCCCTGGCATAGATAATCAAGAGAACACCAATCATGACTTTAGTTTCTGCCCCCTCTCTGGAATTCCACCCCTTGTACCCATCAAAAATACATACATAACACATAATTACATAGTGCATATCATACAACAAATCATTATGTCGCCAAGATATTCCACCATACATATAACATTACCGTAAATATTACAAAGACACAGATAGCAAAACCGGGAACTCCGAAAGTGGCCGTGTCCCAGCACTCCAATGGTGTACAGGCATCTTCATCGTCTAGGCAACCGTTTATCCAATAGAAGAAACGCTGTGTGCCGTAACCCAAGGTGCATGCACAATCCTTGACTAAGCCGCGCCACCTCATTCAGCCGCGGTCACATAATCAAGGCCGCGAGACACATATACAGCCCAATGCACACGAGAGCGAGTGCCGTCCAATCCTGGATTATGCCTCACGTCTCAGTACCATAGGGATCACAATCACATAATCAAGGCCGCGAGACACATATACAGCCCAATGCACACGAGAGCGAGTGCCGTCCAATCCTGGATTATGCCTCACGTCTCAGACCAGAGGGACCACGATCACATAATCGTGAAAACACTGTGATATGCAACAATAGAGATGGCGGTCACATTGTCTCCTCTTTCTCTTTCCTCTCTGTTTGTTTTGTTTTTTCCCCCCATTTTTCTTTTGTATTTTCTTTTTTTCTTTTCTCCTTTCCCCTTTCCTTTTCATTGTTCTAGTATTTGATGTTTAACATTGCTGTGCAGTCATGTGACCGCCATCTCTATGGTGACAGATCGCTGTGTCTTTGTGATTGTCCGCAAACTATTTTACGATAATTTGTTCTCCGTCCCTCCCGAGGCTCGCCGTGTGGCTTAGCAGTACTGCACAGCCACATATGGGGTATTTCCATGTTCAGCAGAAACCGTGAGACAAATTTTGGTGCCATTTTTACCCATTTCCCAGTGTGAAAATGTAAAATCTGGGGCTAAAATAAAATTTTGGTTGTAAAATGTAATTATTTTTTCCTCACCGCCCAATGGTGTAAAATTCTGTGACTTACTCGTAGGGTCAATATGATCACCAAACCCTTGGATGAATTCATTCAGAGGTGTAGTTTGAAAAATGGGGTCACTTATGGGGGTTCTGCTGTTCTGGCACCTCAGGGGCTCTTCCAGTGGGTCATGGCAGTCAAAAACCAGATTCCCTTCTTAGCTTTGCACTGTGCCTGAAAAGTAGTTCCCGATTACATATAGGTTATTGGCGCACTCAGGAGAAATTGCACAACAAACTATGTGGTCCATTTTTTTCTATTGGCCCTTATAAAAATTAAATACTTGGGGCTAAAACCACATTTTAGTGGTAAAAATGTTATTATTTTTTCTTCACCTCTTCACCGCCCAATGGTATAAAATTCTATGAGGCACATGTGGTGTCAACATGCTCACTGCACCCCTAGTGGAATTCATTGAGAGGTGTAGTTTGTAAAATAGGGTCACTTATGGAGGGTTTCTGTTGTTCTGGCACCTCAGGGGTTCTGCCAATGTGACATGACACCTTCAAATCATTCCAGCAAAATATATCAACTCCAATATGGCGCTCCTTCCCTTCTGAGCTTTGTATTGTGCCTCAAAAGTAGTTTTCGACCACATATGGGGTATTTGCGTACTCAAGAGAAATTGCGTAACAAATTGTATGGTCCATTTTTTCCTATTATCCCTTTTGAAAATTGAAAACTTGGGGTCAAAGTAAAATTTTAGTGGAAAAAATAGTAATTTTTCATTGACACACCCAATGTTATACAATACTTTGAATCATCTGTGGGTCCAAAATGCTCGCTACACCCCTAGATGAATCCCTCAAGAGGTATAGTTTCCAAAATAGGGTCACTTGGGGGGGTTTCTGCTGTTTTGTCATGTCAGGGTCTCTTCAAATGTGATATGGCATCCGCAATCTATTACAGCCAAAATTGCACTCCAGAATCAAATTGGCACTCCTTCCCTTCTGAGCCCTGCCGTGTGCTCAAACAGTAGTTTTCAACCAAATATGGAGTATCAGAGAAATCGCACAACAGATTAAGGGGTCCATTTTCTCCTGTTACCCTTGTGAAAAGGAAAAATTTGGGGCTATAGTAACATTTTTAAAAAAAATTGCCCTGGTCAGGAAGATGAAAACAGGCTGGGGGATCAAGGGGTTAAAAAAATGCGAGGGAAAAAAAGTAACATGTGCATGATATTTCAGAAATCTTATTCATTTTGCTGGTACTGTAAAACACAGCATTTTTTTATGCATGAAAAAACACAATGAAAAAAATGCTCCAAAAATGGTATTTCAAAATGGCCTTAAAGTAATTGTCCACTATATTTTGTTTACTTTGTGCAGCATTTAAAGGGGTTGTCCACTTCACAGGCAACCCCTTCTCAATCATCATATTTCCCCCATGTAAAACATAACAGTTGCCTTTCCACTGATGTCGGCGCTTGTTGTCCTGGGTCTCGCGCGACATTATGTCACCCGGAGCCCTGTGGCTAATCAGTGGCTGCTTTACTCTCACCACCTTTGGACATAAATGACATCTGGAGGAAATCAGAGAACAGCAGGAGCTCTCATTTCTTCTGGGTGTCAGTTTCATTCGAAAGAGGTGAGGGTGAAGCGGCTGTTGATTGGCTGCAGGACTCACGTGACACTATGTCACGTGAGACTTGGGAGAGCATGTTCCGATTTAGCTGGAACACCGCCCGCACCGGAGGTGAATTTACCTGTTATTATCTTACATGGGGGAAAGATGGTGCTTAAAAGGTGTTGTCCGAGTAGTAGATAACTTCTTTAGTAAGAGGTTGTCCAATAGTAGACAACCCCTTGAATTGTTTTTGCAGCTGGGAAACATGGGTGACAACTTTTTCATCCGGCCCAGACAACCATAACAACTTCTTTCCAGCCACAATTCATGCCTGCAGAGATTGCTTTCCAGACATATTTGACTCCTCACTTTTCCAACTCTCTTCCTAATTTCTCCTAATATACTCACAAGTTTCCAAGTCTGATGCTCCACTCAGGTCTGTTTTTTTTTGTTGATGCTCTTTTTGCCCCTTTTACTGTACCTGCTGTGCCACACTATATTTATGTTATTAGTATGCCGCGACAGAGTGGGCCCAGAAGATCGCGGCATCTGGTTACACGTACATCTGCGCTGGTTAGAACTGCTTTACCTTCCTATTAGCAGTTCAGGTTTCATCACTTCCCTCTGATTTAAATACTCTCCTCTAAGCTTTAGTTGTTGCCAGTGATAGCTTGCAACTACCTGGTTTGGAGCTGGAGGAATGAGCACAAAAATTTTGCTATTCACTTTTGGTGTAATTGCTTTTATGAATCTGTGCTTTACTGTCTATATGGTACCCCAGATGGTAGTAGTGTACCACACAGTAAAGGTGCACCTGTTTGTGTCTCACAAGTAATAGTGCCTGTTTACAGGAATAGTGATTTTTCAGAGTGCAAACAATAATAAGGCTCCTTTTAGGTTCCACACCTTAATAATACACCATTTTTACCCAAAAATGGAGAGTATAATGTGTCATTGACGGCAATAATCAAGAAAGGTAGGCGAGAACACTTATAGTTGCTTCACCCATCCAGGGTGTAGATCCTTAACAGGGTCCAGCTGCAGATTCAGCCTGTACTCATTAATGCTATTGCTGCTCCACATCATCAGATCCTAGCGCAGAGAGAAGTGACCAAAAGAACAGAGTAATCGATAGGAGACGGGTCCTGGGTCAGGACGCCTAGAACTACGGCCTAGAGTTCATAACTCATAAAGATAACGGGCAAAGACGGGACAGAGTGCGTAAGACGAAGAGAGTGCCCGGGCCAATTTTCCAGAGCATCAGAGAACATATTCAAATGTTCTTGAAAAGTTAGATCAATTAATTCCAAGACTTGATTACTCACATAAACATTTTGACTATTTATCTTCGTTTGACTGTTTTTACGACTACGTCTTGGTACACAAAATTTTTCTTTGCATTTATATTACTTATATTGGTGATATGGGCATGATAATTTTATTGGAGGATGTCTAATAATGAGGCTGTTCAGAATTTATACACTATTGGCTTTACTGCATGGTTCTTGCTGAACCTCCTATACGAGACAATACTTTTAGAACTCTGTAGAGGATTGGTTGTTTTGTGCACATAGCGGTTCCTACCTTGGCGGGCCGGAGCCTGCTATCATGTACCATGTCACTTGGCACTTTGGTCCCTTAGGCTGTGTGCCCACGATGCGTATTTCATGCGTTTTTGTTGCGGAAATTTCCGCAGCGTAAACGCATGATAAACACATGGTAAGCCTTCTGCCATGGTCCCCTATGCAATTCCGCACTTTCAATGCCCATGCTGCGGATTTTTCCATAGCGTTTATGCTGCGCTTAAAAATCCGCAGCATGTTCATTAATTTTGCGGACACGCAGCGTAATCGCCGCCATTGACTTGCATTGAGACGCACATAATCCGTGTCAGTACATTTGTACTCATGGATTATATGCGTTTCAATGTGCGGATGATACCCAAGTCTGGAGGAGAGGAGACTCTCATCCAGACCTGGGTACCATTGTACCTGTAAAAAAATGAATAAAATAAAAAATAAAGATTATATTCCGACGGCCCCTGGTCTCCTTCCCTGTGCTTGCGGGCAGGACTGAAGGACCTGCGGTGACATCACAGTCATGTGACCCCAGGCCCTTCAGTGCAGTGTCCCGCGATCAGCTGGCAGCCAGGAACGAGCGCAGCAACACACGCCGGGCCATCGGAAGGTAAGTATAGGTTTATTTTTTTATTTTTAAACATTCTTTTACGGTCACACTATATAAATCCATGCTGTTTGCATGGATTTATATAGTGTGACCTAGTTGTCAAGCACTTTTCAAGTGATGCTAAAATCGCCTGGAAAGCTCTTGTCAATCCGCATGCGGAAACGCATGTGAATAACGCTTCAAATCCGCACGTATTTGGCAGGAAAAACGCATGTACAATCTGCACGTGGAAACGCATGTGAATCCGCATGTATTCCGCATGTATTCTGCAGGAAAAACGCATGAACAATCTGCATGCGTTTTTCTGCCAGGGAGATGCAGAAATGCTGCAGAAATTTTCTGCTTCATTTCTGCATCGTGGGCACATAGCCTTATATAGGGATTGATGGAACTAAACAGATGTTGTACAACCAATCTCTGAAAGATAAACCTGTCACTCTAGCCCTGCTGGTGTTCTTTCATCTTTGGAACAAACTCAGGTTTGCCACATAGTTGGCTGCATTTTCCTCCACATTTTGCCCTTCACTCCGGTACAGTTTATTCTTCCTGCTACAATATATGTAATTGTGGGACAACTGTTTTGTTTGCAAGACCAAGTTTTATAATCAGCAAAAGTATTTTTAGGGCATGCCTCCCTTTGTAATAATTCCTGGACTGATTTTCTTGTTTGGTAGCTTAATATCCCTGTAAGCTTTGAATGGGTCCTGTAATTCCATCAATTTTACCCTAAAGACCAAATGGTGCACCATCTATTATTATAGGCACAGCCATGTGTCCAGTACTCACGTTGGTGCCATATTGCATGGATTTCTGAACACTAAAAAACAAGTGCAATAAAATTTGAGGTGTGTTCCTCAGAACGTACAAAAAAAGATTAATGAAAGTGACAGTGAAAAAAATGCAAATTGTAATGTTTCAAACTTGTGGTGCATCAAGCTAATCACTACCTCAATAGATAAATACATTAGAGGATATAATTTACAAAAAATACATTTATTAGGGTATGTGCACACGATGCAGAAATGAAGCAGAAAATTTCTGCATCATTTCTGCATCTCCCTGGCAGAAAAAACGCATGCAGATTGTGCATGCGTTTTTCCTGCAGAATACATGCGGATCCACATGCAGATTCACATGCGTTTCCGCATGCAGATTGACAAGCGCTTTCCAGGCGATGTTAGCATCACCTGGAAAGTGCTTGATAACTAGGTCACACTATATAAATCCATGCAAACAGCATGGATTTATACAGTGTGAACCGAGAGAGTGTATATACTTACCTCCGATGGCCCGCGCTGTCCTGCTCAATCTGTTCTCCCTCGCCGGCAACTTTGAATTGAAAGACCTGCCGACGTCAGCGTCACGTGACCCGTCACATGACTCTGACGTCACCGCAGGTCCTACAACTCACTGCAAGTGCCGGGAACCAAGCGGGAGCGCTGCGCGGGCCGACAGAAGGTAAGAATACATTTATTTTTTATTTTATTCTTCTTTTACAGATTTTTTAATGGTACCTGGGTGTGGATGAGACTCTCCTCTCCTCTACACCCGGGTACCATCCGCACATTAGAACGCACCAATTACGCAAGTACAAATGCTGTCTTGCGGAATTGGTGCGTTCTAATGCAAGTCAATGGCGGCGAAATCGCCGCGTTTCCGCAAAATTAATTGACATGCTGCGGATTTTTGACCGCAGCGTTAACGCTGCGGAAAAATCCGCATCATGGGCACAGCACATGCGGATTTCCATTGGGGAACATTGCTTCCCTTCTACCATGCGTTTTTCATGCGTTTCCGCGGCGTTTACGCAACTGCAAAAACGCCGCGGAAACGCATGAAATACGCATCGTGTGAACACAGCCTTAGGGGGATTTTCTGTTAATCTTGAACCACACAGGCTCTGTAAATATGACAAACTATTCCAAATAGAGCCAAATTTGTGTTCCAAATTTCATTGCTCATTCCATTCCTAGCCCTGCAGTTTGTCCAAACAGAATATTTTGAATACATGTTGGGTATCGCCACGCTCATAAGAAAGTGGGTAACAAACTGTGGTGTCCACTTTTTGGTGTTACCTCTAGCAAAGTGAGAAATTTGGGGCTAAAGCAACATTCTGGTGAAAAAAATAAAAAGTTTTCAATATGATGACCTAATTTTATTGAATTCTATGTACTACTTGTGGGTTCAAAATGCTCACTATACCCCTGGATAAAGTCCTTTAGGAGTATAGTTTCCAAAATGGGGGTCACTTTTGGTGAGTTTCTGCTGTTCAGGCACCTTAGGGTCTGTGCATATGAAACATGGTGCCCACAATCTATTTCAGCCAAATTTGTGTCCCAAAATAAAAATGGTGCTCCTTCACTTCTGAGCCCTGCCATTTGTTCAGAGGATTCTGCCCACATATAGGGTATTAATACCTGTGTATCACTTGAAGGGTTAAAAAATTTCCTGACAGCAGTTTTTAAGTATTTGAGGTGTGCGTTTTTTAAAATGGTATCACTCTTGGGGAATTTCCAATATATAGGCCTTTCAAAGTCCATATCTGAATAGGTCCTAAAGAAACAGGTTTTGTAAAATTAGAAATGGCTGCTAAACTTTTAATCCCTCTAACATCCTAACAAAATAAAATTACATTTGAAAAATGAAGCAGATGTAAAGTAGACATATGGGAAATGTTATTTATTAATTATTTTGTACAGTATGACTAACTGCTTTAAGGATATCAAAATTAAACGTTTGAAAATTGCAATTTTTTTGCCAAAATTGCGATATTTTCACAAATATAAACAAAAAATATCAACCTAAATTTACCACTAGCATAAAGTACAATGTGTCATGAAAAAATATTCTCAGAATCACTTTACGTTGAAGCATTCCAGAGTTAATACCACATTAAGTGATACTGGTCAGATTTCTAAAATTTGACTTGGTCATTAAGGTCAAAATTAGCTCGATCACTAAGGGGTTAATTTTCCCTTTTGTGTCTCGTCTTGTATTATTGTATTGTTTTACCAATTGTTTTTGTAATTTTCTTATATTACTACAAAGTTATTAATTTCTACTCTTGATTATATATGTAAGGATATTGCAATGATTCAACGATGTTTTATGCTTGTATTTGTGAAGCATATCAATAAAAACACAGTTAATTAAAAAAAAGACTGGGCCAAGAAATATCTGAAGACAGATTTTTCAAAGATTTTAATATGCAAATTGCCTCTTCAGAGAAAAAGAGAACTTGAACTCTATAGCGCCACCTATTGGAAGCAGCAATCCTACAAGTCACAATCAACCCTTTAACGAGTCGTGCAATATGACTTAGGATAAAAGCCAAATCAGAATATTAATTTGCAGATACGGTGTTTCGGGCTGTTGGTCAAAGGTTTTATGGACTGAGGAGAGGAGAGTGACTCTTGACGGACCAGATGGATGGGATCGTGGCTGGATCAGTAACAGGCACAAATCTTCACTTTGACTCAGACGCCAGCAAGGTGGAGGTGAGGCACTGCTATGGGCTGGTATTATTAAAGATGAGCTAGTTGGACCTTTTTGGGTTGAAAATGGACTCAAAATCAACTCCCAAACCTACTGCCAGTTTTTAGAAGACATTTTTTTTAAGTAGTGACACAGGAAAAAGCCTGTATCTTTCAAGAAAACCATGACAATACTCCATCGCAGCATCAAAGTCCTCCACTGGTTGACTGGCAGTAAAGGCCTCAAAGATTAAAGAAATTACATGGCCCCTTCCAACCCTGACCTAAATCCTAAAAGTTGTAAGCCCTTCGTATACTGAAAATATATGTTGAAGTAAAACAGTCACCTCTCTGATCAGTGTTGTGGAGGCTGTCATTGATGCAGCCCAAAAAGTTGTTCGTCAACAGATTAAAAAACTGACAGACTCCATGTCACGCAAGGTGTTGGAAAGACTAAGTGCAACACGAAGGGAAGATGGGAAGGGAGCCCAAATACTAGGGAAAGGGGGAGTGGAGACCTCCTAGGCTTATCTGATATCAATCTGTCTCCCCTAATGTCCCTATATTGGTTCCTCACCAATCACCACACAGGAACCTAAACCCGGTATTTTCTTAGAGCACTAGTCAGTCCCCACTAACAACTAAAGACAACAAGGGATACAAACACGGGGGAAAGTAACTTAACTTGAGCCGACTTCAGAGAGATTACACCACACGTCCTCCTAGGCACCAGAGAGGAAGTAAACAGACTGCAATAGCTTCAAGCCTTCACAAGGGAACATGTGAATATCATCGGCACCTCCCTGTAGCAAACAGAAAGTATTTAATCACCCAGGCCTGGGTGTCAATTAGCAGGAGGGAGGTAGCTGCTGGGTCCTAGAGCTAAGAAGGTGTCTGTAATGCCAAACGAAGAGATATCCTGCAACCAATTGCAGGGTGACTGTCTATCACATCTGAAACACCCGTGACACTCCATGGATGGAAGACTTATAGACTTGTTCACACATCATGTTTATACTGTCTTTTAAAACACAGCATTTTACTATTCCAGCAAAATGAATGATATTTCTGAAATCTGAAAATTTTTTCCTTGCAAATTTTAAGCAGTTTCAACCCTGCAGCATGTAAATTCTTTCACCCATTCTAATGAATTGAAAAAAAAAGCATGAAAAACACATGCGAAAAAGTATAAAAAATGTGTGTATTTTAAGCAGCATTTCTCCTGCCAACACATCAGTATTTGCTGCAGATTTTTCTGCTGCAAATACTTACTGTAATGTGCATATTCCCTTTGACAGTTATAACAAAACTAGTTATGTTGGCCACCGATATTTTTTTTAAATGTCAGAAATATATTTTGGTACATTTTGAGTTGTTTGGTTATTATTCTCACTTTAACAGATGAAAATAAACAATTGAGATGGGAAAATTTAAATTTTTTCATTAAGTTGCAACTTCTTTAAGTTGTAATAATTCTGCACACATAGATAATCTTGTAAGAAAGACAAATCCTCTCTTTTTTTTCTTACACATTCATGTTTCTGGGTTATTAACCATCTGGATTGACAGACAGCCCTGCAGTTGTTCAACAAGTAATCATCAAAAATACAAATTGCCTAATAATTGTGCGCAAAGTAGATACAATATGAAATAGTGGATAACAAATGCATAACTACACAATAGAGGAACTTATAGGAAAGGGCAACTCACTTCTTAGAGTAATACAGTGGGTAGCAAGTGTGGCTCAGTGGTTAGCATTGTTGTATCGCAGCACTGGGCCAACAGTTCACTTCGGTCTAACCAGATCAACATCAAATTTGTATGTTTTTCTGATAGAGGCAAAGTATGGAAGTCTAAGGCCACGGCCCCACTATCAGTATTTGGTCAGTATCCGGTCAGTATTTTTTCTCAGGAGTGGGAGCCAAAACCAGGAGTGGGTGATAAATACAGAATTGGTGACTTGTTTCTATTATACCTTTTCTCTGATTGTTCCTCACCTTTTTGGCTTCCACTCCTGAGAAAAATACTGACTAAATACTGATCACATAGTGATAGTGGGGCTGTGGCCTAATATAGAGATTTTAGATTCTGACCCCGAAAGGCGGATAGTAAGTGATGACTATTTCTGTACATTGTTGCCTAATATACAGGTGCTATACGATAACCATAAAGTAAAGTAATAGATAATATGCCATATCAAATTGAAAAATGGAAGTTGGGGAACTAACAACTAATTTATGTGTATTCCCAGCTTTATACAGTCAGACACTCTGCTACATTATTTTTCATACTCTACCTTTACTGAGTACCCTCCAAATACTGTACAGTGGGTACGGAAAGTATTCAGACCCCTTTAAATATTTCACTCTGTTTCATTGCAGCCATTTGGTAAATTCTAAAAAGTTCATTTTTTTCTCATTAAAGTACACTCTGCACCCCATCTTGACTGAAAAAAAAAATTTTTTGCAATTTTCACAAATTTCTTAAAAAAGAAAAACTGAAATGTCACATGGTCATAAGTATTCAGACCCTTTGCTCAGTATTGAGTAGAAGCACCCTTTTGACTAGTACAGCCTTGAGTCTTCTTGAGAATGATGCAACAAGTTTTTCACACCTGGAAGTGGGGATCCTCTGCCATTCTTCCTTGCAGATCCTCTCCAGTTCCGTCAGGTTGGATGGTGACCGTTGGTGGACAGCCATTTTTAGGTCTCTCCAGAGATGCTCAATTGGGTTCAGGTCAGGGCTCTGGCTGGGCCAGTCAAGAATGGTCACAGAGTTGTTCAGAAGCCACTCCTTTGTTATTTTAGCTGTGTGCTTAGGGTCATTGTCTTGTTGGAAGGTGAACCTTCAGCCAAGTCTGAGGTCCAGAGCACTCTGGATGAGGTTCTCATCCAGGATATCTCTGTACTTGGCCGCATTCATGTTTCCTTCAATTGCAACCAGTTGTCCTGTCCCTGTAGCTGATAAACACCCCATAGCATGATGCTGTCACCACCATGTTTCACTGTTGGGATTGTATTGGGCAGGTGATGAGCAGTGCCTGGTTTTCTCCACACATACCGCTTAGAATTTTCACCAAAAAGTTATATCTTTGTCTCATCAGACCATAGAATCTTATTTCTCATAGCCTGGAAGTCCTTCATATGTTTTTGAGCAAACTCTATGCGGGCTTTCATATGACTTTCACTGAGGAGAGGCTTCTGTCGGGCCACTCTGCCATAAAGGCCCGACTGGTGGAGGGCTGCAGTGATAGTTGACTTTGTGGAACTTTCTCCCATCTCCCTACTGCATCTCTGGAGCTCAGCGACAGTGATCTTGGGGTTCTTCTTTACCTCTCTCACCAAGGCTCTTCTCCCACGATTGCTCAGTTTGGCTGGACGGCCAGGTCTAGGAAGACTTCTGGTGGTCCCAAACTTCTTCCATTTAAGGATTATGGAAGCCACTGTGCTCTTAGGAACCTTGAGTAATGCAGAAATTCTTTTATAACCTTGGGCAGATCTGTGCCTTGCCACAATTCTGTCTCTGAGCTCCTTGGGCAGTTCCTTTGAGCTAATGATTCTCATTTGGTCTGACATGCACTGTGAGCTGTGAGGTGTTATATAGACAGGTGTGTGCCTTTCCAATTCAAGTCCTATCAGTTTAATTAAACACAGCTGGACTCCAATGAAGGAGTAGAACCATCTCAAGGAGGATCACAAAGAAAAGGACAGCATGTGACTTAAATATGAGTGTCTGAGCAAAGGGTCTGAATACTTATGACCATGTGATATTTCAGTTTTTCTTTTTTAAGAAATTTGCGAAAATTTCTACATTTCTGTTTTTTTTCAGTCAAGATGGGGTGCAGAGTGTACTTTAATAAGAAAAAAAATGAACTTTTTAGAATTTACCAAATGGCTGCAATGAAACAAAGAGTGAAAAATGTAAAGGGGTCTGAATACTTTCCGTACCCACTGTATATTCCAGGCCATTATCAAACTATGGATGAAACATGAAACAGGTGAGAAAGCCAGAGGGATTACTCCCGAGGAGACTGAGGCTAGGCTCACATGGCCATTTTTCTCTCATTCGAGAAAATTTGTCCAATGATGCTAATCGCACTCTGATTAGAGTTTGATCCAAGTGTGATCCGATTTTCTCAGATGAGAAGACGGGATAAAAAACTTCTCAATTCTATCAGTCCATGAAAATTGGAACGCACTTGGATGTCATCCGAGTGCAGTCCGATTTTTCCCACGGACCCATTGACTTGCATGGCTGAGTGCAATCTGAATATTTGATGCAAATCTTGCATGCTGTGTTTTTTTCCTCGGACAAACTCTGTCCAAAGGAAAAAATAAATCGGACATGTGCACAACCCCATAGAATAACATCGGATTGCAATCGGACCGAAAATACAGTCGTCTGCACGAGCCCTAATTCTGTACATCTGCTTAATACAAATGCACTGGTACAAGATATTTAGAAATGTAAAGCATTTTTTCTAAAGCGTAGTTGTACTTTATGCTGGGAACTAGATGACACAAAGATGTATTTCTTTATTTTCAGCCTCTTCGGTGCTTTTGTTTCAGTATACTTTATATTATTGTCCTGCTGAAAAATGATTCGGCTCTCCAGCTTTTTGGCATCAGTCATAGAGTTTGTGCTCAGGCATTGTCTGTAATGTAAACCATTCATCTTCCCATCGACCTGAGGAAGGCTTCCAGTCACAGCAGCTATACTTACCTTCCGATGGCCCCCGGTCTCCTCAGCGATGCATCCGGTCTCTTGTACACTCGCGATGTTCTAAAAGGACCTTCCATGACATCATTTAGTCATGTGACAGGACACACGACCGCTGATGTCAGTGGTCGCGTGACCTGTCACATGACTAAATGACGTCATGGAAGGTCCTTTTAGACCATCGTGAGCGTACAAGAAACCGGATGCATCACTGAGGGGGCCATCGGAAGGTAAGTATAATCTTCATTTTTTATTTTAAATTCTTTTTTTAACAGGTACTATGTTACCTGGGTCTGGAGGAGAGTCTCCTCTTCTCCAGACCCGGGTACCATCCGCACATTGAAACGCTTAATATCCGCATGTGCACATGTAGTCATGCGGATATTAAGTGATTCAATGCAAGTCAATGGCGGCAATTACGCTGCGTGTCCGCAAAATTAATGGACATGCTGCGTATTTTTCCGCAATGATAATCTGCAGCGGAAATTTCCGCACCATGTTCACAGCACATGCGGATTATCATTGGGGACCATGGTGCACGTATTACCAAGCGTTTTCGCTGCGGAAATTCCGCTGTAAAAACGCTTGAAAAACGCATAGTGGGCAGTCAGCCTAAAAAGGGAACCTGCCAGGGATTCATGCTGATCAAAGATACTTTGAAGGTCTGCCCGCAGACTATAGTCTGTTATGATAGGCTACAAGCACTAAGGAAAGACAGGAGATCTGTCCCTACAATAGAACTAAGCTAGATCCCTACGATGTAACGGGGAACCTGATCCTGCGATCAGACCCGCTAAAGTCCTCAGCTAGTCTGAACGAAGACCTATAGATGTGAGGGAGGGATCCCTACAAGAACTAGGGACTGGGAGAAAGATGGACACCTCCTTGCAGAAATTGTAGCAGTAAAAAGACAAACACACAACATAGAACATAAAGGTCAAAAGACCTAGCTAAACTGACTGAGAAAGGTTACAAAGCACCTGGCTAGCTTAAGAGTAGAAATTACAATGAAGTCCAGCATGGCCAGAAGGGCGGAGCCGGATTAAATAGGCAAAAAGGTCATGTGACCAGCAAAATAGCTTTTTTCTAACAGGAGAGTTCTAACATAGTCAGCCAGGGACTAGATTAGTCAGGCTCTGCCCCCGAGTGGCTCCTCCCAGCGTTGCTGCAGATGATTGACAGGTCTCTCCCTATGCACACACAAGGAAGAGACCTGACAATCACTTGATGTGCAGCGATGCTGGGAGAAACTGACCATGGGCAGCACCAGACTAGTCTGATTTTTGACTATGGTCTTGGCAGGATCAACAAAGTATATTGTCTCTGAAATGGTGGAGCATTTCGGAGAATATTGTACCTGGCAGCAATCGTGAGGCCAGGCTGTGATTCATGTTGCCTGTGGTTTGGGCAGCAGACCCTCCTGACCCTGGTCAGAGAGACCTACTTGTGATGAATGTTGTGGGAAGGGAGATTGAACATGACATTTTGCTACACCCACGCCGCTAGTTTCAGATAGGGCGAGACGGGTTTCATGAATTCTTTGGAATCCAGGGGGAACCGTTACTCAGGGCGACCCTGGGCTGCAGCGTCTCTCTGGCACACGATGGATTCAATTGCTGACCAGACACATCTGATAAGAGTCAGATACAGATAATACACTACCTTTCTCTTTGGCTTCATCCAGACTACAATAACATGTTCCCCACAATCCCCCTGGGGCTCTGCTAAAACACTCCCTGTCTCCTGTGACTGTGTTAACCCCTCTAGTTGCTGGATGCTTCTGAAGCACAACACTTCCTGTCTCCTGTGCTTGCGCTATTTCTAATAGTTACTGGAGGCTTTTGAAGCAACAGCACTACTTCTACATGTCACATTTTTATTACACCACTCTCTGGAATAATCTGCTTGGACTAAGCCTCCAGAAAGCCTTCAAAAGAGCTTTCAAACCATAAAGGCAGGATATGCAGATACAGTACTATGGGGCCCTAGCCTTGAGGGGGCCAGTTCCGACAAGTGAATGCAAAAATAGTACATTTTTCACCATGAATAAAACAGATGATTTTTTTTATCCGTATGTAATCTCTCTGGTTTTTACATCCATACGTCATCCAGTTTTTACATAAAAATTTAATAAAAGAAAAAAAATAGTTTGATACGTTGATAACGTATGGATCCATAAAGAACAGATGCCATATGAATGGAACTCCTATGTGATTAGTTTTTGACTTATAATGGGCGAGTCTGATCAGAAATACGGATCAAAGTAGTACACGTTGTGATTTTTTAACATGTAGAACATCGGTCCGAGTGTAAAAAAAAAAATGTTCAGGTTAACGATCACATTGACATTCATTAGACTTTGTGCCGTCTGTATGCGATCATCTGAACAAGATTTAAGGGTCAACAAAAAAATAGTCTGGGGGAAACATGCAGACACTTCTGGGAGGCACCATAATAGGGTCCTATTTTCATCTTTTCTCTCTTCTATCCATGTCATTAGGCATCAGGCATAGCTAAGAGGTGATTTAAAGTGCATGGTGATTTAAATTTTAATGGAGTTCTATTTGAGGGTAACAGAGTAGTGACAGAGACCCTAATTCTAGTTCTGTATTACTTTCTTTCTTGCAGCTTTTTTCATGAAATCCCTGATTATCACTTGCAGCACTGAATACCTCTCTATTATGTGCATTCACTTCTGAGTCCTCAATATTTATAAACCACAACTTCCTCTATCCAGCAGGTGGGGTAACCGCAGCTTATTAATAGTGAAGACTCCGAGGAGAGTGCACAAGATGGAGAGGACTCCAGAGCTGCAAGTGATAACCATCGATTTTGTAAACATGAGGACTTCAGAGTTGTGTAGCGCTATTGCCGGTGCCCCTGCATGGTGTCCTCTTCCATCTCCATTCAGGGATGCTGGCTTACTCACAGCCCAGGCCCTCGTCACGGTCCCTGGAGTGCTCCTGCCTCCTGCAGCTTCCTGCGCACGCTGCAGTGTGTATCGGTGGTGCACCCAGTACGCACGCTCCCCTGCTCTTAAAGGGGCTGCGTGCTACTTGGTAAATGCCCACAGCTAACAGCTGGGAGGCATTTAGTCAATGTTCTCACCTGCATTTAGTCAATGTGCTCACCCAGCCAATGTCTGGGAGACATCTTGTATATAAGGCATCCTCCAGAATTGGGAGGTGCCTGAGCAACCCTTATAGTTAATGTTAGGTAGTTTGGTGTGCAACTGTATGTTTCCAGGTACCCCATCCCTAGTCTGTTTAACTCATTCCTGTATCCCGTGTCCCATTAGTCCAGTATAGTTTTTCCATGTTCCTGTGACCGCTTCGGTGGTGTGCGTATCCTGAAATTGTATCGGCGGTACTTGCTATCTCGAGACCTGTCAGTCTGAACCTGTCCCAGTGGCCGTCCTGTCTGCACAGTCGTCCAGAGCGAGAACTCCAGTGCTTGTTCTGGAGACCCCGCGTGGTGCTTTGTTGGAGACAGCCAAGTCACAAGAGGTGGTCTGATCCCCATATGTCCTGGTCAGTCAGCAGTGTTGCCTTCTTCCCCGCAAAGTCTGCTAGTCGATGACTTGCTGTGTGCTGGAGTCTCCAAAGGAAGGGAAGCAGAGGCAATGTCCCCTCACAGTCCCGACGATTGTACCAATGATCTGCCCCCAGGAACCGCCCCGCCTCATGGACATGTCGTCTTGGAGACCAGGCTGAAGATAGACCCAAAGCAGGTCTCTTCAGTTTCTAATCGGTCTGAAGAAAACGTGAAGGTGGTGGCATCTGCCAAGTCTCTGAAGTCCACCAACCAGGAGGAGGAACTCCAGTGGGCCCTTGAATCTTCCAGGGTGGTACCTGATCTCAACGAAAGGAGAGAGACTTTCCAATGCCCAGTTCCTGGTGCTATGCACGCTTCATCATATGCTGGGGATGGCTTGATGGAGAGAAGCATCCTAGTCATGAAGATGGTGAGACATGTCACTTTTCTTCTAGTGGACAGAAGTAGCCGTGGTCCTGAAGAGAAGTCGAGGGAGTCTGGGAAGAGGTGTCGGCCTCCAACTTCTCTGCAGAGTCCTCGCGGGCTTGAAAAAGAGGGTACATAAGGTGGGACTGTAGCACTATTGCCGGTGCCCGTGCACGGTGTCCTCTTCCCTCTCCATGCAGGGACGCCGGCTTACTCACTACCCCTGCCCTCGGCGCGGTCCCAGGCGTGCTCCTGCCTCCTGCTGCTTCCTGTGCACGCCACACTGTTTCTCAGCAGCGCGCACATGGTAAATGCCCTCAGCTAACAGCTGCGAAGCAATTAGTTATGTGTTCACCTGCAAGGAGTCTCCCAGTCAATAGCTAGGAGACATCTTGTATATAAGGCACCCTCCCCTATTGGCTATGCACATAATATATATAGACTATCAGAGGATTGTATTGGAATTTATTGTGCTGACATTGAAAGTGGATCTGATATTGTATGAGGTTATTAACATAATATATATCTCATAGATATGTACAATAGTTTATGCCAATAAATAGATTGAGTAATAAAATGGAACATTGATTCGATGGCACATAGTAGGAGTAGAAGTAATTGACTCGATAACACAACTGTAATGCAGTAGTTCATTGCCCCCCTCAGATGTCTTTGTACTTTGACGAAAAATGCACCTCGACCGTTCTGCAACAGAATTTTATCAATATCACCTCCTTTTTCAGGGATGTAATAAGATCTATGCCTGTAAATCTCAAAACATGTGCTTCTCCACCATGGGTATTATTCACATGCTTTGCAAACGATGTGTCCCGACAGTTGGCTTTATCTCTTAAGTGATCACCTATCATCCTGTTAAATTCATGTGTAGTTTTTCCTACATGTTCCTCATCACAAATACAGGTGGCTGTATAGATCACTACTTTAGTTTTACAATTAATGGATTTCTTCATCTCAAAGTTTTCTTATGGTAACTGTCCCGTAAATAAACAACTTACTTGTCTTAATAAATGGGCAAGCAACACAACAGGCCCATGTGTAACAACCCTTAGGCTTTCTGGATAGCCATGTGTTCATGTTGTGATGGTAGCATCCAGGGCCGGACTGGGACTGAAAATCAGCCCTGGCACACAAACCAAAGCAGCTCACAAGCAAATCGCTGTTTTTAAATAGGAGAGTATCTTTTCTATGCAGCCTTTTCTGTACAGTTTGTGGGTGAGAACACTAAGGGAGTTCAATTGGTGAAAAATTACTGTCTTTAAGAGTTGGGAGATACGCCATTCTGTGACCGTCAGTGCATATTATTGATTTGAATAGGTGACGAATGTGCAGTACCTGGCTGCGGCCACTATACAGTAGGCGGAGCTGTGCTGTGCAGTTCTGCAACTGAGCAGTTGCTGCCGGCACTGAGAACAACTGATCTGAGGGGGTGCCAGGTGTTGCACCAACACAGATCAAATATTGATGACCAATCCTAAGGATAAGTCATCAATGTTAAAGCAGTGGACATTCCCTTTAAATTTACAAAATTTGTCTCTGGGCCGAGATAGAATACGACCTCACCCGGTGAACCTGATTGCTGCAGATTGGGGCAGGAACGACAACACACTGCGGCTGACTGCTAATCTGGAGCGGATAAGGCAGCCGCCAGGGTCGTACATAGAAATCATGGGGCCTCATAGCAAAAGTCCTAATAGTCCTACACATACTATGATGGCGCTGCATACAGTCCTGCATATAATATGATGGCCCTGCATACAGTCCTGCACATAATATGATGACCCCACACAGTATGATCCATATAATATAATATAATGGCCCCCACATAGTATAATGGCCCCCACATAGTATGATCCATATAATATAATGACCCCCACATAGTATGATGGCCCCCATATAGTATAATCCATATAATATAATGGCCCCCACATAGTATGATGGCACGCACAAAGTATGATACATATAATATAATGGCCCCCACATAGTATGAGCCATATAATATAATGGCCCCAACATAGTATGATCCATATAATATAATGGCCCCCACAAAATATGATCCATATCATATAATCACCCCCACATATAATGGCCCCCACATAGTATGATCCACATAATATAATGGCCCCCACATATAATGGCCCCCACATAGTATGATCCATATAATATAATTGCCCCCACATAGTATGATCCATATAATATAATTGCCCCCACATAGTATGATCCATATCATATAATGGCCCCCACATAGTATGATCCATATCATATAATGGCCCCCACATAGTATGATCCATATCATATAATGGCCCCCACATAGTATGATGGCCCTCACATAGTATGATCCATATAATATAATGGCCCCCACATAGTATGAGCCATATAATATAATGGCCCGCACATATAATGGCCCCCCCACATAGTATGATCCATATCATATAATGGCCCCCACATATAATGGCCCCCACATAGTATGATCCATATAATATAATGGCCCCCACATATAATGGCCCCCACATAGTATGATCCATATAATATAATGGCTCCCACATATTATGATCCATATAATATAATGGTCCCCACAAAGTATGATACATATAATATAATGGCCCCCACATAGTATTATCCATATCCTATAATGGCCCCCACATTTAATGGCCCCCACATAGTATGATCCATATCATATAATGGCCCCCACATATAATGGCCCCTACATAGTATGATCCATCTAATATAATGGCCCCCACATAGTATGATCCATATCATATAATGGCCCCCACATAGTATAATGGCCCCCCCATATAATGGCCCCCAAATAGTATGATCCATAAATATAATGGTCCCCACATAGTATGATCCATATCATATAATGACCCCACATAGTATGATCCATATCATATAATGACCCCCACATAGTATGATCCATATCATATAATGGCCCCCACATAGTATAATGGCCCCCACATATAATGGCCCCCACATAGTATGATCCATATCATATAATGACCCCACATAGTATGATCCATATCATATAATGACCCCCAACATAGTATGATCCATATCATATAATAGCCCACACATAGGATAATGGCCCCCACATATAATGGCCCCCACCTAGTATGATCCATATAATATAATGGTCCCCACATAGTATGATCCATATCATATAATGGCCCCCACATAGTATGATCCATATCATATAATGGCCCCCACATATAATGGCCCCCACATGGTATGATCCATATCCTATAATGGCCCCCACATATAATGGCCCCCACATAGTATGATCCATATCATATAATGGCCCCCACATATAATGGCCCCTACATAGTATGATCCATCTAATATAATGGCCCCCACATAGTATGATACATATCATATAATGGCCCCCACATAGTATGATCCATATAATATAATGGCCCCCACATAGTATGATCCATATCATATAATGACCCCACATAGTATGATCCATATCATATAATGATCCCACATAGTATGATCCATATCACATAATGGCCCCCACATATAATGGCCCCAACATAGTATGATCCATATCATATAATGGCCCACACATGGGATAATGGCCCCCACATAGTATGATCCAAATCATATAATGGCCCCCACATATAATGGCCCCCACATAGTATGATCCATATCCTATAATGGCCCCCACATATAATGACCCCCACATAGTATGATCCATATCATATAATGGCCCCCACATATAATGGCCCCTACATAGTATGATCCATCTAATATAATGGCCCCCACATAGTATGATCCATATAATATAATGGCCCCCACATAGTATGATCCATATCATATAATGGCCCCCACATAGTATGATCCATATAATATAATGGCCCCCACATAGTATGATCCATATCATATAATGACCCCACATATAATGGCCCCAACATAGTATGATCCATATCATATAATGGCCCACACATAGGATAATGGCCCCCACATATAATGGCCCCCACCTAGTATGATCCATATAATATAATGGTCCCCACATAGTATGATCCATATTATATAATAGCTCCCACATATAATGGCCCCCATATAGTATGATCAATATCATATAATGGCCCCCACATATAATGGCTCCCGCATAGTATGATCCATATAATATAATGGCCCCAATATAGTATGATCCATATCATATAATGGCCCCCACATAGTATAATGTCCCCCGCATATAATGGCCCCCACATATAATGGCCCCCACATAGTATGATCCATATCATATAATGGCCCCCACATAGTATAATGGCCCCCACATATAATAGCCCCCACATAGTATTATCCATATAATATAATGGCCCCAACATATAATGGCCCCCACATAGTATGATCCATATAATATAATGGCCACCACGTAGTATGATCTATATCATATAATGGCTCCCACATAGTGTAATGGCCCCCACATATAATGGCCCCCACATAGTATGATCCATATCATATAATGGCCCCCACATAGTATGATCCATATCATATAATGGCCCCCACATATAATGGCCCCCACATAGTATGATCCATATCATATAATGGCCCCCACATAGTATTATCCATATAATATAATGTTCCCAACATATAATGGCCCCCACATAGTATGATCCATATAATATAATGGCCCCCACATATAATGGCCCCCACATAGTATGATCCATATCATATAATTGCCCCCACATAGTATGATTCATATCAAATAATGGCCCCCACATATAATGGCCCCCACATAGTATGATCCATATCACATGATGGCTCCCATATAGTATGATCCACATCATATAATGGCCCCCACATATAATGGCCCCCACATAGTACTGTTTGATTTAAAGAAAAAAAGATACTCACCCCGTTCCCTGCTGCTCTGGCGGGGCCACGGCTGCAGCGTTGCTACTTGCAAGAGCTGCGGGCGGGAGAGCAGAGTGCGCTCTCTCTGCTCACAGAACGCACTGACACATTGCAGCGTCAGCACGTTAATGACTCCAGCCACCTGCGCGTTGCAGCATTCAAATGATGAACGCTGCGTGTGCGCGCCCTGCCCCCGGTGATGCCGAACCACCAGGGCAGGCACCCGGAAAATTAAAGGGGTCGGCAGCCATAAAAACGGGTTGGCAGCCCCTCAAGTAGTGCCACACTGCGGCCCACTGGGAAAGTGCTCAGAAGGGCAGATTAGCAGTCCGGGCCTGGTAGCATCCTTTATGGAAGGTGATTTTTGTTTTGGTGTAGCAGCTATGCTTTCCCGAATATCTTTGTCTAAGAGAAGAATCTCCCAGTATTTTTGGAAAATCTTACGGGCTGCTGTAGCTCCATTGTCATAAGTAGCTATTATTCTTAAAGTCTTGTTTTTCTGTTGTCAAAGTTAGATTAGAGGTAAGTTTTGTCGTGTTTAAAGGGAACCTGTTACGTCCTAGCTACTATTTAAACTGCCCCCATTGCGCTGTTAGTGATGCAATGTGCATTACTAACACACTTTTTTCATTAAAATTGGTGCAAATATAATAAGCATATAACATTTTATATACTTATAATCATACCTGCTCATTCAGTCATAGGGGTGTGATCCTCGCATTAAGTCATGGGTGGCGCCGCATTCAGTCAGGGCAGGCGCCGCCCACATATTTGAATTTTGCTCCCGGCGAGTGCTGGAGTAATGTGACGCTTGCGCAGTATGACACGCCGGCAGTAAAGCTTGCGGTGCATGCGCTGTGATGAGCTGATCCCCGCGCGTGCACAATGAAGTTCCCAGCTTCACTGTGTGTGGCCAGAGCCGCTCGTCACAGCGCATGCGCAGTGAAGCTGCCAACTACACAGCCTCACAGCGCGCGCGTGGTGAGACGCGCGTCACTGCGCATGTGCGGCTCCCAGCGCTGCAAGCTTTACTGCCGGCGTGTCATACTGCGCAAGCGACACATAATTTCAGTGCTCGCTGGGAGCAAAATTCAAATACGTGGGCGGCGCCAGCCCTGACTGGTGTGGCGCCCGCACATGACTGAATGTGAGGATCAAACCCCTATGACTGAATGAGCAGGTAGGATTATAAGTATTTAAAATGTTATATACTTATTATACCTGCACCAGTTTTAATGGAAAAAGAGTATTAGTGATGCACATTGCATCACTAACAACGCAATGGGGACAGTTTACATAGTAGCTAGGACGTGACAGGTTCCCTTTAAGAGCATACTGGTATGCCTCTTTTAGCAGTCATTTCAGGTCGCTCCCTGCCTTATACTTATCCCCTAGGGCCCTTGCTTGATGAATAAATTCCTTTAAGGCTATGTGCCTATTTTTCCTGAGCGTTTCTGCATCTCCCTGGCAGACAAAAAGAAATGCGGATTGTACATGCGGATTGTACATGCGGATTGACAAGCGCTTTCCAAGCGATTTTAGCATCACCTGAAAAGTGCTTGACAACTTGGTCACACTATATAAATCCATGCAAACGGCATGGATTTATATAGTGTGACCGTAAAAGAATAGTTGAAAATAAAAAAATAAATCTATACTTACCTTCCGATGGCCCCCGGAGTCTTGCTTCGCTCCGTCCTGGCTGCCGGCAGCTCGCGGTACACTGAAGGATCTGCCGTCACATAACTATGACATCAGCGCAGGTCCTCCAGTCCACCGCGATCTGCCGGCAAGGGAGGACGAGCGCAGTGGGGGCCATCAGAAGGTAAATATAACATTTATTTTTTATTTTATTCTTTTTTTCACAGTTTCTATGGTACCCGGGTCTGGAGGAGATTCTCCTCTCCTCCACACCCGGATACCATCCGCACATTGAAACGCGTGGAATGCGCATCTACATATACAGTGATGCGTAATCCATGCGTTTCAATGCAAGTCAATGGCGGCGAAAACGCAGCACTTCCGCAAAATAATTGGTAGTGCTGCGTTTTTTTCCGCAATGATAACCCACAGCGGAAATTTCCGCAGCATGTGCACAGCGCATGCGGATTATCATTGGGGAACATGGCAGGCCTTCTACCAAGCGTTTTTTAAGCGTTTTTGCAGCGTTTTTGCCGTTGCGGAAACGCTTAAAAAACGTATCGTGGGCACGCAGCCTCAATGTCATTTAAGGTGCGAGTATTGCCCCTTTTAGGCATGGGTGTGTGATGACTTTCCCATCTGAGCATGGCATTGGTAGCTATAGGCAAACGATGCATCACTGTTTTACTGTTTTAAACATTTTGTTAGGAGTTTTAGAGATCAGTATATCCAGAAATGGAAGTTTATGCTTATTAATTGCAAAATGTGAACCTCAGGCCTTTCCTTTCTATTCAGGCGTTCAACATAATTAGCAAAAGCTGTATCAGTGCCTCTCTAGTTGACAAATAAGTCATCTATATAGCGATCCACTTTTGATGCCAGCACCATAAATCCCAACCCAATCCTCTGATGGCCTAAGATATATATTATGTGCATTGTGGTTTCCTGGCATCTAAATAGCCTGTAGCATCTATATTTTATGGGTATTCATTTCATACCAACAGATAATGTATACCAGCCACATAGTACGCAATAATATATAATGCGCTACTGAGCAGCGCTTTTGAGACTGACGTCGCTATGGTGATGAATTTGTAGTTATACAAATATTCTATACTTATGTTGGAAATTGGTCTCATTTTAATATGTTTAGACAATATGTGGTGTCCATGTGCCTTATACACTCATGGCCGAAAATGTTGGCACCATTGAAATTGTTCCAGAAAAATAAGTATTTCTCCCAGAAAATTATTGCAATTACATATGCTTTGTTATACATATATTTCCTTTGTGTGTATTGGAACAACACACAAAAAAAACTGAAATAAAAGAAAGTAGGACATAATTTCACACAAAACCCCAAAAATGTGCCGGACAAAATTGTTGGCAACTTTCCAAAATTTTGGGTAAGCAAGTTTGTTTCAAGCATGTGATGCTTGTTCAAACTCACCTGTGACAAGTAACAAGTGTGGGAAATATGAAAATCATACCTGACACCAGATAAAAAGGGGAGAAACTGACTCAATCTTTGCATTGTGTGTCTGTGTGTGCCACACTAAGCATAGAGAACAGAAAGAGGAAAAGAGAACTGTCTGAGGATTTGTGAACTAAAATAAAATATCAACAATCTCAAGGGTACAAGTTCATCTCCAGAGATCTTGATGTTCATTTGTCAACGATGCGCAACATAACCAAGATGTTTACAAGCCATGTGTCACGGTCTCCACACTTTCCTTGTCTGCTATGTTACTATTGTGTGGAGACTGTCAGTCTGTTTTGGTTTTGCTGGGTTGTTTCTGCAATCATCTGTGTTCACTTCCCTTGATTAGTCTTCTACTTAAGCATGCTAGCTCCTTCACCCAGTGTCAATTGTACACTTGCTATTGCCTGTGTAGGACTGATCTATCTGTGCTCTGTGCCTGACCCAGCCTGTCTATTTTCCCTTACCTGGATTTTGACCATTTGCCTGTTATCTGACTACTCTTTTGTCTGCTCCCTTTGTACTGCGCCATCTTCCTGGACTTGACTTTGGATTGTTTGACCTCCCTCTATTTATCCAGTAAGTAGCACTTATATAATATTTCTTTCAGTAATATTAGTCTCTTCTCTCCTCTTCTGAGACTGTTATTTCTGTAGTGACTCGCGTCACACCATGGCACTGTAGCAAATCTCCCTGGACGTGCATGTCAGAGAAAAATTAATGAAAGGTAGTGTTGCAAGACAGGATAGTCTGGATGGCGGATAAGCAGCCCCAATCAAGTTCCAAAGAAATTCAAGCTGTCCTGCAGGCTCAGGGTACATCAGTGTCAGTGCAAACTATACATCGACATTTGAATGAAATGAAACGCCATGGCAGGAGACCCAGGAGCACCCCACTGCTGACACAGAGGCATAAAAAAGCTAGACTGCAGTTTGTCAAAATGTGCGTGAGTAAGCCATATCATTCTGCGAAAGCGTCTTGTGGACAGATGAGACCAAGATAGAGCTTTTTGGTAAAGCACATCATTCTACTGTTTGCCAAAAACGGAATGAGACCAACAAAGAAAAAAAACACAGTACATACAGTTAAATATTGTGGAGGTTCAAAGATGTTTTGGGATTGTTTTGCTGCCTCTGGCACTGGGTGCCTTGACTGTGTAAGGTGCCCCAGCGAGGAAGTCGTGGGCGAGCTGTAGCCCCCTCTCGCTCTGGCACCCTACAGACAATTTGTGTCCTCCCTCTGATGTGTGGCTGTGTATGTGGTGCTCTCCACTTACTTCAAACCATCCGATCGCGGTTGTCTCCAGGCATTTCTCTTCTGGGACCAGGGCAGCAATAAATTCAGAGGACACGAGGTTCTTAACCAGAACTTGAACTTTACTTGGGGAAGAGGAATATGTACAATATTTACAGGCAGATATAATGGATAAGGCCCGACAGGTTATCATCTCTCTCACAGGCGCTGGCAACTCCTTCAGCCCTGGTTCCCTCTTTAAGTGAAGCATCTCTGTGACTCTAATCTCTAGCCCAAGAGACTCTTCTGCAATACCAACAGTGATCTGGATCCGATATCTCTCCCCCACGTCTTAGCCTGGAGTCCTATTTATCTTCCTCTGCTTCCTGCAGACTAGAAGTGCCCCGGGTCCTCACTACCTTTGATGAGTTTCTCTGACCAGCTAACAGGACTCTTGCTCTTGCGTAGGGAGACTTTCACACTGGTGATCCCACTGTCTGAGGGTATGGAGCTCCCGTCTACCCTAGCAGCCAATATATATTCAGGCTGCCCGTATGGTTCACTGGCCTATCTCTTACTGAACTTCACTTCCTGCTTCTTAGAAGCTAAGCGGGGATTTTCTTAAGTGCCCACCCTCTGTGGACTGTCATAACACATCATTAACCCCATCACTGCCTGTAACACTGCTGGCAGACTCAACCTGACATCTGCACCCAGGACAGTGGCATCTTGTGGCTGTTTACAGGTACTGCAGCCCACAAGGAATTATGCCAGGAACAAGCTCTATATCACTCAAGGCCTGATCAGGGCACTAAGTTCCCCCTCTACTCTACTGACTGGACCACTAAAGCTAACCCCTTAGCTTGGTCTACCAACAGTTAGAGAGGTCTAACTACGGGAACACTTTCTTTAACTATTTCAGTGCCAAAGGAAGGCTACGTCCTTCCCCACTATTACAACTGTGTGCAAGGCATCATGAAATCTGAAGATTATCAAAGGATTTTGGTTTGCACTGTAGTGCCCAGTGTCAGAAAGTTTCCAGCAGGACAATGACCCCAAACATACTTCAAGAAACACCCAGAAATGGATGTAAACAAAGCGCTGGAGAGTTCTTAAGTCGCCAGCAATGAGTCCGGATCTAAATCCCATTGAACACCTGTGGAGAGAGCTTAAAATTGCTGTTGGGAGAAGGCGCCTTCAAATATGAGAGACCTGGAGCAGTTTGCAAAATCAGAGTGGTCCAAAATTCCAGTTGAGAGGTGTAAGAAGCTTGTTGATGGTTATTGGAAGTGATTGATTGGGGTTATTTATTCCAAAGGGTGTGCAACCAAATATTAAGTTGAGGGTGCCAACAATTTTGTTCGGCTCATATTTGGAATTTTGTGAGAAATTCTGTCCAATTTGCCTTTTTTTCTCTATGATTTTTGTGTTGCTCCAATCCACACAAAGGAAATAAACATGTGTATAACAAAACATGTGTAATTGAAATAATTTTCTGGGAGAAATACTTTCAGTCATGAGTGCATAAGGTGTACATGGACACCACATAGTCTAAACATATTAAAAATTAGGTTGTCAGTCTTATACATTCTCCTCCCAATTTTAACCTAATTTCTTAAAAGTTATATTTTATACAATCCTTCATATTGCTTTTGCTGCAACAGATAAACAGGGATGAATGTCTTCCAGAAAAATGTAATACAGTGATAGATTCAGGGTCCATGTCACTACTTTATGTTGTCCTATGGCAGTATAAACCTAGTGACACATTCCCTTAAAGGGAGTTCTTAAAATTGAAGTGTACGTTCAGGAAACTTTGCATAAATAAATAGTATAGGTGATTATAAGAAACTTTCTAATGCATCTCATCAGAAAAATTAACTTCCTTCCCCACTTATCAGACACTTCTTTCCCTCACCCCCGCCTCCCGAACTCACCATCCACTGTGAAAAAGCACCTCAAGTCTGTATTTCTCTGAGGAGACGGACTGCAGCTGTCATGTGATATAGTCCATTATCCTCTATGGAGAGTGGAGCAAGGAAGGGAACAGACACAAAAAACATCCTGCAGAGCTCTGTAACAAGTGTTTTACTTCACATCAGAGGTTGACTTAGATCAACACAGCTCAGCTCTGCTGTATTATGTCGTCCATGTTGCTGCAGCTTGTTTCTGTGAGCTAAAAAGTGAATCAAGAGCAGGGATCCATCTGCGTGCTGTCTATGCTAGAAAGCACTGCAGCTCGTCTCCCCCCCCCCAGCAAATAGTTGATTGAAAGTTATAGACAGAGCACGCAGAGAGGAATACTGGTGAGAATGCAGGATATAAGTCACATAATGGCCAGAAATGTAAGTCCTCAGAAGCACTCCACCACTGGCAAAGCAGGAAGCCGGGAGCGGAAATGGTGCGCTCCTGAAGACTGAACATTAAAACAATCCTTTAAATCTGTTCATTCATACTGTATCCAGGAAATAAACTGGGAAAAGCCAACGTGTGCCAAGTCCTGTAAACAATAAAAAAAGCTTGATGAAAAGCATCTAGTGGGCCTTTCCCTGTGTACATAATTCAGACCAGTTGTTATACTGTACATATAAATGCATGTTCTTTTTATGGATGGTACAGAGGCATACTGTACATCCGCCATATGGTTATTTCTGGGAAAAACATTTTTGAAGTAAAGCAAAATAGCAGAGTTTCTCCCATTTTGAGCATTAATGACTGGCTGCAACATTCCGTAAATTAGAATAAATTTTAGAAAGCTCCTGCTGAAAATAGCAGAATCTAATGCAAACCTGTAATGCATATATATTATGCCATTAAGCAATTTCCAAATATATATGTGGACCATCAATGTTTACATAAAGTCTGAAACATTTTATGTTTTTCTAGATTAGGATATATTGGACATGTACGTAATCAGACCGAGAGAAATTATTCTTAATGTGAATAAAAGAAACATAAAAATATGCTTGGATTATTTCTGTGTTTACATTCACATATGGTGTCTGCTTCTAGCAACGAAAGAGAAATACTTGTCTCTGTGGGAACAGTGCTAATATTGTCATTTCTTTCCTCGCTGCTATTCATAGACCAAGAAAAAGAAGTCAGCAATTTTATACTGCGACAATGAACCTGGATTAGGCATTTCTGCTATGGTAAAGGAAAAATGTAGAGCTAAATAGTAAGCAACTCAGACCTGCAGTGCCCTTCACCTTGAAAATATAAGCAAAGGTCTCTGGACCATGCATATGGCTTACGGTATATACTGTATGTAAAGTTACATGCCTGTAGAGTAGTATTGACTCGCCCTCCCTGAGCGATGGGGTTACTCGGAGCCGGGCCTTGCAGATGTTGTGGGGATGCAGTCGTGGCCGCGACCCGTTCCGTGCCCAGGGCTGTCACATGAAAAATGGGCTTTTTGGATGAGTGGTCGCTCGACTACGCCACCTGTGGTTTCTGGTGAAGGCCACCAGCGCTGCAACAGTCCTCTAATGCTGGTGTTCCGGCAGCTTGGTTGGTACTACTCCCCACAGGCGGAGTAGGCCTCAGGGCAGTGAGAAAGATCAGGAGAGTTGTGGTGGGTGCAGTGCCGCGCAGGAATGAACAAACGGAGGCAGTAGGTGAAGTCATCCAAGCTTTACTCACTTTGGTGAGGTAGCAGCTGCAAAGCTTCTCTCTGCTTCTCGTGGCACGCTGCGGCCACCAGGAAGGGATTCAGCGCTCCCCAGGTAAACCAGGAGCACCTGTCAGGACCCCGCCGGTGTGTTCCTCTCCTTAGTAAGTTCTCCCACTGAGTCTTCTCCTGACTGTGTGTGGAATGAACGTGGTGTAAGGCCGGGTCCCACTGGGTAAACGCAGGTTGAGAGATACAAGTGGCGACTCCGCTCCGTCCGTATCCCCCTGGGATACACTAAGCCTCCGGGCTTTTCTGACTGAGACGTGAAGTGACAAAGTCAGATATCGGGGGCCGGTTACCCCTTTTGCAGGAGGAATCCCTCTGGCTAGGCCAGAGTGAAGAATACAGGTGGTGACTCCGCTCCGTCCGTATCCCCTTGGGATCCTTTTGCCTGTGGAGCCTATCTCCTCTGCTCCCCTCGGAGGCCTTCTTAGAATAGGACCCTGACCGGGCAGAGACACTTGTTAACTTTCACCCGCTCCTCGTCTCAAGGCCAGAGAGCGAGGACCGCAAATCTTCAGCCAGCTACAGACTCTTGCTGGACCCTGACAGAAGACCCACAATCAAAGACCTTGAATTTAAGATGGCCATATATTATATATCTATATATATAATCGTCTTATCCCGTCTGTCTGTCTTTCTGTCTGTCTGTCCAGGAAATCCTGCGTCGCTCATTGGTCCGGCAGCGGCCAATCAGCGCCGCGGGATTTCTGAAAAAAGATGGCGGCCGTTAGCGGCTCATCTGCGGGATGGAGCTCAGCGGCGATGCAGCCGGGAGATGACCGGCGCGAGGCGCTCATCTCCCGACCGCCGGCGCCGCTGACCTCTATGCGGCTAGGGTGTCAAGGGAGGACCGGGGAGCGGCGATGCGGGTCGGGATACTTCTGCTGCGAGCGCCCGCTCATGTCCCCGATTCTTGCAGCGGAAGTAGCCGCACAGGCAGCGGCACTGACATCCATGCGGCTAGGGTGTCAAGGGAGGACCGGGGAGCGGCGCTGCGGGTCGGGATACTTCTGCTGCGAGCGCCCGCTCATGTCGCGGGTTCTCGCAGCGGAAGTAGCCGCACAGGCAGCGCTGCTCCCCGGTCCTCACCAATACGATTCGCTGATTGGTCGCGATCTCTCGCCACGACCAATCACTGATCTTGGCCCAAAAGTTAAACACCGCTGTGCTGATTGGTCGCGGCCGCTATTTAAATGTGGCGCCCAAATCGGTGATTGGTCGCGGGCAGCGGCCGCGACCAATCAGCACAACGGTGTTTAACTTTTGCGGCAAGATCAGTGATTGGTCGCGGCCGAAGACCGCGACCAATCACTGATTTGTGCGCCACATTTAAATAGCGGCCGTGACCAATCATCGATCTTGCAGAGACATTTAAACACCGCTGTGCTGATTGGTCGCCGACGCTGCCCGCGACCAATCACCGATTTGGGCGCCACATTTAAATAGCGCCCGCCCCCAATCACCGATCTTGCAGACACATTTAAACACCGCTGTGCTGATTGGTCGCGGACGCTATTTAAATGTGGCGCCCAAATCGGTGATTGGTCGCGGGCAGAGTCGGCGACCAATCAGCACAGCGGTGTTTAAATGTCTCTGCAAGATCGGTGATTGGTCGCGGCCGATATTTAAATGTGGCGCCCAAATGGGTGATTGGTCGCGGGCAGCGCCCGCAACCAATTAGCGATTTTGAACACAAATGTCCGGACCTTAGTAACACCATGCGGCTACTGTTGGGAGATCAGCGGCTAGGGTGTCAAGGGAGGACCGGGGAGCGGCGCTGCGGGTTGGGATACTTCTGCTGCGAGCAGTCGCTCATGTCCCGGCTTCTTGCAGCGGAAGTAGCCGCACAGGCAGCGGCGCTCCCCGGTCCTCACCAATACGATTCGCTGATTGGTCGCGGTCTCCGCACCCGACCAATCAGCGAGCTTGGCGCCAAATTTAAACAACGCTCTGCTGATTGGTCGCGGACTCCAGCCGCGACCAATCAGCGACATTGGCGCCAAATGTAAACAGCGTTCTGCTGATTGGTCGTGGCTGTCAACCGCGACCAATCAGCGAGATTGGCGCCAAATTTAAACAACGCTCTGCTGATTGGTCGCGTCTGGCATCCGTGACCAATCAGCAAGATTGGCGCCAAATTTAAACACCGCTCTGCTGATTAGTCGCAACCACCGGCCGTGACCAATCAGCGATATTGGCGCCAAATTTAAACACCGCTTCGCTGATTGGTCGCGGTTACCGGTCACGAATAATCAGCATTATTGGCGCCACATTTAAACACCGCTCTGCTGATTGGTCGCCGCCGTGACCATTCACCATTATTGGCGCCAAATTTAAATACTGCTCTGCAGATTGGTCGCGGATACCGGTCAAGAATAATCAGCATTATTGGCGCCACATTTAAACACCGCTCTGCTGATTGGTCGCGGCCGTGACCAATCACCATTATTGGCGCCAAATTTAAATACCGCTCTGCTGATTGCGCCCGGTTGGCCGCATACATATTCTAGAATATCCGATGCGTTAGAATCGGGCCACCATCTAGTGATTCTATAAGTGCTTCCTGTAAGTGTTTCCTCCACCCTCACCCACTACTTGAGTGTGAAGTGGGGTTCTGAGTGATGCTCCTTCCTTACCTGGAAGAGGAGATACCACACCTCTATCTGAGGTGCAGTACCCCTGTGGCGACTGAACCCTCAGGGGCGCCACAGTATCTTTTAGGCTCATGAGGTGGATCCACTAAATCCCATGTCCGGTGAGGCACATGGATCCTCGACGTTGGTGTAGCAGGCAAGCTTGTGGAAAGCGAAGACTTGGCACGTGTAAGAATCTCAGGACCAGTATAACAAGTGAAGAGGAGCAAAGTAAGGCTGAATGCAACATGAACCGAGTCCAGCAGAAGTTTGTTTGCTGCAACCAAATGCAGAGATGCCAAAATGAAGATAAACTGGCTGAGCTATAGGTATGAAGATCAGAGAGTTGGAACACAAATGGTGGAGCACACCAAACACAGGACATTAGAGTCTTAAAGGGATTGTCAGCACAGAATGACTGTTGAAACTAAGTCCCGCCGCTCGGTGCTTCACGGCAGGGCCAATCATTTAAATCCACCTTCTCACCTGCTTATTTTCCCTCTATCTTCTTTGATTGGCAGCTCTGGTTTCATAGCGCCAGGGACGGATGGAGATAGAGGAAAACCAAACAGGTGGTAAGGTGTATTTAAATAATTGGCCCCGCCATAGAGCACCGAGCTTGTACTGGCTTGTACAGTCATTCTGTGCTGATAGAGTCCCTTTAAGGCAGATGCCGACCATGAGCTGATGAAGAAGCACAAAAAACAAACATGACTAGGAGTCTTAATACCAAAACACAGGTGTGTGTCTTAGTGGACCTTATATACACTGTGTTCCAAATTATTATGCAAATAATATTTTCTCAGATTTTCCCTAATTACCTATATGAATTGCAGTCATTGTAATTTTCCAGTCAAATAACTATTAGAGTACAATTGAAAGGTTTTTGTACAAACTGCCCCATCTCATGCTGCACATAACACATCTGCATCTCTGGCTGCTATGGGCATAAAAGGGGACAAACTTATGGCGTGGCACCCATGCTCCCCTGACCTCAACCCCATTGAGAACCTCTGGAGCATCATCAAAAGGAGTGGCTATGATGGCGGGAGGCAGTTCACATCTAAGCAACAGCTCTGGGAGGGTATTCTGTCCTCATGCAAAACAATTAAAGCAGAAACCATCCAAAACCTGACAAATTCAATGGAGGAGAGAGTTCAGAAGCTCCTTTCGAACAAGCGGTCCTATGTGCAAATGTAACATCACCTAGAATAAAGTTTTGAGTTGAAAACTGTTTGATTTCAGTTTGTAATAACCTGCTAATGCTTATAATTTCAAAAATGACCATTTTTTGTTCTTTATTAAAATGAAAAGGTTGAAAACTCTGCTGTGCATAATAATTTGGAACATGCATTTTGAGTGCATTTTGAGTTTTTGATTTTTTTAAAAATATACTGTTATCATAGGCAGTTTGTACAAAAACCTTTCAATTGTACTCTAATAGTTATTTGACTGGAAAATTACAATGACTGCAATTCATATAGGTAATTTGGAAAAATCTGAGAAAATATTATTTGCATAATAATTTGGAACACTGTGTAGGCCTAGGCAGATGATGTCATGGGAGTATGCCAGGCCAAACCTGGCGTGGAGCACAGCAGATGGCAGCAGCCATAAGGGAAGATAGTGAAACCCTGCTGAGCCGAGGCAGATGCGTAACACTATTGGATAGAACTATGCCAAAATACATAAGTTTATTTGGTGATATAACTTTTTTTCCATTATTATTATTTATTATTATAGCTCCATTTATTCCATGGCGCTTTACATGTGAAAGTGATATACATATTAAAAGCAAGTACAATAATCTTAAACAATACAAGTCACCAACTGGTACAGAAGGAGAGAGGACCCTGCCCGCAAGGACTCACACTCTGCAAAGGATGGGTGAGGATAAGTTAGGTGAAGGTAGAGCTGGTAATGCAGTGGTGTAGTGGAACGAGGGTTTCTGCAGGTTGTACGCTTGTCAAAAGAGGTAGGTCTTCAGGTTCCTTTTGAAGATTTCCATGGTACGCGAGAGTCTGATATGTTGAGGTAGAGAGTTCCCGAGTAGGGGGGATGCATGGGAGAAATCTTGTATGCGTTTGTGGGAAAAGGAGATAAGAGGGGAGTAGAGAAGGAGATCTTGTGAGGATTGGAGGTTGCGTGCAGGTAAGTACCAGGAGACTAGGTCACAGATGTATGGAGGAGACAGGTTGTGGATGGCTTTATATGTCATGGTTTATGGTTTTGAACTGGAGTCTCTGGGTAATGGGGAGGCAGTGCAGGGATTGACAGAGGGGAGAGGCCAGGGAATAGCAGGAGGACAGGTGGATTAGTAGGGCAGCAGAGTTTAGGATACATTGGTGGGGTGCGAGAGTGTTAGAAGGGAGCCCACAGAGCAGGACGTTGCAGTAGTCTAGGCGGGAGATGATGAGGACATGGACTAGAGGTTTTGCAGATTCTTGATTAAGGAATGTACGGATTCGGGAAATATTTTTGAGTTTGAGTCAGCAGGACGTGGAAAGGGCTTGGATATGTGGTTTGAATGAGAGATCAGAGTCCAGGGTTACGCCGAAGCAGCAAGTTTGCGGGACTGGGGAGAGTGCGCAGCCATTGACTTTGATGGATATGTCTGTTGGGGGGTTGAGTGAGATGGGGGAAAGATGATGAATTCTGTTTTATCCATGTTAAGTTTTAGAAATCTAGCGGAGAAGAAGGATGAAACAACGGACAGACATTGTGGGATTCTGGTTAGTAAGGAGGTGATATCGGGTCCAGAGAGGTAGATCTGTGTGTCATCATCATAGAGGTGATAACTGAATGCCGTGAGACTATGAGCTCTCCCAGGCTGAAGGTGTAAATGGAGAAGAGGAGGGGCCCTAGAACTGAACTTTGGGGGACACCGAGAGATAAGGGGTGAGATGAGGAGGTGGTGTGTGAGTGGGAGAGGCTAAATGTCCGGTCTGTTAGGTATGAAGAGATCCTAGATAAGGCCAAGTCTGTGATGTCAAGAGATGAGAGAATCTGTAGTAAGAGGGAATGTTCCACTGTGTCAAAAGCAGAGGACAGGTCCAGGAGGAGGATGACAGGGTAGTGTCGCTTGGATTTGGCAGTTAGCAGGTCATTGGTGACTTTAGTCAGGGCAGTTTCAGTGGAGTGATGTGGTCAAAAGCCAGATTATAAGCGGTCAAAGAGGGAGCAGGAGGATAGGTTGGAGGCCAAATCTAGATGGCTGTGTTGTTCCAGTAGTTTTGAGACATAGGGGAGAAGTGATATGGGGAGATAGCTAGACACAGACGATGAGACAAGGGAGGGCTTTTTGAGGATGGGTGTGATCGAGGCATGTTTGAAGCATGAGGGGAAAACACCAGTTGTTAGTGACAGGTCGAAGAGAAGAGTTAGGGTATGTGCACACGATCAGTGTTCGCTGCGGATTGGACACAACGCACTTGCGCTGTGTGTAATCCACAATGGCCAGATGTTACAGCATAGTGGATGGGATTTGGACAAATCCCATGTCCACTATGCGTCTCCGTATACCCGTGGAAACTAACATGTGGCGCGTCATTCCAGACCACAGCATGTCAATTTCTCCTGGGGGACCGCATGCGGGGTTTCCCCATAGACCTAACCTCTATGAGGAAAGTCCGCATGTGGGAAAAAAAATGGTGCCGCTCATTAGCATATTGAGCGGAGGCCACCGGTGGATTGTCTGCAGCGTCGGGGTCGCAGGTGGCTCTGGATGGTGTGCACGTACCCTTAGGGTTGGAATGAAGACTGTGGTGAGGTTTGGGATGATGTGGGACGGGATTGGGGTGAGCGCACAGGTGGTGAGATGTGATCTTGACAGTAGAGAGGAAAGTTGATCTTCTGTAATAGCGGAGAAGCTGGTTTTGGAGGAGGAGGGCTGAGTAGTTATGAGGAGGAGCTGTGGGGGTTGTAGGCCAAAGCTTTCGCTGATGTTATCAATCTTCTGCTTGAAGAATGAGGCAAAGTCTTCAGCTTAGAGGAGAGGGAGGGAGTGCTGGGGGACGGAGAAGAGAATTAAAAGTGTTGAATAGCTGTTTAGGGTTGTGAGACAGGGAGGATATGAGAGATGACAAGTAGGTTTGCTTTGCTGCAGTGAGTGTGGACTTGAAAGTAGTGAGGAACTGTTTGAATGTGATGAAGTACTTGTTGGAGTGGGATATTTTTCATCTCCGCTCAGCAACCCTGGAAGCCCGCCTCCCTTCTTTAGTCAGGCTGGTGTGCCAGGGTTGCGTTGATTTTGCAAGCTTTGGTATGTGTGTGTGTGAGGGGGGGCGACCGATTCGAGAGCTGTAGCTGTTGTGGTGTTATATAAAGCGGCAGCAACATCTGCATCGTGTAAGGAACTTATGTTTGCAAGAGGGAGAAGGGATTCAGACAGTGAGTGGAGATCAAAGTGTTTAAGATGTCTGCGAGGGTGTGCAAGTTTGTGGAGTGGGGATTGTGCACCTGCAGAGGAGAGGGAAGAGAATGTAAGTAGGTTGTGATCAGCAAGAGGGAGAGGTGAGTTAGAGAGGTTAGATAGGGAACAGAGGTGGGTGAAGATGAGGTCCAGTGTGTGGCCAGCTTTGTGAGTGGCTACGGATGACCATTTTGCGAGGCCGAAGGAGGAAGTGAGAGATAGAAGCTTAGAGACAACTGAGTGGGAAGTGTCAATGGGGATGTTGAAGTCACCCATGATGATAGTGGGGATGTCAGGGGAAAGGAAGTGAAGTAGCCAGGTGGTAAAGTTGTCGAAGAAGGTGGTGGCTGGCCCTGTGGGGCGGTAAATGACAACCAGTTGGAGGTTGGAGGGGGAGTAGATGCGCACAGAGTGAACTTCAAAAGAAGGGAGAACAACAGAGGGTGGCAGTGGAATTTGGGTGAAGGAGCAGCTATCTGACAGGAGAAAACCAACTCCACCACCATGCTTGCTGCTAGGGCAGAGTGTGTGAGAAAGATGGAATACACCATAAGAAACTGCAGCTGGAGAGGCAGTGTCCGAGGGGGTGAGCCAGGTTTCGGTGATGGCGAGGTAGGTAAGTTTGTTAGTAATGAAAAGATTATAGATGTAGGAAAGTTTATTGCAGACAGAGCGAGCGTTCTATAAAGCTCCTGTTAGAGGGACTGGGGATGAGGCAGCTGGGTGGATGGGTATAAGGTTAGAGAGTTTGCGGAAATTTGTGATAGATCGTGGATGAGAGGTAGAAGTGACTGTGGGGATGTGGTGAGGAAAACCAGGATTTGGGGAGATATCATCTGCAGTGAGGAGGAGCAGAGAAAGTGTTAGTAGGTGGTAGCAGGAGATGGCATGAGGTGGCTGTCTGTGTTTGGAGAGACAGGATTGGATGTTGAAGAACAGTTCTGAAGAGGAGGAGAGATGGATGGGGAAGATGGAGAGAAAGATGACCAGTTCATTAATAGGTGTAGGGACTAGCGGGATTAGTATGAAGTGAAGTACTATAGGGGTGAGAGTGAAAACAAACAGAAACATTGTTTACAGTGACTTTGGCTATGTGCCCACGATCAGGCTATAGCAGCACTTTGGAAGCAGTGTATTTTTGCTATGTTCAAAGCGCTGCGTCCAATCACGCAGGTAAATCTGCATGTGTTCATTGAACACATGCTGAGTTACCGTACCCTATACATTCTATTGTGGAAATTTCTGTTGTGGAGACTGGTGTCTTCGCAACAGAAATTAATATATGCCTATATATACAGGTATATATATATATATATATATATATATATATATATATATATATATATATACAGGTGCTTCTCACAAAATTAGAATATCATCAAAAAGTTAATTTATTTCAGTTCTTTAATACAAAAAGTGAAACTCATATTATATAGAGTCATTACAAACAGAGTGATCTATTTCAAGTGTTTATTTCTGTTAATGTTGATGACTATGGCTTACAGCCAATGAAAACAAAAAAGTCATTATCTCAGTAAATTTGTATACTTTATAACACCAGCTTGAAAAATGTTTTTAAAATCTGAAATGTTAGCCTACTGAAATGTCCATTCAGTAAATGCACTCAATACTTGGTGGGGCTCCTTTTGCATCTGACGCGCCCCCAGGGCCGTGGGGTACTCGGTAGCCGGGCCGGACGATGCTGGGGGATGTCACAGTGGCAGTGACCCGGTCCGTGACCCAGGGCGGTCAATAAAAGGGGAATAAAGAAAAGAGAATATAGTTTTTATATAATGTTCGTGACGCCACCTGTGGTATGCGGCTAAAGGGAGCCGCTGCTGCGGAGCAGGTCCTCTGGATCTGTTGTTAATGCAGCAGAGTTGGTTCAGCTCTCCACAGGTAGAGCTTAGCTCCAGGGCAGTGTAGATGTTGTATGAGGTAGATGTGACGGGTGCTGTGTAGCGCAGGCAGGTGATGGCGCAGCAATTATTCACAGAGACAGTGGGGTGTAGTCTTCAGGGTTTTACTCACAGTTTACCAAGATTCCAGGTTACAGTTACCGGTGTATAACCTCCCATGTCATCCTGGGTCTACTCAGGGAGGGGTTCAGCATAGCCTCAGGTAATTCAAGAGCACTTAGTGGGACCCCGTTCTGTGTGCCTTTTCTGGTTGACTTCATGTGCTGGCTGTCGACTTCCTGTGCTGGCTCTCACCCTCCTGCCCTGCGCCTCACACCCAGTGTCCCAAGCCAGTGATCGCGGACCTTGTCGGGCGATGTCTTCTCTGTCCCCTGGGTCCTTTTTGGCCTCCTTTTTGGCGATTAGATGTGGCTGTTGGCTGCAGCACCTGAAATGCTGCATCCTCCGGTTATCTAGTTGAGACTTGAAGAACTCTGTTAGTTTAGGGGCCGGTCCCCTCTCTGCGGCCTGATCCTTCCACTTCTGGTGGGTTCGGGCGCACGGATGGCATCCGCACTGCCCATGCCCCTCGGATCCTTTCTGTTCTGGAGCCTTCCTTCCTGCTCCTCTTCTCTCTTCAGTCTGTCCTGGGCCTCTCTCACTAAGCCCTCCTCCTTAGCAGAGCTCCTGCAGAGCTCCTGCTCCTCCTCTGACTGAACACTCTGACTGGACTGCAGTGAACTCCCAATATGGCTTCCGTTTTTATATCCTCCTTCTCAAGTGCTCCCCTGATCTTCTTCCTCCACCCACACCCACTACATGATTCCCTCTCTCTTGGTTCCCCCCACTCCAGCCAGGGACAGGTCTCAGCAGAGGAGCAGCACATCTTGTCCCTCCTGCTGGTCTGGAGTAGTGTAGTGTTGGATGCAGGTGTTTGGGTCCCGGGCAGTACTCACTCCTTACCTGAGAGTGGGATACCACACCTCTGGGTGAGATGCAGTACCTCTGTGGCGACTGAACCCACAGGGGCGCCACACATCAATTACTACATCAATGCGGCGTGGCATGGAGGCGATCAGCCTGTGCCACTGCTGAGGTGTTATGGAAGCCCAGGTTGCTTTGATAGCAGCCTTTAGCTCGTCTGCATTGTTGGGTCTGGTGTCTCTCATCTTCCTCTTGACAATACCCCATAGATTCTCTATGGGGTTAAGGTCAGGCGAGTTTGCTGGCCAATCAAGCACAGTGATACTGTTGTTTTTAAACCAGGTATTGGTACTTTTGGCAGTGCGGACAGGTGCCAAGTCCTGCTGAAGAATGAAATTTCCATCGCCAAAAAGCTTGTCGGCAGAGGGAAGCATGAAGTGCTCTAAAATTTCCTGGTAGATGGCTGCGCTGACTTTGGTCTTGATAAAACACAGTGGACCTACACCAGCAGATGATATGTCTCCCCAAACCATCACCGATTGTGGAAACGTCACACTAGACCTCAAGCAGCTTGGATTGTGGCCTCTCCACTCTTCCTCCAGACTCTGGGACCTCGATTTCCAAATGAAATGCAAAATTTACTTTCATCTGAAAACAACACCTTGGACCACTGAGCAACAGTCCAGGTCTTTTTCTCCTTGGCCCAGGTAACATGCTTCTGGCGTTGTCTATTGGTCATGAGTGGCTTGACACAAGGAATGCGACACTTGTAGCCCATGTCCTTGATACGTCTCTGTGTGGTGGCTCTTGAAACAATGACTCCAGCAGCTGTCCACTCTTTGTGAATCTCTCCCAAATTTTTGAATGGCCTTTTCTTAACAATCCTTTCAAGGCTGCGGTCATTTCAGTTGCTTGTGCACCTTTTTCTACCACACATTTTCCTTCCACTGAGGTTTCCATTAATATGCTTGGATACAGCATTCTGTGAACAGCCAGCTTCTTTAGCAATGATCTTTTGTGGCTTACCCTCCTTGTGGAGTGTGTCAATGACTGCCTTCTGGACATATGTGAAGTCAGCAGTCTTCCCCATGATTGTGGAGCCTACTGAAACAGACTAAGGGACCTTTTTAAACGCGTAGGAAGCCTTTGCAGATGTTTTTTGTTAATTATTCTAATTTACTGAGATAATGACTTTTGTGTTTTCATTGGCTGTAAGCCATAATCATCAACATTAACAGAAATAAACACTTGAAATAGATCACTCTGTTTGTAATGACTATATTCAATATACGAGTTTCATTTCTTGTATTGAAGAACTGAAATAAATTAACTTTTTGATGATATTCTAATTTTGTGAGAAGCACTTGTATATACAGTGGGGGAAATAAGTATTTGATCCCTTGCTGTTTTAGTAAATTTGCCCACTGACAAAGACATGAACAGTCTATAATTTTAAGGGTAGGTTAATTTTAACATTGAGAGATACAACATCCCCCAAAAAATGAAGAAAATCACATTGTATAAATTAGATAATTTTTTTTGCATTTTGCAATGAGAAATAAGTATTTGATCCCTCTGGCAAACAACACTTAATACTTGGTGGCAAAACGCTTGTTAGCAAACACAGCAGTCAGATGTTTTTTGTAGTTGATGATGAGGTTTGCACACATGTCAGGAGGAATTTTGATCCACTCCTCTTTGCAGATCATCTCTAAATCCTTACGATTTTGAGGCTGTCGCTGGGCAACTTGGAGCTTCAACTTCCTCCATAAGTTTTCTATGGGATTAAGGTCTGGAGACTGTCTAGGCCACTCTATGACCTTACTTTTTGAGCCATTTATAAGGCAAGAAATCCCACTTATTAAACCTGACAGGGCACACCTGTGAAGTCAAAACCATTTCCGGTGACTACCTCTTGAAGCTCATCAAGAGAATGCCAAGAGTGTGCAAAGCAGTCATCAAAGCAAAAGGTGGCTACTTTGAAGAACCTAGAATATAAGACATATTTTCAGTTGTTTCACACTTTTTTGTTAAGTATATAATTCCACATGTGTTAATTCATGGTTTTGATGCCTTCAGTGTGAATGTACAATTTTCAAAGTCATGAAAATACAGAAAAATCTATAAATGAGAAGGTGTGTCCAAACTTTTGGTCTGTACTGTACACACACATTTGTCATTCAGTTTCTTAAAGCTTAATAAAAAAATGGATCTAGTTTACTCTTCTAGTCTGGAGATTACAGACATCAATAATAGCACAGAGGATAAAAATCATAATGATGTTGATAATACAATATAATGCACACAGTGATGTCAAAGTAGGGGAATAATCAACAGTGATGTCACAGTATACAGAACGTACAGTGGCTTGTGAAAGTATTCACCCCCTTTGGCTTTTTACCCTTTCTGTTTGTAACATACCTGGTGGCAGGCTTGCATGGTGCACCATCTCTCACCATGCAAGATCGCAAACTTGATCTTCAGTCCAGTCTGCTAGCCTGGCTTCTATTCATGCTGTCTGTTTGTCTCTGTTCTGACTGCTTAGGGCGGCAGCCCGGTTACTTCCTGATTCTTGTAGCTGCTGTGGGCACACCCCTAATGCATCCCCAGCCTATTGCTGTCTGTCACTTGATATTTAAACCAGCTCCACCTTGGAGCTGATGCCTGAGCAACTCTAACATTCAGTGTGCTCCTTGACTCTGAATGTGCCAGGTCCTGTTCTGTTTTTCCTGCCTGTCCGCCTTCCTGGAGGCTGTATTTCCAGGCCTGTCTGAACTATCTCCTAGCCTGTTGTCTGTCCGCCTTCCTGGAGACTGTATTTCCAGGCCAGTCTGAACACGCTCCTAGCCTGTTCGTCCCGCCTTCTGGGGGCCGCATACCCAGACCCACTCCTGTATCTCGCTGCAGTATCTTGTGTGTATCTGGTTCTGCCTTTCCCTTCCAGTCTGTTCTGTGTGAACAGAGCCCTGTCCCCTCTGCTCTGCCTTTGCTCACCGCACCGGCGGTTCCTGCCTTCTCTGTCTTGCTCACCGCACCGGCGGTCCCTGCCTGCTCTGCCTTGCTCATCGCTCCGGCGGTTCCTGCCTGCTCTGCCTTGCTCACCGCTCCGGCGGTTCCTGCCTGCTCTGCCTTGCTCACCGCTCCGGCGGTTCCTGCCTGCTCTGCCTTGCTCACCGCTCCAGCGGTTTCTCCCTGCTCTGCTTGCTCACTGCTCCAGCGGTACCTCTCTGCTCCGCCTTGCCCACCGCTCCGGCGGTTCCTCTCTGCTCTGCTTGTCTACCGCATCTGCAGTTCTGTTCCTGAATCCCAGTCTGTACTGGACCCTATCCAGCCTGTGCTCCAACCTGCTAGTACCTCTCCCTCTGCACGCCAGCCGTACTTGTCAGTACCCTCCTGTCTGCATACCAGCCGTGCCTGCCAGTATCCTCCTGTCTGCTCTCCAGTCATGCCTGCCAGTGCCCACCTGTCTGCATGCCAGCCGTGCCTGCCAATACCCACCTGTCTCTGTGCCAGCCTAACCTGCCTGTTCCTGTGTTCCCCAGTGTGGGTCAACAGCCGTGTCCGGGGTCTGGCCTGGAGTAGCACCTGGTCCCTCTGCTCGGTTCCTCCCTGGTGCACGGCGTCGTTAGCCGTCGTGCGACCTTGGTCGGATCGGGTTGATACTTAGTTACGCCCCTCCAGGCACTCTCCGGTTCATGGCACAGTGGAATCACTAAATCACGCACACGCCAGTCAGCCCGGGCGTGTGCATAACATTGTTACATTACAACCTGTGTTTAAATACTTTTTTAATCTGATTTGGGTGTGATACATCAGCACTAAGTTGGTGAAGTGAAGTGAGAAAAATATAGGCATAAATTAAATTAATGGGATCAAATAAATAAAAATTGGCATGTGCATATGTATTCACCATTTTTGCGATGAAATCCCTAAAAATTTCTGGTGCAAGCAATAACCTTCATAAGTCACATATTTAGTGAAAGGATGTACACCTGTGGGCAATCTAAGTGTCACATGTCTGTCAGTACATACACACCTTTTCTGAAAGGCCACAGAAGCTGCAACACCATCAAGCAAGAGGCACCACAAACCAAACAACACCATAAAGACCAAGGAAATCTCCAAGCAAGTCAAGGACAAAGTTGTTGAGAAATACAAGTCAGTGTTGGGTTATAAAAAAATATCCCAATCTCTAATGATCCCCCGGAGCACAATTAAATCCATTATCATCAAATGGAAAGAACATGGTACCACAACAAACCTGCCAATAGAGGGCTGCCCACCAAAACTGTTAACCCGGGCAAGTAGAGCATTAATCAGAGAGGCAGCACAGAGACCGAAGGTAACCCAGGAGGAGCTGCAGAGTTCCCAAGCAGAGACTGGAGTATCTGTCCTTATGACCACAATAAGCCGTACACTCCATAGAGATGACCTTTATGGAAGAGTGGGCAAAAAAACCTTTACTTACACACTGAAATTGTAAGGCTCGTTTTGGGTTTACCAAATGATTTTTGGGAGACTCCCCAAATGGATGGAGGAAGGTGCTGTAGTCAGATGAGACCAAAATTTAATTTTTTGCCCATCAAGGTAAACGCTATGTCTGGCACCAAGCCAACGCAGCTCATCATCTCAAGAGCTCCATCACTACAGTGAAACATGGTGGTGGCAGCATCATGCTGTGGGGATGTTTTTTGGCAGCAGGAATAGGGAAAATGGTCCGAGTTGAGGGGAAAATGGATGGTGCGAAATACAGGGATATTCTTGAGCAAAACCTGTTTCAGTCTGTCAGTGATTTGATACTGGGATGGAGGTTCACCTTTCAACAAAACAATGACCCAAAGCATACTGCTAAAACAACACTCGAGTGGTTTAAGGGGAAATATGTAAATGTTTTGGACTGGCCTAGTCAAAGCCCAGACCTTAATCCAATTGAGAATCTGTGGTCAGACTTGAAGAGTGCTGTTCACCAGAGGAAACAATCTAGCTTGAAGGAGCTGGAGCAGTTTTGCCTTGGACAAAAATCCCAGTGGCAAGATGTGGAAAGCTCATAGAGACTTATCCAAAGTGACTTGCAGCTGTAATTGCTGCAAAAGGAGGCTCTCCAAAGTACTTACTTTAGGGGGGTGAATAGTTATGCACACTGAAGTTTTCAGTTATCTTGTGCTATTTGTTGTTTGCTTCACAATGAAAAGAAAACCAAATGTTCACAGTTGTAGGCATGTTCTTTACATGAACTGATACAAACCCTCAAAAAAAACCAGTCAAATTCCAGGTTGTGAGGTAGCAAAACACAAAAAATGCCAAGAGGGTTGAATATTTTCGCAAGCCACTGTACATTGCTATTTCCAAATTGCAGTTTGGTTTTGATTATTAGGAGGTCAACTGGGTGGGTTTGCTATTACCTTGGGCACATAAAACTTTGTCCATATTCCCCCTTTCCACCTGTCTGTTCAATGGCGCTAACTAGCAGTGGAAAAAAGTTGGTTGCACATGGTTTTTGCTCTCTAACCAGCAATCTAAGAATGAGAATGAGTTCTCAGCAAAATCTGCATGTTGCATGCCAATGCATAGTGAGAAATCCACTATAGGCACTCCACAGCAAACTGACAATAACATAGAGTCCACAGCATAATATCTGTTATGTGAAAATGTGGTCTTTAAAAACCCATTAATATATATATTGTACCGTACGTTTTTGTGAATTTTCAATGTAGAATCTGTGGGTCTAAGGGTATGTATACATGTCGTCTTTTCAGGCGGATTCTTGCGCTACAAAAGTGCCCTATAAAATTGCTATAGTGCACAGCAATATCAAAACAACATTGCAATTCACACGTTCTGTCTTATGTCACTTCTTTTATTGGCTTCAGGGTTCAAAAACCCTTAAAGGGATTGACCACCTTTGTGGACAATTTTTTTCTTACTTAAATGCAGGTAACTGGGGAAAAAATCATGTCTGCAATTGTTTTTAATGTAAATTGTTGCACTGTTTGCCTATTATAGCTGCTGTATTACACTGTCTATTGATGGCTATGGATTTGTAGTCCTTTTATTATACTTACATTCATGTGACTCATCTATAAATGTTGTATACTTTTAGTTAATGTTATGCACACGCCCGGGCTGACTGGCGTGTGCGTGATTTAGTGATTCCACTGTGCCATGAACCAGAGAGTACCTGGAGGGGCGTAACTAAGTATCAACCCGATCCGACCAAGGTCGCAAGACGGCTAACGACGCCGTGCACCAGGGAGGAACCGAGCAGAGGGACCAGGTGCTACTCCAGGCCAGACCCCGGACACGGCTGTTGACCCACACCGGGGAATACAGGAACTGGCAGGTTAGGCTGGCACACAGACAGGTGGGTATTGGCAGGCACGGCTGGCATGCAGACAGGTGCGCACTGGCAGGCACGGCTGGAGTGCAGACAGGAGGATACTGGCAGGCACGGCTGGTATGCAGACAGGAGGGTACTGACAAGTACGGCTGGCGTGCAGACGGAGAGGTACTAGCAGGTTGGAGCACAGGCTGGATAGGGTCCAGTACAGACTGGGATTCAGGAACAGAACCGCAGATGCGGTAGACAAGCAGAGCAGAGAGGAACCGCCGGAGCGGTGGGCAAGGCGGAGCAGAGAGGTACCGCCGGAGCAGTGAGCAAGCAGAGCAGGGAGAAACCGCCGGAGCGGTGAGCAAGGCAGAGCAGGCAGGAACCGCCGGAGCGGTGAGCAAGGCAGAGCAGGCAGGAACCGCCGGAGCGGTGAGCAAGGCAGAACAGGCAGGAACCGCTGGAGCGGTGAGCAAGACAGAGCAGGCAGGAACCGCCGGAGCGGTGAGCAAGGCAGAGCAGGCAGGAACCGCCGGAGCGGTGAGCAAGGCAGAGCAGGCAGGAACCGCCGGAGCGGTGAGCAAGGCAGAGCAGGCAGGAACCGCCGGAGCGGTGAGCAAGGCAGAGCAGGCAGGAATTGCCGGAGCGGTGAGCAAGGCAGAGCAGGCAGGAACCGCCGGAGCGGTGAGCAAGGCAGAGCAGGCAGGAACCGCCGGAGCGGTGAGCAAGGCAGAGCAGGCAGGAACCGCCAGAGCGGTGAGCAAGGCAGAGCAGGCAGGAACCACCGGAGCGGTGAGCAAGGCAGAGCAGGCAGGAACCGCCGGAGCGGTGAGCAAGGCAGAGCAGGCAGGAACTGCCGGAGCGGTGAGAAAGGCAGAGCAGGCAGGAACCGCCGGAGCGGTGAGCAAGACAGAGCAGGCAGGAACCGCCGGAGCGGTGAGCAAGGCAGAGCAGGCAAGAACCGCCGGAGCGGTGAGCAAGGCAGAGTGGGCAAGAACTGCCGGAGCGGTGAGCAAGGCAGAGCAGGCAGGAACCACTGGAGCGGTGAGCAAGGCAGAGCGGGCAGAAACCGCCGGACCGGTGAGCAAGGCAGAGCGGGCAGAAACCGCCGGAGCGGTGAGTAAGGCAGAGCAGAGATAAACCACCGGAGCGGTGAGCAAAGGCAGAGCAGAGGGGACAGGGCTCTGTTCACACGGAACAGACTGGAAGGGAAAGGCAGAACCAGATACACACAAGATACTTGCAATAAAGTAGCGAATGGACTGTAAACTCACAAACGGAAGTACAGCGACAACGAGTAGGAGTTAGGTGCAGGTTCAGACTCTGCAGAAAAAGGGAAGGTACGAACATAGAGAAAAACAGGTAACAGACTAGGAGAGTGTTCAGACAGGAACTGAGTGTTCAGACAGGAACTGACACTGCAGCGAGATACAGGAGCGGGTCTGGGTATGCGGCCCCCAGAAGGCGGGACGAACAGGCTAGGAGCGTGTTCAGACTGGCCTGGAAATACAGCCTCCAGGAAGGCGGACACACAACAGGCTAGGAGATAGTTCAGACAGGCCTGGGAATACAGCCTCCAGGAAGGCGGACAGGCAGGAAAAACAGAACAGGACCTGGCACATTCAGAGTCAAGGAGCACACTGAATGTTAGAGTTGCTCAGGCATCAGCTCCAAGGTGTTACAGTTAATTCTTGGTAGTCCATCATTCTTTAAGAGTTGAACTTTATATTATTTATTCTATTATGAATTAAGAATTGCATTTTTTTCTTGTGCACTGGCATTTTATTTGTTGCATTTATACATTCATATTTTTGCACTCTGCACTTTTTTTTGACTACTATGTTCATAAATAGGGATATCAAGAATCAAGAACTTTTTGATGATTTATAAGGTCTATAGGATTTTCTATTTGAGTAATTATTTGTCCAGATCCCTGGGTCACTTATATATATCTACATCATAATTTTTGCACTTTTTCCCTCCACCTTCTTTTATTTTATGTTGTCTGTCTTGTCGCATATGATTTAATTAATGTGCGTTGTCTATTTTGTTTTCATTAAAGATTATTTTAATATTTCATTATCAGTCTTGTGCTGGATTCTTGTAGGTGTTATTAATGTCAGGGGCGTAGCGGGAGGGGGCGCATTCTGCTACCCCTCAGAGTGGGAGTCGGCCGCTCTCTGTGCCGACTTTCCAGCTGAGCTCAGAGAAGCAATCAATTGTACTCGTGTTTCTCAGACGTGAGTACAATTGAAGCCCTGAAAGCCGGCACATCAGCAGCGCGACCAGGTCATCTGATCACGCTCCTGACGTCCCTCTACAGCGCTGCAGAGGAGCGGTGAACGTCGGGCTGGTAAGTGCTCCCCTGGAAATGAAGAGACAGAGAAATTTAAGGAGACATGAGGACCAAGACAGACACAGTATATGGATTGGGGGTGTAAGGATTGGTGCGGACACAATATGAGGAGTTAGGGGGCATTTGTGCAGACACATTATAAGGAGAGGTATGTGGATTGGTGAGGACACACTGAGGAGGGAGGTTTAAGGGATTGGCGCAGACACAGTATGAAGAGTGGGGGGATTTAGAACAGAAACAGTATGAGGAGTGGGGGGATTAGTGCAGATACACTATGAGGTGTGGGGGAGATTAGTGCAGGCATAGTATGAGAAATGGGGGGAGATTACTGCAGGCACAGTATGAGGAGTGGGGGGATTAGTGCGGACACAGTATGATGAGTGGGGGATTAGTGCAGATACACTATGAGGTGTGGAGGAGATTAGTGCAGGCATAGTATGAGAAATGAGGGAGATTACTGCAGGCACAGTATGAGGAGTGGGGGGATTAGTGCGGACACAGTATGATGAGTGGGGGATTAGTGCAGATACACTATGAGGTGTGGGGGAGATTAGTGCAGGCATAGTATGAGAAATGAGGGAGATTACTGCAGGCACAGTATGAGGAGTGGGTGGATTAGTGCAGACACAGTATGAGGAGTGGGGGGGTTAGTGCAGGAACAGTATGAGGAGTGGGCGGGATTAGTGCAGACACACCGAGGAGTTGAGGGGATTAGTGCGGACACACTATGTGGAGTGGGGGTATTAGTGTAGACACAGTGTAACGGTAATGCCGGTGCCCCTGCATGGTTCCCATGGATGACATCTTGATTTACTCAGCTTCTCGTGAGGAGCATCAGGAGCATGTTCGACAGGTGCTTCAAGCTCTTTGTGACAAACATTTATTTGGCAAGCTAGAAAAGTGTCAATTTGAGGTTCAGCAGATTCAGTTTTTGTGTCATTTGGTTTCTGTTAAGGTACAGGTCGTCCTTGATTGGGTGCAACCTACTAATCTTAAAGCTTTACAGAAGTTCTTAGGTTTGGCTAATTACTATTGTAAGTTCATTAAGAACGTCTCAGTCATAGTCAAATCTCTGTTATGCCTGTGTAGTAAATCACTGGGAAATAATAGGTTAAACAATAAAAAAAACTCAACTGATCATGTCGGTTCTTGTATAGACTAGATATCTTGACTCTGCAGTCCCTAGTGGTGTCTGCAAATATAGAGGTAGCCATAAAAAAAGACTAGGAGATGGCAACTCGGACCTAACTGCCTAAAAGGCGATTGAATTGCTTCACGTTCCTTCTGAAAAACCGGAGGGCAGAGTTTAGTGTGAATTACCTACAAGAGGAGAAGTGTGCTGAACAAAGGAAAGATCCCAGAGTGAGTAAAGTAAATATCGAAAGAACAAAAAACAAAGAATTAGGCTGTGTGCCCACGATGCGTTTTTTAAGCATTTCCGCAGCGGCAAAAACGCTGCAGAAAAGCTTAAAAAACGCATGGTAGAAGGCCTGCCATGTCCCCCAATGATAATCCGCATGTGCTGTGCACATGCTGCGGAAATTTCCGCTGCGGATTATCATTGCGGAAAAAAACGCAGCACTACCAATTATTTTGCGGAAGTGCTGTGTTTTCGCCGCCATTGACTTGCATTAGAACGCGCCAATTCCGCAAGACTGCATCTGTACTTGCGTAATTGGCGAGTTCTAATGTGCGGATGGTACCCGGGTGTAGAGGAGAGGAGAGTCTCATCCACACCCAGGTACCATTAAAAAAAGCTGTAAAAAAAGACTAAAATAAAAAATAAATATATATTTACCTTCCGGCGGCCCGCGGTGCGCTCCTCCTTGCTTCCCGGCACTTCGCGGTGGATTGAAGGACCTGCGCTGACGTCAGAGTCATGTGACGGGTCACGCGACGCTGATGTCGGCAGGTCCTTCAATCCACCGCTGCCGGCAGCCGGGACGGTGAAGCAAGACAGCGCGGGCCATCGGAGGGTAAGTATACATTTATTTTTTTATTTTTGGACATGCTTTGGGGTCACACTATATAAATCCATGCCGGCTGCATGGATTTATATAGTGTAACCTAGTTGTCACAAGCACTTTCCAAGTGATGCTAATCGCTTGGAAAGCGCTTGTCAACCCGCATGCGGAAATGCAAGTGAAGACCGCTTCACATCCGCATGTCCCTGGCAGGAAAAACGCATGTACAATCCACATGTACAATCCGCATGTACAATCCGCATGTACAATCCACATGTACAATCCGCATGCGTTTTTTCTGACAGGGAGATGCAGAAACGCTCAAAAAAAATCCTGAGCATTTTTGCATCGTGGGCACATAGCCTAAAGCAAGTACTGTTAACAAATATACTGACTACTTTCTGAAGATAAACAGAATAGACAGAGAAATAAAAACATCTGTGTTAAACTAGACAGACTGCAGCCAGAATAGCAGAACCCAAATAGCAAGACAAAAAATATGGCTCGGCAGAAAGAGAAGCTGACCACAGAACACAAATTCAAGGGATCAAATCCAGGAGCATGAAAGTGCCCCCCTTCTACGAGGGGCCACTGGACCCGAAGAGATCCCCAACCGCTGACAGAACTCCGTCAGTAGTCGACCTGCATGTAAATTCTTTGCATCAACTGCGGCAATATCCTCCGGACTATTTGTTTTAGATTCTCCTAAACAGGATCACCTGTGCTGGGTTGATTGCAAGCACTACAAGTCAAAAAACAACCAGCGAGGCTCCTGAGCGTGCAGAGGCTGGATTGAGCGTCCCAGGGGCTGCAATTAAGTACAAAAGTGGCAGAAAAGTACTTAGTTAAACGCAATAACATAGTTTAATGCCAGAGCATAGTTTGGTGTTTTCCTTGCTAGCCTTCCATTTGTTTTTCTGCTTTTACCTGGATTGTTTAACCCCATTTAACATGTGCTCCATGGACTGTGCTACCAGGTGTGCATCTTGTGAGATGTATGCATGCCTTGAACAGCCGTTTGAGGGTGAATATGTCTGTCCTCAATGTCAGCGAGTTACATGTGTGGAAGCCCAGATACTGGATCTAAATGTGCAGCTAGCAACACCCAGGAGCATTGCAAACCTGGAGAGGAGTTTAGAGCTCACTGAGCTTGCACTGGTTGGACCAGTGATGTGAAAGTGGGGAAGATCAGGACCCGGAAGTAGGTAGCTGGGTAACAATTAGAAGAAGAGGTAGGGGGAAAAGTGCCAGGGGGCACAGTCCTGATCTGGCACAACCTAGTAAATATGCCTGTTTGGCTGATATTAGGAATGCTAGCCCAGGGCTGGGATCACTGCAGCAGGACGTTGCTACTAGCAACCAGGAAGACGACTGCTGTAGGAAGGAGGGAAATAGGAGTGCAGCAAAGCCCAGACAGATGTTGGTGGTAGGGGACTCTATAATTAGGCGGACTGACAGGGTCATCGGCCGACGAGACCGTGAATGCCGAACAGTGTGTTGTCTGCCTGGTGCTCGGGTTCGACATATTGCGGATCGGATAGACAGATTGCTGGGTGGGGCTGGGGAAAACCCAGCGATCATGGTATACATAGGTGCTAATGACAAAGTTAGAGGGAGGTGGAAGGTCCTTAAAAATGATTACAGGAAACTAGGAAAGAAGCTGAAGGCCAGGACCTCCAAGGTGGTGTTTTCAGAAATACTGCTGGTACCACATGCATCACTAGATAGACAGCGGGAGCTTAGGGAGATAAATAAGTGGCTTAGACATTGGTGTAGGAAGGAAGGGTTTGGTTTCATGGAGAACTGGGCCGACTTTGCTGTCGGCTACAGGCTCTACAGTAGGGACGGGCTGCATCTCAATGGGGAGGGTGCAGCTCTGCTGGGGGAAAAAATGGTCAGACGGATGGAGAAGCTTTTATACTAGGATCTGGGGGGAGGGAGGGTATGCATGCTTATAAGGGGATAGATAGAGTAGACAGAGAGAGTGGGACAGCAGGGGTTATAGAGGATCTAGGGGGGCTGGGATACACAAGGAAAGTAGGCAGCTGAGTAGGAGTAACAAATGTGCTAATAGTATTAAATGTCTGCTGGCAAATGCAAGAAGTCTCGCAAACAAAATGGCTGAACTGGAGACTCTTATGTTGGTCACAGAATACAATGTGGTGGGTATTACGGAAACCTGGCTGGATGAAAGCCATGACTGGGTGACAAACATAGAGGGATACAAGAGATACACTACATTTATAAAGGACAGGAAAGACAAAAAAGGTGGGGGGGCGTGTATTTTTGTAAGATCCAACTTAAAACATGTGCTTAATGACAACATTGGGGGGAGCTGTGACAATGTAGAGACAGTCTGGGTTAATGTACATGGGGATGGCAATAATGGAAAGCTGCTAATTGGAGTTTGTTGCAAGCCTCCTAATACAGCTGAACTGGTAAAGGACGAAATGCTGGAACAAATTAAAAATGCAGCAAATAATAAAAGGGTTCTTATTATGGGGGATTTTAACTATTCAGATATTCAATGGGACATAGGATCTTCCAGTTGTGCTAAAAGCTGCAAGTTCTTATCCACAGTTCAGGAGAATTACCTCTCTCAGCTGGTTGATGAACAAACCAGGGGAGGTAATCTGCTGGATCTGGTTCTGTCAAATAGACCAGATACAATTTCAGATCTACAGGTCCGGGAGCATTTGGGAAGCAGTGACCATAATATGGTACGTTTCATTGTAATATTCAATAAAACATGTCAAAAAGGAAATGCAAAATCCTGGAACTTTAGGAAAGCTGATTTCAACAAATTAAGGGAAGACCTTAATTGTGTAGACTGGGACCATGTGATGGTAACTGGGGATACAGATATAGCCAATGTGGTACAGATATTAAAGAAAGGTAAGAAGGTGGATCCATGTAACTACCGTCCAGTAAGTCTGACATCAGTAGTTTGCAAAGTTTTAGAGGGCGTCATAAGAGATGACCTAGTTTACTAACAATCTTTGTTAAGGTACAATGAATAAAGACACTAAAAAGCGACACAAACCACAAGAGGATACCATGAATCAAATATATAAATAAATAAATAAATAAATGTGCAAGGATCAAAACAATGGATGAAATCACAAGGAGTATAATTCACTATAGACAGGCATAATTTACATATAAAAAAAAACCCGTCAGAGCTTGCAAGTGTAACCAGGTGTAAAAAACACTGAAAAAAAGTGCTTCAGTGCTTAAAGATTACAAAAATAATATACATACATAATATGAAAGGTGCATCAGTGCTACCAACCATAAATACAGTACTTAAAATAAGCAGCCAAGAATACATGCTCAGATGTAGGATATAGAGAAGTCTTATAAGGTAGTAAGCATGACAGTACAAAAGCTAATGCTACAAGGTTCCTGGTAAGAAAGAGTGCCTGCCCTATTAAGTGGGGATCCGGTCAATTAGTATCAAAATCATAAATAGTACCCACCTAGTGTCATTACCTCCCAGCAGTATGGCGCCACAGATCATCCCGACGCGTGTTTCGGCGTCTGCCTTCGTCAAGGGGCGTGGCTATAGACCAGGGGGGTTGTCAATTTATATGGTATATAGGTATATAACCAATCAGTTTGTATGGGTGGAGTTATTTCGGCGCATGACATGTCCCCCCATGACACCGAATGCATCACAAGCCGCGTCATTCCGGAATGAGGACCCGGTGACGCAAGCAGGCACCCGGTCACGTTAAGGTCACATGATCGGAACCTGGTTACGCAACCACGTCCTCACCGGAATCAAGATGCAGCCCACAATGCCGACGGATCACTCAGGAGGCCGCATGCACACAACTCCAGATGTAAATTCTAGGGGCACAATATATAAGGGAATTAATATAATGTATATTAAATCTACGCACATACATGTATATATGGACTCACTTATATGTATCTATATATAACGTCAAGAGGCATGATTTATAAGGATGTTAGTATTATGTATATTCAATCTTTATGTGTATACTGTATGTATGTATGGGTGCGCTGTATGCATACACATACTCCTAAGGAGCACGATGTACATACATGCCAATACGATGTGCCTTTAATTTATACAATACATATATGTATAGGCACTCTGCACCATCTGTATAATCGAATAAGAAGTGGCACCTAAGCAATAGCACCCAGTCCCGTTCTCATAGTTGGTATATCAAAATCCAATAGTGCATCAAATTAAAAATCAACAAATTAACCATTATCTAATCAATATAACCAGGCATATCCCTAATTATGAAACATTATCCAATCAATATAACCAGGCATGTCCCTAAGATGTAAAGGTATCCCATAAATATCATCACCCATACATACAGAAAATGAATTAACTATCCAATAGTACAGTATCTAGATATAAATAATAATAATAAATACATAAAAAATATATATAAAACGTACATCCAAGAAAAAAATATATAATATATAGTAAAATATATATAAATACATAAAGTGTATAATAAATCAAAACAAAATGTGAAATAATGTAAATGTGAAAAAAGTATTATATCTATAAATAAATAGAGTGTGTAATAAGTGAAAAGGAAGTATAAAATAATGTAGATGTGAATAAAATCTATAGACTAGAATGTGACCAATACAGTGAAATAATATAGATGTGAAAATATCATAAACTAACAATAAATAAAATAAATAAATAACATTTATAGGCTAAAATGTGACCAATTCTATGTAAGTAACCTCACAAAACAATGAGATAATGTGCAATATGTGAGATGAAGTGCAAAAGGTATATTAGTATATAACCAGTGTATGTATAGATATATCCCAAATAACAGGAGCGTCCTATAGTGCACTAAAATATATATTATTATATTACATAATAAATAAATTCATAGTGAATAAATTACATATGCGGTAAATAAATCAACCCTCCCAAAATATATAAAAATCATATGAATAGCCAATAATTATTTCATTAACCAATAAATAATATAGTGTATACCAATACTAACAATAATACTCAATATTCAACAATACATAACAATACTTAGTATATTCGCATTTTCATCAATAATGTCCTTATTCTTTTTATTCTTAGATTTTTTCATTCTTTGATTTTTTCAGGTATGCATGCAGCAACAGTCCGTCCCAAAATGCACGACGACCCGCAACAAGCCGAGCCCCCAACTAGGAAAGAAAGCAAACAAGTAAGTAGATGTTTATCAGAGTCCATATGTATACGTACATGTACATATCTGCTTTGTTAGCCCTATAGGGAACCATAATGATGGTTCTATCCCATATACATGTACATATCCATAAGCACATATTTTATTAGCCCCATAGGGAACCTTAATAGTGGTTCCATCCCTACCAATAAACAACCACAGAAAAAAAAGATAATAAAAGCATCTAAAAACATATAAAATATTAAAATTTAAAAACACAACACTGGTCAAGAAATATTAGTAACAGGTGGACAGAGAACACTAAGAGATATGAATATTTTTTTAAGACCGATACAAAGTTCATGGCTTCATTCAGACCTATCGGTTGAACGGTGTTCAACGTCCAAATCCACTTACGCTCCCGTTGTAGTAGTCTTTTACTCACATTGCCTCCACGTATACCAGATAGTATGCGGTCAATTCCTCTCACATGTAACATTGTGTGATCATAGTCATGAAACTTTTTAAAGTGCCTGGCAGGTTCTTTAGAGATTCCTCATTTGTCTCCGTATTAGCTGCCATAATGTCCCTTACATGCTCCCGCACTCTCGTTCAACTCTCTAGACGTCATGCCTACATAAATTTTTGGTCAGGGGCATTGTGCATAATAAATGACTGCCCATGTGGAACATGAGATATTTTGTGTGATCATGTACGTTTTTGTACCCTCCGCGTTTGAAAAGTGTGTTGCAATATTGGGGCATGCAATGCACCTACCACAAGGGGTGCATCCCCAATTGCTACCCTTTTTCACTGGTGGGAATAGGTTTTCACTTGGTTGGTAATGACTCGAAACTACTAGATCTTTTACATTTCGGCCTCTACGTGCTGTGATACTTGCATTGGGCGTCACATAGTTCTCAATAATTGAGTCTGTAAGTAGAAGAGGCCAAAATTTTTCAACACTCTTTCTCATTAGCTCCCAATGTGAATGGTATTGGGTGATCAATCTCACCTTCTCCTTCTTCAATTGTTTCCCAGATGAATACAGTAATTTTTGACGATCTGAATTGTTCGCATGGTAGAAGGCCTTATTTATGTTTCTTCTACTATATCCTCTGTCCAAGAAGCGATTTTTGAGATTTATCGCTTGTTTTTCAAAATCTTCCTCCGTGGAACAGATAAGTTTCACACGGAGAAACTGTCCCGTGGGAATGCCCTTGAACATTTGGGATGATGTTGCATGCAAGTAGGATTTGACAGCGGTCTTTTTCCGATATACATCTGATTGTAACATGTTCATATGATCACTCTTAATAACTATATCCAAGAATTTAATTTTATCCTTATCATATTTGTAAGGTACAGGTTACGATCGTTGTTGTTCAGAGTTTGGAAAAAGGATTGTAGCTCTACTGGAGTCCCTTCCCAGATTAAAAAAATATATACACTGCTCAAAAAAATAAAGGGAACCCTTAAACAACAGAATATAACTCCAAGTAGGTCAAACTTCTGTGAAATCAAACTGTCCACTTAGGAAGCAACACTGATTGACAATCAATTTCACATGCTGTTGTGCAAATGGAATAGACAATAGATGGAAATTATTGACAATTATCAAGACACACTCAATAAAGGAGTGGTTCAGCAGGTGGGGACCACAGACCACATCTCAGTACCAATGCTTTCTGGCTGATGCTTTGGTCACTTTTGAATGTTGGTTGTGCTTTCACACTCGTGGTAGCATGAGACGGACTCTACAACCCACAGAAGTTGCTCAGGTAGTGCAGCTCATCCAGGATGGCACATCAATGCGAGCTGTGGCAAGAAGGTTTGCTGTGTCTGTCAGCGTAGTGTCCAGAGGCTGGAGGCGCTACCAGGAGACAGGCCAGTACACCAGGAGACGTGGAGGGGGCCGTAGGAGGGCAACAACCCAGCAGCAGGACCGCTACCTCCGCCTTTGTGCAAGGAGGAATAGGAGGAGCACTGCCAGAGCCCTGCAAAATGACCTCCAGCAGGCCACAAATGTGCATGTGTCTGCACAAACGGTAAGAAACCGACTCCATGAGGGTGGTATGAGGGCCCGACGTCCACAGATGGGGGTTGTGCTCACAGCCCAACACCGTGGAGGACGCTTGGCATTTGCCACAGAAAACCAGGATTGGCAAAGTCGCCACTGGCGCCTTGTGCTCTTCACAGCAGGTTCACACTGAGCACATGTGACAGACGTGACAGGGTCTGGAGACGCCGTGGAGAGCGATCTGCTGCCTGCAACATCCTTCAGTATCACCAGTTTGGCAGTGGGTCAGTAATGGTGTGGGGTGGCATTTCTTAGGAGGGGCGCACGGCCCTCCATGTGCTCGCCAGAGGTAGCCTGACTGCCATTAGGTACCGAGATGAGATCCTCAAACCCCTTGTGAGACCATATGTTGGTGCGGTTGGCCCTGGGTTCCTCCTAATGCAGGACAATGCCAGACCTCATGTGGCTGGAGTGTGTCAGCAGTTCCTGTAAGATGAAGGCATTGAAGCTATGGACTGGCCCGCCTGTTCCCCAGACCTGAATCCGATTGAGCACATCTGGGACTTCATGTCTCGCTCCATCCACCAACGTCACCTTGCACCACAGACTGTCCAGAAGTTGGCGGATGCTTTAGTCCAGGTCTGGGAGGAAATCCCACAGGAGACCATCAGGAGCATGCCCTGGCGCTGTAGGGAGGTCATACAGGCACGTGGAGGTCACACACAATACTGAGCCTCATTTTGACTTGTTTCAAGGACATTACATCAAAATTGGATCAGCCTGTAGTGTGTTTTTCCACTTTAATTTTGGGGGTGACTCCAAATCCAGGCCTCCATTGGTTAATAAATTTGATTTCCATTGATGATTTTTGTGTGATTTTGTTGTCAGCACATTCAACTTTGTACAGAACAAAGTATTCAATGAGAATATTTCATTCATTCAGATCTACGATGTGTTATTTGAGTGTTCCCTTTATTTTTCTGAGCAGTGTATATTGTACATGGGCTTTAGGAGGGGCTTCCTTTGGGGACAACACCAATGCATGCCATTCCTCTGCAGTATACTCTGTATTGCTTCACGGGAAACACGCTGGTTTGACTTTCTACTTCTTTAGCTAACTATACACCAATTAGATCAAACATGACCATTAACAAAAAATAAAGATGAATACAAAGAAAAAATCTAGTTTACTCACAATCTTTATTAAGGTACAATGGATAAAAACACTAAAAAGCGACACAAACCGCAAGAGGATACCATGAATCAAATATATAAATAAATAAATGTGCAGGGATCAAAACAATGGATGAAATCACAAGGAGTATAATTCACTAAACACAGGCATAATTCATATATATATATATATATATATATATATATATATATATATATATATATATATATATATATATAAAAACTTCAGAGCTTGCAACTGTAACCAGGTGTTAAAAACACTGAAAAAAGTGCTTCAGTGCTTAAAAATTACAAAAATAATATACATACATGAGGGTGGTGACTGGCGTGTGTTATTATGGGGGCACTCGGTTGATCTCCTGAGAGTGCAGTGACTGCCGTGCTTTATCATGGGGGCACTCGGTTGCTCTACTGTGAGGGTGGTGACTGGTGTGCTTTATTATGGGGGCACTCGGTTGCTCTTCTGTGAGTGCAGTGGCTGTGACTGGTGTGCATTATTATGAGGGCACTTGGTTGCTCTCCTGTGAGTGCAGTGACTGGCGTGCATTATTATGAGGGCTCTCAGTTGCTCTCCTGTGAGGGTGGTGACTGGCGTGTGTGATTATGGTGGTACGTGGTTGATCTTCTGAGTGCAGTGACTGGCGTGCATTATTATGAGGGCTCTCAGTTGCTCTCCTGTGAGGGTGGTGACTGGCGTGTGTGATTATGGTGGTACGTGGTTGATCTTCTGAGTGCAGTGACTGGCGTGCGTTATTATGGGGGCAATTGGTTGCTCTCTTGTGAGGGTGGTAATTGGCGTGTTATTATGGGGGCACTCACTTGCTCTCCTGTGAGGGTGATGACTGGCGTGCGTTATTATGGGGGCACTCGCTTGCTCTCCTGTGAATGCAGTGACTAGTATGCTTTATTATGGGGGCACTTGGTTGCTCTACTGTGAGAGCAGTGACTGACATGCATTATTATGGGGGCACTCGGTTGCTCTCCTGTGAGTGCAGTGACTGGCATGCGTTATTATGGGGGCACTAAGTTGCTCTCCTGTGAGGGTGGTGACTGGCGAGCGTTATTATGGGGGCACTCGGTTGCTCTCCTGTGAGAGTGGTGACTGGCGTGCGTTATTATGGGGCACTCGCTTGCTCTCCTGTGAGGGTGGTGACTGGCGTGTGTTATTATGGGGGCACTCGGTTGCTCTCCTGTGAGGGTGCTGACTGGTGTGCGTTATTATGGGGACATGCGGTTGCTCTCCTGTGAGGGTGCTGACTGGCGTGCGTTATTATGGGGCCACTCAGTTGATCTCCTGTGAGAGTGGTGACTGGCGTGCGTTATTATGAGGGCACTCGCTTGGTCTCCTGTGAGGGTGGTGACTGGCGTGTGTTATTATGGGGGCACTCAGTTGCTTTCCTGTGAGTGCAGTGACTGGCGTGTGTTATTATGGGGGCATGCGGTTGCTCTCCTGTGAGGGTGGTGACTGGGGTACTTTATTATGGGGGCACTCGGTTGATCTGTGAGTGCAGTGACTGGCGTGCTTTATTATGGGGGCATGCGGTTGCTCTCCTGTGAGTGCAGTGACTGGCGTGCTTTATTATGGGGGCAATTGGTTGCTCTCCTGTGAGTGCAGTGACTGGTGTGCGTTCTTATGGGGGCACTCGGTTGATCTGTGAGTGCAGTGACTGGCGTGCTTTATTATGGGGGCATGCGGTTGCTCTCCTGTGAGTGCAGTGACTGGCATGCTTTATTATGGGGGCACTCGGTTGCTCTCCTGTGAGTGCAGTGACTGGTGTGCGTTATTAAGGGGGCACTCGGTTGATCTGTGAGTGCAGTGACTGGCGTGCTTTATTATGGGGGCACTCGGTTGCTCTACTGTGAGTGCAGTGACTGGCGTGCTTTATTATGGGGGCATGCGGTTGCTCTCCTGTGAGTGAAGTGACTGGCGTGCTTTATTATGGGGGCACTCGGTTGCTCTCCTATGAGTGCAGTGACTGGTGTGCGTTATTATGGAGGCACTCAGTTGATCTGTGAGTGCAGTGACTGGCGTGCTTTATTATGGGGGCACTCGGTTGCTCTCCTGTGAGTGCAGTGATTGGTGTGCGTTATTATGGGGGCACTCGGTTGATCTGTGAGTGCAGTGACTGGCGTGCTTTATTATGGGGGCATGCGGTTGCTCTCCTGTGAGTGCAGTGACTGGCATGCTTTATTATGGGGGCACTCGGTTGCTCTCCTGTGAGTGCAGTGACTGGCATGCTTTATTATGGGGGCACTCGGTTGCTCTCCTGTGAGTGCAGTGACTGGTGTGCTTTATTATGGCGGCACTCGGTTGCTCTACTGTGAGTGCAGTGACTGGCGTGCTTTATTATGGGGGCATGCGTTTGCTCTCCTGTGAGTGCAGTGACTGGCGTGCTTTATTATGGGGGCATGCGGTTGCTCTCCTGTGAGTGCAGTGACTGGCGTGCTTTATTATGGGGGCACTCGGTTGCTCTCCTATGAGTGCAGTGACTGGTGTGCGTTATTATGGAGGCACTCGGTTGATCTGTGAGTGCAGTGACTGGCGTGCTTTATTATGCGGGCATGCGGTTGCTCTCCTGTGAGTGCAGTGACTTGCGTGCTTTATTATGGGGGCAATCGGTTGCTCTCCTGTGAGTGCAGTGACTGCTGTGCGTTATTATGGGGGCACTCGGTTGATCTGTGAGTGCAGTGACTGGCGTGCTTTATTATGGGGGCATGCGGTTGCTCTCCTGTGAGTGCAGTGACTGGCATGCTTTATTATGGGGGCACTCGGTTGCTCTCCTGTGAGTGCAGTGACTGGTGTGCGTTATTAAGGGGGCACTCGGTTGATCTGTGAGTGCAGTGACTGGCGTGCTTTATTATGGGGGCACTCGGTTGCTCTACTGTGAGTGCAGTGACTGGCGTGCTTTATTATGGGGGCATGCGGTTGCTCTCCTGTGAGTGAAGTGACTGGCGTGCTTTATTATGGGGGCACTCGGTTGCTCTCCTATGAGTGCAGTGACTGGTGTGCGTTATTATGGAGGCACTCAGTTGATCTGTGAGTGCAGTGACTGGCGTGCTTTATTATGGGGGCACTCGGTTGCTCTCCTGTGAGTGCAGTGATTGGTGTGCGTTATTATGGGGGCACTCGGTTGATCTGTGAGTGCAGTGACTGGCGTGCTTTATTATGGGGGCATGCGGTTGCTCTCCTGTGAGTGCAGTGACTAGCATGCTTTATTATGGGGGCACTCGGTTGCTCTCCTGTGAGTGCAGTGACTGGTGTGCGTTATTATGGGGGCACTCGGTTGATCTGTGAGTGCAGTGACTGGCGTGCTTTATTATGGCGGCACTCGGTTGCTCTACTGTGAGTGCAGTGACTGGCGTGCTTTATTATGGGGGCATGCGTTTGCTCTCCTGTGAGTGCAGTGACTGGCGTGCTTTATTATGGGGGCATGCGGTTGCTCTCCTGTGAGTGCAGTGACTGGCGTGCTTTATTATGGGGGCACTCGGTTGCTCTCCTATGAGTGCAGTGACTGGTGTGCGTTATTATGGAGGCACTCGGTTGATCTGTGAGTGCAGTGACTGGCGTGTGTTATTATGGGGGCATGGGGTTGTTCTCCTGTGAGGGTGGTGACTGGGGTACTTTATTATGGGGGCACTCGGTTGATCTGTGAATGCAGTGACTGGCGTGCTTTATTATGGGGGCACTTGGTTGCTCTCCTGTAAGTGCAGTGACTGGTGTGCTTTATTATGGGGGCACTCGGTTGCTCTCCTGTGAGTGCAGTGACAGGAGTGTGTTATAATGGGGGCACTCGGTTGCTCTCCTGTGAGTGCAGTGACAGGAGTGTGTTAAAATGGGGGCACTCGGTTGCTCGCCTGTGAGTGCAGTGACTGACGTGTTATTATGGGGGCACTCGGTTGATCTGTGACTGCAGTGACAGGAGTGTGTTATAATGGGAGCATGCCGTTGCTCTCCTGTGAGTGCAGTGACTGACGTGTGTTATTATGGGGGCACTCGGTTGCTCTCCTGTGAGTGCAGTGACTGGCGTGCTTTATTATGGGGGCACTCAGTTGCTGTACTGTGAGTGCAGTCACTGGCGTGCTTTATTATGGGGGCACTCGGTTGCTCTCCTGTAAGTGCAGTGACTGGCGTGCTTTATTATGGGGGCACTCGGTTGATCTGTGAGTGCAGTGACTGATGTGTGTTATTATGGGGGCACTCGGTTGCTCTCCTGTGAGTGCAGTGACAGGAGTGTGTTATTACGGGGGCACTCAGTTGCTCTCCTGTAAGTGCAGTGACTGGCGTGCTTTATTATGGGGGCACTCGGTTGATCTGTGAGTGCAGTGACAGGAGTGTGTTATAATGGGGGCACTCGGTTGCTCTCCTGTGAGTGCAGTGACAGGAGTGTGTTATTATGGGGGCACTCGGTTGCTCTCCTGTGAGTGCAGTGACTGATGTGTGTTATTATGGGGGCACTCGGTTGCTCTCCTGTGAGTGCAGTGACAGGAGTGTGTTATTACGGGGGCACTCAGTTGCTCTCCTGTAAGTGCAGTGACTGGCGTGCTTTATTATGGGGGCACTCGGTTGATCTGTGAGTGCAGTGACAGGAGTGTGTTATAATGGGGGCACTCGGTTGCTCTCCTGTGAGTGCAGTGACAGGAGTGTGTTATTATGGGGGCACTCGGTTGCTCTCCTGTGAGTGCAGTCACTGGCATGTTATTATGGGGGGCACTGTGGCGAGCACAGAGATGAGACCACTTGCTCCTCTGATATGGGGGCACTGTGACGTCCCCTCGCTTTGCCGTTGCATGTATCTGTGGAGGAATGCAGACAGTCCGGTTCCCTTCCCACCACAATGGTTTGCTGAAGAATTTCACATTAAGGCCCCCATTCATATGGTCAGTATTTAACCTCAGTCTTTATAAGCCAAAATCATGAGTGGGTGAAAAATACAGAACTGGTGACGTGTTTCTGTTATACGTTTCCACTCCAGATTTCGACCTAGTAATATTGATGTGTGAACATGGCCTAGAGCTTCCCTAGTGCGCATTCTGCCGACTCTCTGATGAGTGGCGGAGTGACCCAGCACAGCCCGGTTTCCCCGTCCCTCGGTCGCGGCTGTACACGGTCACATCACACAGTGTCCAGGCTCCTCCGCGTAGCAGGAAGTCCCGCACAACCTCCGCCGACTCCTGTGTCTCTCACAGCCCGTGACGTCACGTAGGGGCGGGCCGTAACGGTTCTCCGCTGCGCCGCTAGGTGGCGTCGCTGCCCCGTGCAGTGACTGAGGCCGCGCTCTTCCAGTCGCCGCCGCTGCTGCTTCCATTGGAGCCGCAAGAGACAAATTGGCGCCATTTTGAAGCTCTGGGACCGTAACCACGGTGAAGGGTGACACGAACGGTGGAGAGAACGGACAGGAGTCGGTGCTGCCGTTACACTACAACACTCAGGGTTGCAGGCGAGTGAAGGTGAGAGGCGGCTCCGAGGCTGCGGTGTGAGGGGTAAATGGTGGGGAATGGGGGGCTGCGAGGAGAGCGGCCCCGGGGCTCTGTCCGTGCTGGTAGGTGACAGAACCGCTGTGCGGGGGATGGGGCACAGTGATGTGTGCCGGGGGCGTCCAGCATCGCCCCATGTGCTGTACAGGGTATATATGTGTATACACAGTGCGGGGAGGGCAGGAGACTGTATATACAGTGTGTACAGTATACACAGGGCGGCCATTGTGCGGAAATGTCCCTACAGGTGGGGGCTGTATATAGCCCTGTGTGAGCTGTGATCCCTATAGCTGAGGACTGGCTGTGTATACCCGTATGTGACTGTATATAGGTGAGGACTGGCTGTGTATACCCGCGTGTGACTGTATATAGGTGAGGACTGGCTGTGTATACCCGCGTGTGACTGTATATAGGTGAGGACTGGCTGTGTACACCTGTGTGTGACTGTATATAGGTGAGGACTGGCTGTGTATACCCGTGTGTGACTGTATATAGGCAAGCACTGGCTATGTATACCCGCGTGTGACTGTATATAGGTGAGGACTGGCTGTGTATACCTGTGTGTGACTGTATATAGGTGAGGACTGGCTGTGTATACCTGTGTGTGACTATATACGTGAGGACTGGCTGTGTATACCTGTGTGTGACTATATACGTGAGGACTGGTTATGTATACCTGCGTGTGACTGTATATTGGTGAGGGCTAGCTGTGTATACCTGCGTGTGACTGTATATTGGTGAGGGCTAGCTGTGTATACCTGTGTGTGACTGTATATAGGTGAGAACTGGTTATGTATACCTGTGTGTGACTGTATATAGGTGAGGACTGGCTGTGTATACCTGTGTGTGACTGTATATAGCTGAGGACTGGCTGTATATACCTGCGTGTGACTGTATATAGGTGAGGACTGGCTGTGTATACCTGCGTGTGACTGTATATACGTGAGGACTGGCGGTGTATACCTGCGTGTGACTGTATATAGGTGAAGACTGGCTGTGAATACCTGCTTGTGACTGTATATAGGTGAGGACTGGCTGTGTATACCTGCGTGTGACTGTATATACGTGAGGACTGGCTGTGTATACCTGTGTGTGACTGTATATAGGTGAGGACTGGCTGTGTATACCCGTGTGTGACTGTATATAGGTGAGGACTGGCTGTGTATACCTGTGTGTGGCTGTATATAGGTGAGGACTGGCTGTGTATACCTGCGCGTGGCTGTATATAGGTGAGGACTGGCTGTGTATACCTGTGTGTGCCTGTATATAGGTGAGGACTCGCTGTGTATACCTGCGTGTGACTATGTTGCTGAGGACTGGCTGTGTATACCTGCGTGTGACTGTATATAGGTGAAGACTGGCTGTGTATACCTGCGTGTGACTATATAGGTGAGGACTGGCTGTGTATACCTGCGTGTGACTGTATATAGGTGAGGACTGGCTGTATATACCTGCGTGTGACTATATAGGTGAGGACTGGCTGTATATACCTGCGTGTGACTGTATATACGTGAGGACTGGCTGGGTAGACCTGCTTGTGACTGTATATAGGTGAGGATTGGCTGTGTATACCCGCGTGTGACTGTATATAGGTGGACTGGCTGTGTATACCTGCGTGTGACTGTATATAGGTGAGGACTGGCTGTGTATACCTGCGTGTGACTGTATATAGGTGAGGACTGGCTGTGTATACCTGTGTGTGACTGTATATAGGTGAGGACTGTCTGTGTATACCTGTGTGTGCCTGTATATAGGGGAGGACTGGGTGTGTATACCTGTGTGTGACTGTATGTTGCTGAGGACTGGCTGTGTACACCTGCGTGTGACTGTATGTTGGTGGGGACTGGCTGTGTACACCTGCGTGTATCTGTATATAGGTGAGGACTGGCTGTGTATACCTGCATGTGACTGTACATAGGTGAGGACTGGCTGTGTATACCCGTGCGTGACTGTATGTTGGTGGGGACTGGCTGTGTTCACCTGCGCGTGACTGTATGTAGGTGGGGGACTGGCTGTGTACACCTGCGTGTGACTGTATGTAGGTGGGGACTGGCTGTGTAATATAATTTACTTTTGCTATGTAATTTATCATGCAAATAGACAGCGTGTCTGAAACTCTTAACACATCAGGATGACAATCAGAGTGTCAGATATGAAAAGTAAAACACCCCTGTAGTTTCTGTGCTAAACAGTCATAATTAAAAAAAATCTTATTCCTAACAGGATTTGAACTCTAACACTGTAGTTTCAGAGGCTGATGCCTTACCATTGCGCTATCCAGTCAAGTTGTTCTAACTGATAGCTTTACTTGTCTGAGATCAACCATGAAAATACTCAGGTTGACTAAGGCTGAGTTCACACGATGCGTATTTCATGCGTTTCCGCGGCGTTTTTGCAGTTGCGTAAACGCCCCGGAAACGCATGAAAAACGCATGGTAGAAGGGAAGCAATGTTACCCAATTGAAATCCGCATGTGCTGTGCCCATGATGCGGATTTTTCCGCAGCGTAAACGCTGCGCTCAAAAATCCGCAGCATGTCATTTAATTTTGCGGAAACGCGGCGTTTTCGCCGCCATTGACTTGCATTAGAACGCGCCAATTCCGCAAGACTGCATCTGTACTTGCGTAATTGGTGCGTTCTAATGTGCGGATGGTACCCGAGTGTGGAGGAGAGGAGAGTCTCATCCACACCCAGGTACCATTAAAAAAGCTGTAAAAACAAGAATAAAATAAAAAATATATACTTACCATCTGTCGGCCCGCGCAGCGCTCCTGCTTGCTTCCCGGCACTTGCAGTGAGTTGTAGGACCTGCGGTGACGTCAGAGTCATGTGACGGGTCACGTGACGCTGACGTCGGCAGGTCTTTCAATTCAAAGTTGCCGGGAGAACGGAGTGAGCAGGACAGCGCGGGCCATCGGAGGTAAGTATATACACTCTCTCGGGTCACACTATATAAATCCATGCTGTTTGCATGGATTTATATAGTGTGACCTAGTTGTCAAGCACTTTCCAGGTGATGCTAAAATCGCCTGGAAAGCGCTTGTCAATCTGCATGCGGAAACGCATGTGGATCCGCATGTATTCTGCAGGAAAAACGCATGCACAATCTGCATGCGTTTTTTCTGCCAGGGAGATGCAGAAGTGATGCAGAAATTTTCTGCTTCATTTCTGCATCGTGTGCACATAGCCTTTAAGTCATTGTGATTCTGATGTTTGAAGAAACTCACACATCAAAATCAAATATCATTTGAGTTTGGCTTGCTTGCAATCTGTGCATAAGTCCCAATGAGTTTTAGGCTATGTGCCCACGTTGCATAAATGAAGCAGAAAATTTCTGCTTCATTTCTGCAAGTCCTCTCCCGGAAAAACGCATGCAGAATTCCGCACGCGTTTATCGCGCATTTTTCGCGCGTTTATCACGCGTTTTCCACATGCGGAATTGCCTTGCGTTTTTTATGCATTGGACAAAGGCAATTCTGCTTGCGGAAACGCAAAATTAATTGACATGCTGCGGATTTTTGAACGCAGCATAAACGCTGCGGAAAAATCCGCAGCATGTGCATAGAACTTGCGGAATCCCATTGGGGACCATGGGGTGCGGGTTACCAAGCGTTTTACAAGCGTTTCCGCTGCGGAAATTCCGCATCAAAAACGCTTGAAAAACGCTACGTGGGCACACAGCCTTAGGCAAGTTTGCACTGAAAATCATATAACCAAATAGAACTCCTAGGTTTTTTCAACTGAGTTTATAGCTCAGTGGTTAGTGCACTGGCTTTGGGACACAGAATTTTGGGTTCAAGTCCCATCAGCGAACAGTTACTTTTTATTTTTTTATTATTACAGTTATAAAAGTCACTCGTCAGAATCACTTCTCAGACAAGGTATTTAGCCTCAAACTGACATCATTCTGATGTTTGATTTTGATATCTGATCATGTCCTAAAATGGACACTGTACCAGTGAATGTCTGTCCACTGTTTCTAATGTGATGTCCTACCTGTGTGTGAAACTGAATCTCTCCAAAACTGCCATTTCATTGCGTGGTTCTACCATAACTCCCAAGCAGCACACCCATTGTCTTGGGGTTATATTTGACTCAGATCTTTCCTTGTTCCCTATATCTGATCACTCACTCATGTCACCTGCACCTTAAAAACATCTTGAGAATCTGACCTTTTCTTACCTCTGACTCTACAAAAGCTCTTGCTGTTCTTTTTGCTTTATTCTCATCTGGAGTGCTACAACTTTCTACTAATTCGTCTCCCTTGTACTATCATGAGTGTTGAAGCCAGGATCATATGTGTCCAGCTGCTACACCAGTGCCTCCATTCTGTGCCAGTCATTGCACTGGTTACCCATCCATCACAGCCTCCAATATAAACTTATAACTCTCACCCACAAAGCTCTCCACAGTTCTGTACTGCCCTACATCTCCCTCATCTGTGATTACCACCTTACCCGTGCCCTCCGTTCTGCTAATGAACTAAGACTAACATTCTTTATAATACAAACCTCATACTCCCGTCTCCAAGACTTCTCTCGTGCTGCACCATTTTTTTATTGCAATGCACTACCCAGGACAATCGGTTAATTCCCAATATCCACAGATCCCTATGGGTATGGGCTGTCTGTGTATAACTGTGTGTGATATATATTACCTATAGGTAAGTACAGACTGTTTATACCTATGTGTGAGCTGTGTATCTAGGTGTATAATGAAGGTATGGTCACTACTGGTATGGACTGACTGTATATACCTATGTGTATGTTCCCTATAGGTAAGGACTGACCATTTATACCTATGTGTGAGCCTTATATATACAATGGGTACGGAAAGTATTCAGACCCCTTTAAATTTTTCACTCTGTTTCATTGCAGCCATTTGGTAAATCTAAAAAGTTCATTTTTTTTTCTCATTAAAGTACACTCTGCACCCCATCTTGACTGAGAAAAAACAGAAATGTAGAAATTTTTGCAAATTTATTAAAGAAAAACTGAAATATCACATGGTCATAAGTATTCAGACCCTTTGCTCATATTTAAGTCACATGCTGTCCATTTCCTTGTGATCCTCCTTGAGATGGTTCTACTCCTTCATTGGAATCCAGCTGTGTTTAATTAAACTGATAGGACTTTATTTGGAAAGGCACCCACCTGTCTATATAAGACCTCAAAGCTCACAGTGCATGTCAGACCAAATGATAATCATGAGCTCAAAGGAACTGCCCAAGGAGCTCAGAGACAGAATTGTGGCAAGGCACAGATCTGGCCAACATTACAAAAGAATGTCTGCATTACTTAAGGTTCCTAAGAGCACAGTGGCCTCCATAATCCTTAAATGGAAGACGTTTGGGACCACCAGAAGTCTTCCTAGACCAGGCCATCCAGCCAAACTGAGCAATTGTGGGAGAAGAGCCTTGGTGAGAGAGGTAAAGAAGAACCCCAAGATCACTGTGGCTGAGCTCCAGAGATGCCGTAGGGAGATGGTAGAAATGTCCACAAAGTCAACTGTCACTGCAGCCCTCCACCAGTCGGGCCTTTATGGCAGAGTGGCCCGACGGAAACCTCTCCTCAGTGCAAGACACATGAAAGCCCGCATAGTTTGCTCAAAAACACATGAAGGACTCCCAGACTAGGAGAAATAAGATTCTCTGGTCTAATGAGACGAAGATAGAACTTTTTTGTGATAATTCTAAGCAGTATGTGTGAAGAAAACCAGGCACTGCTCATCACCTGCCCAATACAATCCCGACAGTGAAACATGATGGTGGCAGCATTATGCTATGGGGGTGTTTTTCAGCTGCAGGGACAGGACGACTGGTTGCAATTGAAGGAAACATGAATGCGGCCAAGTACAGAGATATCCTGGGTGAGAACCTCTTCCAGAGTGCTCTGGACCTCAGACTTGGCCGAAGGTTCACCTTTCAACAAGACAATGACCCTAAGCACTCAGCTAAAATAACAAAGGAGTGGCTTCAGAATAACTCTGTGACCATTCTTGACTGGCCCAGCCAGAGCCCTGACCTAAACCCAATTGAGCATCTCTGGAGAGACCTTAAAATGGCTGTCCACCAACGTTCACCATCCAACCTGACTGAACTGGAGAGGATCTGCAAGGAAGAATGGCAGAGGATCCCCAAATCCAGGTGTGAAAAGCTTGTTGCGTCATTCCCAAGAAGACTCATGGCTGTACTAGCTCAAAAGGGTGCTTCTACTCAATACTAAGCAGAGGGTCTGAATACTTATGACCATGTGATATTTCAGTTTTTCTTTTTAATTAATTTGCAAAAATTTCTACATTTCTGTTTTTTTTTTTCAGTCAAGATGGGGTGCAGAGAATACTTTAATGAGAAAAAAATGAACTTTTTATAATTTACCAAATGGCTGCGATGAAACAAAGAGTGAAACATTTAAAGGCTGCCCCTAATATGCCACTCACTTTGCATGGCTGGATTACATGGCCACCATCCCCATAAGTAATTATAAGTATGAGATGTGACCTATAGATGTACAGAGAGGTTGTGGTGGGTTGTATGTATATAGTTTGATGGACCGAACACCCAGTAATAGCTGGACGTGTTTGTAATGATTTATTGCATTGTTTATGAACTGTCCAGAAGTGATGTTATCCCAACCTCATACACTTGACATTTGCAGCTTATTACGCACCGCAGCTTTACAGCCATGACCGCTGAGGCCAGTGATCGGCTGCAGTGGTAGGGCTCTCATTACTTCTAGACAGTTCACAAATAACGACAGTAGGGGAGAATGTAAGTACCGTATTTTTCGGACTAGAAGACGCACCGGACCATAAGACGCACCCAAAATTTTGGGGTGGAAAATAGGAAAAAAATTTTTTTTAGAAGATGGGGTCCGTCTTATAGTCTGATTAGGTATCTTACCTGGGGGGTGGTGGAGAAGGAGGCAGGGTCATTCAGGAAACCGGCCCGGCGGAAGTGGAGGAATGCTGCGGACCCTGGATACATGAAGCCGGTGTTCCAGCAGCTGTGAGTTGCGGTGAGGGTGGAGCAGGATTGCAGGTCCCTCCGTTCCCTGTCTCAGGAACCCGGCGGCAGCAGAGGAGGTGAGATGCCTCTGGACTTGCCTGGGGCCTCTGGACTTGCCTGGGGCCTCTGGACTTGCCTGGGGCCTCTGGACTTGCCTGGGGCCTCTGGACTTGCCTGGGGCCTGTGAGCGGCGTCTGGCAGTGAAGCAGAGGAGCCGGGGCCTGTGCCGGGCTGTGAGTGGTTTCCGGCGATGCGGCACAGCAGCGTGTGCGGTTTCCGGTGGCCGCAGCCATCTTCCTGAGGCGGTGATCTACAAAATGGCCGCCGGAGCTCCGGGTCGGCGCATGCGCCGGCTCCGGCAGCCATTTTCCCGTGGATCTCGGCCTCAGGAAGATGGCCGCGGCCACTGGAAGCCGCACATGCTGCTCTGCCTCACCGCCGGACACCGCTCACAGCCCGGCAGAGGCCCCGGCTCCTCTGCCTTACCGCCGGACACCACTCACAGCCCGGCACAGGCCCCGGCTTCTCTGCTTCACCACCCGACACCAGCACAGGTACAGGCCCCGACTCCAGCCGCATCTCACCTCTGCCGCCGCCGGAGGACCCTGCGATTCCCCGCTCCACCACCACCGGTAAAGTAACGTTCGGACCATAAGACGCATCCTCCATTTTGCTTCCAAATTTTGGGGGAAAAAAGTGCGTCTTATGGTCCGAAAAATACGGTAATTGCATTCTCAGCATTGGGATGTTATCAGTTATCACAGTGGATTGGTGACACTTTGTTTAGGCTGGAATACCCCTTTCAATCGTCAGAGTGCAGGTATACCAAACACTGAAAAGCTCCTGTGAGCAGCTGATCAGCGGGGGTGCCCAGAGTTAGACACCCACCATTCTTATATCGATGGCCTGGCCCAAGCATAGGCTATCAATGTTGTGATACTGGAAGATGCCCACAAATCCCACATTTCCTAGAGGATTCACTCATCATCTGATGGCTCGGGAGCCTGACATGTGGTCCTTTTCATTATTTATCTTTTGAGTTTTTACCCGCTTCCCTGTGCTAGCGATTCTTGGCAGTCGTTTATTCCTTCCCCCCCCCCCCCTTTTTCTATACAAATTGCTTGCTTCCTTGACCAACTCAGACCTGTGTGTCAGGGGATGTACTAAAAGGAATGAATGGAATATTTTTATACCAATAAACTAAAGAGGTTTAATAGGTTTCCTGGACATCATAGATATTGAATGAAGTTGGAATATTTATAGTGTTACATTGCAATGAACACTCATCCCTACCAAGAGATGTAGATTGAATTATTGGTAGGTGGGGAATGAACATGTAATATGTCCAGTTTACTGTGAAATGAACACACATCCCATACAATTTATACAGGTCAATAATTTAATTTCTTGAGTACAAGGCTGTGTTCACATGTTGCGTTTTTTTCTGCATGTAAAACCTGATTTCTTGGCAGTAAAGAAGCTGCTTACAAAAAGCAGGTCTTATTGCGTTTTTCAGGATCCTAGATTCCAGCTTTGCTTCCACCACAGAAGCATGAACAATGCAAGGTGTCGGGTCACAAATTCAAGACATGTGAAACCATAAAACATTTTTGGAAAAAAGGGCAGTTTGATCAAATTATTTAGTGGAAAAAGTTTTTTCTATGTCTGAAAAAATAGTGATTATTCTGAACAAAACAGTTCATATGAGTTCATGAAAAGCTGGGGGAGTTGAATTGGTCGGGCATTGTTTACCTAAGACATTGGCAGTGCATTGAGTTGGTAGACATTGTTTATTTTCACACATTGGTAGGGCATTGAGTTGTCAGGCATTGTTTAATCTTACACATTGGTCAGGCAATACTTACTTTTAAACAGATCACTAATTTAATTAAACTGTACTAATACTAACTGCCATGTTCAGGTGAGAGGCCACCAAGACTATTATGGCTTTAAATTTGGGAAAATCGCAAAAAAGAAATGTTTTGCAAAGGATAAAATGTAGGGGCGCAATAGTGCTGGTAACAATTGAATGAAAGTAGTAATGTGCTCACCTTGTTCAGTTGTGAAATGCACAACTCATATAGATGGTATTGGAAGTGCTGCAGGAAACACCAAACCACAAGGGTCCGAAAAGCGATAAAAGGTGGATAGGAAATGTCACTTATTTTGCGCACCTCCGTGTTCCAAATAGATGCATAATCCAGATCTTATGGAATGGGTTTATTCATCATAAAGCTAAAATCAGAGGCATTTCGTGGTCGTCCCTTCCACTTCTTCAAGTGAATAGCTATTCACTTGAATCCATCCATAAGATCTGGATTATATATCTATTTTGAACACGGAGGAGCGCGGAATAAGTGACACATTTCCTATCCACATTTTATCACAAAAAGAAATGTTTCACATGCTACCGTAACTGCTTTTTTTCACTAATAAAACTGTAATAACCGATGGCAATGTTTTTTTGCTTCTTATTTCTATATGCTGATGACACTCAGATCTACCTCTCTGGCCTATGCGTCACCTCTGTGCTGTCCAGAATCCTGGAGTTTCTATCGGCCATATCCTCCTTCTCCTCTCACTTCGTAAAGCTCAATGTAGACAAAACTGAACGCCTCATTTTTCCTCCATCTCACTCATCTTCCCTACCTGATCTAGCACAATAAATTACGTCACGCTTTCCCCTGTACCTGAAGTCTGCTGCCTCTGAGTAACCCTCGACTCTGCCTTGTCCTTCAAACCGCACATCCAAGTTCTCGCCACCTTTTGCCGCCTCAAGCTCAAAAATATCTCCAGGATCCGTCCTTTCTTCAACCCTCAATCTACTAAAATGCTAGTGCATGCCCTCATCATCTCCCGCCTCGACTACTGCAATATCCTCAGAAGTGGTCTTCCTGCTAACACTCTCGCACCTCTCCAGTTTGTGTTCTTAAAGGGAAACTGTCACCAGAAAAAATAATATTAACCAGCTGATATAAGGTTACCCATCATCCTGTAGACTGTAAGCCTGCAAGGGCAGGGTCCTCTCCTCTGTATCTGTCTTTCACTATTAGTTGGTTCATTGTAATTTCTACCTGTGTTTTGTATGTAACCCCTCATCATGTACAGCACCACTGAATCAATTTGGGTGCTCTAAAAATAATAATAATTTGCACTTACTTATTGTTTTCTGTGGGTGAAAAAAGACCTGCAAAAACACTGAAAGAATTGCCATGCTGTAATTTAAAAAAAAAAAAAAAAAGAAATAAAGCAGTTTTCCACTTCAGTCAGGAAAAAAACAACCGTGTTGATGAAATTTCTGAAATCTCATAGCTTTTGTTGGTACTGTAAAAAGCAGCTTTTAATTCGCATAAAATAGCAGCAAAAAAACAACATCTACGCAGCGTGTGACCATAGTCTTAGGCTGTGTGCACACTTTGAATTTTTGCTTAGTTTTTTCAGTACAGATTTGTCACAAAATCTGAAGGGTTTCCTGTTGCTAGCCAAGTGAATGAAAATTCTAAAGTCTCATGCACACGTTGCTTATTTGTGACTTGCAGATTTATATCTGCTGCATGTCAATTCTTTCAGCGGTTTTGTTGCAGATTTCACCCATATTAATGAGTGGGGAGAAATTGACGCCCAAAATGCAAGTAAAAAACACAGCAAAGACGCACATTTTTGCCGCTGCTTTTTTCCTGCCAAGACATGCAGAAATGGTGCAGAAATTTCTTCACCAAATACTTAGGCTGTGTGCCCACGATGCGTTTTTAATGCGTTTCCGCCGCGTTCTTGCAGCTGCGGAAACGCATTAAAAACGCATGGTAGAAGGGCAGCAATGTTCCCCAATGATAATCCGCATGTGCTGTGCACATGCTGCGGAAATTTCCGCTGCGGATTATCATTGCGGAAAAAAACGCAGCACTACCAATTATTTTGCGGAAGCGCTGCGTTTTCGCCGCCATTGACTTGCATTAGAACGCGCCAATTCCGCAAGACTTCATCTGTACTTGTTTAATTGGCGCGTTCTAATGTGCGGATGGTACCCAGTTCTGGAGGAGAGGAGAGTCTCCTCCACACCCAGGTACCATAGAAACTATAAAAACAAGAATAAAAGAAAAAATAAAGATTATATTCACCTTTCAACGGCCCCCGGTCTCCTTCCCTGTGCTTGTGGGCAGGACTGAAGGACCTGCGCTGACGTCACAGTCATGTGACGGCAGGTCTTTCAGTGCAGTGTCCCGCGATCAGCTGGCAGCCAGGAAGGAGCGCAGCAACACGCGCCGGGCCATCGGAAGGTAAGTATAGGTTTATTTTTTTATTTTTAACCATTCTCTTGGGTCACACTATATAAATCCATGCTGTTTGCATGGATTTATATAGTGTGACCTAGTTGACAAGCACTTTTCCAAGTGATGCTAAAATCGCTTTGAAAGCGCTTGTGAATCCGCATGTATTCCGCAGGAAAAACGCATGTACAATCCGCATGCTTTTTTTCTGCCAGGGAAATGCAGAAATTTTCTGCTTCATTTCTGCATCGTGGGCACATACGCTTTGTAGCTTGCAGAACAAAGGGGCAATTAAAAGTGCTTCTACAGAGTATAACTCCTGCCCGATCTGACATCAGGTGTGGAAAAATGCTACTATACTGTGGATGGGAGAGAAAGGCAACCTTATCTCATGTAACCAATCAATAGGACACGTGCATGATACCTGTTGGGTGTTGGATGGTTGCTGCTATAACTCCTGTCTGGTGAACAGCAACATTTCTCCTAACCTGATGTAAAAACCATTAGAGGTGGTCTGCCTTCACACCATATCTGGAGGTATTGTTCTAGTGTCCTATTTTAGACTATACCTGTTTGTTTGTGCTGTACTCCACTAGTATACAATATATTACGGTTATTGACCAGCATAAATAATGTAGAACGTTTGTACGCAGCCATAGCCATCTACTTGAATGCCCTCAAACACTCTCCTCATGTGTTGGCATTAAAAGGAATGATTGCAGCCACGTATATTTTTCTCTGAAATGCTTTAGCAGTGAGAGAAGAACGTCGTCTTATATTTTAGATGAAACGTCAGAGCGTTTCAGAGAAAAATATATACCTGACTGTAGTTGTGCAGCCAGGCTCTGATTTAGACCTCCTGTTTTTTGCACGGCATGAATCACTTACATGTAGAGAGCTGCCAGAAATGGGTGGCATCGCTGATTTTATAGGATTTAAAAAATCGTCTCTTGCCATTTGTCTCCTGTCTTTGACCAATCTAGACTTGTGCAGATAAACCTCATGGTACTCAGGGCTATGTAGGGCTGTTACATTCCCCTGTATTTAAAGGGGTTGTCCACTACTAGGACAACCCCTTTAAATAAAGCTCCCATAACGCAAGCCCGGTGGGGAGAGACAGTGCCGGCACTGGAGGGTGAGTATAAGTTTTGTTTTACATGGGGCAAACCTACTGGGACAACCCTTTTAAGAAGTGACTTCCCTCCAACATTAGATAAATAACAGTTTTACTAGATGATTATATGTATACATAGGCTCTGGGTCATGTGTTTTTTTTTTTTTTTTTCTTTTTCTCTTTCTCCTTTCGCACTATTATCTTTTGCTGCAAAATCATCAAAAAGTGTGCGCAATGTTTTATGAATCTGCACAAAATTCTTTTTTTTTTTTTTCAGGCCATATTCCCACTTGGCATAAATGCTGTGATATTTCCTGCGCATTTTCTTTGAATGCAGAATATCTGCTACGTTTTACCAGTTCAAGCAAAGTAAATGTAAATCCATTAAAGCTCATGGCCACAGTGCGTTTAAAGACGCTGTTGATATGTGCGTTCCCCTATAGTCAGATAAAGCCAAGCAAAGTTAACTTAAAGGGAACTTATCACCTTGAGAAATGTGATTTACCTGCAGGTAAATAGGGGTTTGTGTAGTCAGCTTGCTGGAGCAACTACATGGAGAGGGTCATCCAGTCGCCGAGGCGTTTACAGTCACAGCCTACTATACACTGAGCGTATGATCACTCCACGGCACTTACATTGATAGTCTGCTTTGTAGTGTGTGCGGAGCAGACTGTCAAGCAATGTGCCAGGGAGTGATTATAGTGTAGTCACTGTGTAGGAAGCGGTGACAGTAAGCGCCTCCTGCACCACCCCGATGACTGTAAGCAAGCGGCTGCAGGGAGGATATAACTTCTCCAGTAAGCCGGCTAAACATATAGTGGGAATCTGCAGGTTAATAACACTTCTTGACGTGAAAATGGTCACATTACATAATTTATCTCCACCGTATTCCTTAAATAGAAAAAAGGTGCATAAGCTTTGATGAATTGGACCCTAGAGCGTCCTTTGCTGTCCTCTCCTCCAGAAGGGGAAACTGTCTAGTTGTGGATTTGAGCTATGGGGGACCTTCCATTTGCTGTCTAATCCCTTTGTAGGTCACTTGCTGCCTAAGTAGGGGAATGTAACTCATTGCTTTGTGAATGGCTTGTCAGGGTTAATGTATTCCTGGCACTTTTGACCTCCGACTGTTAACTGATGGGTCATTCATAAGATTTTCTTGCTGTAATGCGGTCTTTGCACAGTTTAGTCTCACTGTTGTTTCCTTCGTCAAAGGGACCAATCCGACCCTTAGTGACCATTCATTATTTCCCTGTCTTAAGGCTTGAAAAATGGACGTGTTTTATCCATACAGGCTGCTGTGTGCAATATCCTAATGTGACCCCCTCCTCCCTTCTCTGGGCATCAGAAGTCCCCCGGGTCAGTAGCCCTTGCGTCCAGCTGGTCACTGGATCTAGAGATTTGCCTATTCAATTGAATTTTTTTTTTTCGGTTTAATTTTTTTGATTTGTATGAAGGATTATTGTTGTTCCACTTCAATCAAAATACATTTGCGTTTCTAATACCTATACTATTTGTTCATCCTTACTATAATATATGCTAACTGTAAGTACTATTTGATTGTTGCCAGGGGTTGTCTAAGCACAGACTACGTTTCTTATACGGGAGCTTCAGCAGAGATCAGGTAATGTGCAGATGCCAAAATCTTTTGACAGCTGGTTTTGCTGATGTAAACCACGGCTAGCTAGACTTTCCTTACAATACGTGGATAAAAGAGTGACAGACTGCAGCTTGTTATGGGCTTTGGCTTTTAGAGATGGGTCTTGAGCAGACCCATGGTATTCTTTGATATTCACATGCCTTGAGAGTATGGCCACACGTAGTTGCCACGAGGCGAGGTTTGGAAATCTCTTAAAACCATATTTCGTTCACAGTAGAACACAGATCACAAGTTGTTAGACGTTTTCCCATTTCATTTGAGAAAAAAATTAACTCCTTTATAAATGACTTGCTGATCCCTAGAGGTCTTCTAGCTTAGACCTCCCTCAATCACGAGAATAGTGCTCTGGATGAAGTGAAGGTTGTGAATGTTCAACCTCTTCATTTATTGCCAAAGGGATTGAGGTTATAGCCAAGTGCTGTTTTTAGCCTTCTCTGGAAGTCCCATACACTTTGAATGGAGAAGCGCACCTCCACCCCATTCAAGATGAGGCTCCTGTTGCAGGTATCCAGAACCCCATTCTCCTAATCTCTGGGAGCTCCAATGGATGGGTCATTATCAATCAGTAAATTATCCCCTATCCTATCCATCTACAGATGGATAATTTACGATTTGGGAATAACACTTTAATGGCCACACTCTTGCAGGTAAACGCTGTTTACTATGCGTTTTTCAAGCGTTTTTGCAGCGGAATTTCCCAAGCGAAAACGCTTAAAAAACGCTTGGTAATACGTGCCCCATGGTCCCCAATGATAATCCGCATGTGCTGTGCACATGCTGCGGAAATTTCCTCTGCGGATTATCATTGCGGAAAAAAACGCAGCATGTCCATTAATTTTGCGGACACGCAGCATAATCGCCGCCATTGACTTGCATTGGACCGCGTGACATCCGCATCACTGTATCTGAACAAGCGGATATCACACGGTTCAATGTGCGGACGGTACCCAGGTCTGGAGGAGACTCTCATCCAGACCTGGGTACCATAGAAACTGTAAAAAAAAGAATTTAAAATAAAAAATAAAGATTATACTTACCTTCCGATGTCCTCCCGGTGTTTTCTCCCCTCCATCTGGTCTGCTGTATGGGTCGCGGTGTTGTGAAGGACCTGCCATGACGTCATTGAGTCATATACCCTGTCACATGACTCAATGATGTCACCGCAGGTCCTTCACACCACCGCGAGCCGCCCAAGACACCGGATGCTGCAGAGAAAACACCGGGAGGACATTGGAAGGTAAGTATATCTTTTATTTTTTATTTTTTACCATTCTTATTCTTTTTTTTTTTTTTAACTAACTTGGTCACACTGCTAGAAATCCATGCCGGTTGCATGGATTTATATAGTGTGACCAAGTTGTTAAGCACTTTTCCAAGTGATGCTAAAATCGCTCGGAAAGTGCTTGATAACCCGCATGCAGAAATGCACGCAAAAACGCTTGACAAACGCTAATACCTGACGGGAAAACGCATGTAAAAACCGCATGCGTTTTTCCTGCTAGGGAGAAGCGGAAAAAATATGCAGCATTTCTGCATCGTGGGCACATAGCCTTATAGGTGAATACACGCAGCCGGTAACAGTCAGTTACGTTTACAGTCTGTCTGTCTGGGAAATATTCAGCGACATCACAGCTGCTTCATGTGCTCCCCGTGTATGGCCGATAGACAGGGGTTGTCTTCGTGAATTAACCCCTCGTTATTCTACTAGGGTAAGCGCATGTGAGACTTGTCCAGTTTGAAGATGAGACCGTTCTCGTTTCAATGGTAGGCAGCTTCTGCAACCGTCCAAGCAGACAAGTGCATGGAGCAGCTAAAAAAAAAAACCTGGTCACAGCCACAATTTGCTGGTTACAGATCTGATAAATAAAACATTCATGAAAGCATTGCCTTAAAGCGCACCTGTCAGCAGGATTGTGCTCAGTAAACTACGTACACTGTGTCAGGTGGGCGACATTACACTGATTAAAATCAAGGCTGTGGAGTTGGTATAAAACGCACCGACTCCTAAAATATATAATAAATTGGGTACAGTAGTTCAATGCAGTTTGTGGGGAATATTTTTCCATAAGAATTTGGGAAACTTATGAAATGTCCTATAAATGTCTGTCCTATTCCTGATCTAAGGGTCTAGACTTTTAGCTGAGATGAATCTGTGCTATAGTAAATGTATCACTTACACATGAGCCATGTATGAGGGAATCAGAGTCTGTGTCATGGAAATTGAGG